>NW_022103908.1:26204184-26215912 GCF_000313985.2 Echinops telfairi | reverse complement strand
AGTTATTTTACTCCATCATGTCTTTTATTTGTCTTATCTACCTTTTGATTGAGAGCACATTTCAGTCTTTTCTGACATCCACTGTGATCTTTTCTTCCTTCCCTTCTTTTTAATAACCTTTTGCTTTCTTTATGAATGAGGTTCTTGCTGTCATCTCACAGCTCATCAGATCTTCTGTCATTAGTGTTCGGTGCTTTCAATTTATTCTCTAGATATTCTCCAAATCCAGGTGGGATGTTATCAAAGCCATATTTTGGCTCTGTGGACTTGTTCTAATTTTCTCCGGCTTCAACCTGCATGACATGTCAAGCAATTGATGTTTTGCTCCACAGTGAGGCCCTGGCCTGATTGTAGCAGCGGACAGTGAGTTTCTACATCTTCTCTGCCCACTCATGTAGTCAATGTGATTTCTGTGTAATCTATCTGGAGAAGCCCATGTGTATAGTTGCTGTTTGTGTTGTTGAAAAAGGTATTCGCAACGCAGAAGCCATTGGTCTTGCAAAATTCTATCGTGATCTCCAGCTTCATTTCTATCATCAAGCCATATTTTCCAACTATTTTTCCTTCCTTTCTGTTTCTAATTTTACATTCCAATCACCAATAATTATCAATGCATCTTGATTGCATGCTTGATCAATTTCAGACTGAAGATGTTGGTAAAACTCTTCAATTTCTCCAGCACTAATGTTAGCCAGTGACACGTGAATTTGAATAGTTGTATTGACTAGATTTCTTTGTACAAGGATAGATAAAAGCCTACAACACACAGGATTATACTTCAAGGAAGATATTGAAATATTCTTTTGGCAATGAATGTATACCATTCCTCTTGAATCTGTCATGGCAGGCATAATAAGATATATCTCTTCCAGATTCCCAAAGGGCAGCACCCGTCCATTTCAGCTTACGAACCCTTAGGAGATGGATCTGTATGCATTTCATTTCGTTTTTTATGATTCCAATTTTCCTAGATTCATACTTCATGCATTCCGAGTTTTTACTTTTAATCGGTATTTGCAGCGATTCATTCTCACTTTGAGTCATGCCCCGTCAGCAAATGAAGGTTTCCAAGGAGACCTGATGGTCAGCTCTCCTTTGTGAGGCCCTTCCTCAGCCATATTTTGAGTGTCTTCTGAGCGTGAGACTCCTCTTCTTCACGCTCTCTGACAATGTTCTACTATTCATAGATTCAAGTGAATATGGGGTTTTGAAGGTCAAGGTGCTGGAGAAATGTAAGGTAAAAAGAATAGATGGTACTTGCAAATATGTAATTATATTAATTATTCATCAATACTCGTTGCATGGTAGCCCCGTGGATGCAGGGATTAACTTTTGGACTGCTAACCCCAAGGTCAGCGTTCAAACCCAGCAGATCCTCCAAAGTAGAAAAATGAGGTAGTCAATCCTATAAAGATTTCCAGGTTTAGAAACCCAAGGAAGCAGTTTTGTTCTGTCTCAGAGGGTTACTGCAAGTCAGAATGTACTCAATATCAGTGTGTTTTTAAACATTGCCAAATATATGTCAAAACATAGTCCAAAACGCCCAACTGAATAACAGTACAGGCCACTATTTAAGGCTTTCTCAAGAACTGAATAGAGATTTTTCTAAGTCCTGCCTCCTTTTACTCTTTCTTTCATCCTTCTTAAAATACCCCCCGCCCCCGCACAGAAAGGAAGAGCAATATCTATTGAGTGTGCATCATAAGTGGAGCCCTGGTAGATCAGTGGGTTAAAGGGTTCACTGAGAGTGGGAAGGCTGACTGTTCAAGCCAGAGCCAGGTGTGAGAGTCTGTTTCTGTAAAAAGTTACTCCCTTACAGTCATGGTACTTTGTCCTATTGGGAGGCAATGATTCAGAATTGGCTGAAGGTCAACAGGTTTGCTTGTTGTTGTTGTTGTTGTTGTTGTTGTTTGTTGTTGTTGCTGTTGTTGTTGTTATTGTGTGCTAGTTATTATGGTAAGCCCTTTTTAGGAATCTTTTCTTATTGCTTCTCACATCAATGTTCTAAAGAAATCAGAAATTGCTATAATTAACCCTATTTGCAGATGTGGGGAAAGAGTATGAGAATGTTAAGCAATCTTTCAGATTGCCTTATCACTTTGGGAACTACTAGCCTTAAAGCTCAAAAAGGTTCTCACTTGGCCTGGGGTGGTAATCCCTGAGTAATTTCCATTAAAGTATTTAGAAATGCCCATTCGTGTTATCATACATGAACAACTAAGCCTTTCTTTGAAGAGGCTTTAGGAGGAAGTGACCCCTCTAAACCCTGCTATAAATTGAGTGAGAGTATTATTGGAATTGTTTTAGTTTAAAACTTGAGCACTCTTTCTTGTATAGGTATTGTTAAAATTCTATATCCAAAAGCAAATTCATTGCCTTCGAGTCCAAAATCAGAATTTCCCCCATAAGTTTCCAAAGCTGTAGTCTGTATGGGAGCTAACTGTCACATCTTTATCCTATAGTGCAGGTTTTTGGTTAGCCTCTGAGTTTGACCTAGGACACTGGTTAAGACTTTACAACAGGTAAATAACTCACTGCCACTGAGTCAATTTGACTCATAGTGACTTCCTTCCTTCTAAAATTCCCTAACATTTTATACATAAGGGAAATCATTTGAATTTCTAAACTTGAACTTGGAAAATAAACACGTTTCCCCTCCATAATTCCTCTTCCTTCCTTTCTTACTAATAAAATCAAGACAGTTGCTCTACTCCAGAAAACATCCAATTACTAACAGATATTACTGGGATTTTTTATATTATTGGGTCCTCCCCTCCCCACACACAGGATAAACCGAACATAAGGAGGCATCCCATCCTATTCAGGAATAAAATGCATCATGAGAGAGGATTAAGAGAAGGCTGTTTTACAGTTAGAAGTAGAAGTGAAGGTTACTGATATTCTTGATGCAAAAAGTTTGACAGACATGGGAAATGCTCCGTTTGTACTCTAAACACAGAATTCATAAAGCTGAATTATGCAAAAATCTATTTGACTAACTATGGTATAGAGCCCTTCTTTGTTCATTATATCAAGGATTCATGATATCAATGCTTTATTCTGGGTGGTGTTAACATGGGTAGCCTGGCTAAGGTCATATATTTACTGGATTTCTTCACTATAAAGAGGCAGTCTTCCCTTTGTAGATAATAAATGTTTTGGGGACTATACTTTGAAACTCTGTACTTATTTTTCACCCCAAACCATCACCCACATATTTAAATGTCTTTTAGCAGATATCATGGGAAAAATCCACTGCCTTGGAGCCAATGCCAACTCATAACCACCCTGTAGGATAGGGTAAAAGTGCCCTTTGGGGTTTCCAAGGCTATAACTCTTTATGGGAATAAAAAGACTCATTTTTCTCCTGCTGAGCAGTTGGTGGGCTTGAACTACTGAACTTGCAGTTCTCAAGTCAAATGTAGCCTACTGTGCCACCAGGGATCCTTTTAGAAGGGTGGTAGTTACATAATTTTGTGTCGACCTGAAGATATAAAAGTGTAGGGGTGGAGTCTTGCTTTTCAGTCAGTTCACAGCCTGATGGTGGCTCCTTGTGGGGTGATCTCATAAGGAGGGCCCTGGGAACCTCCCCCCATGCCCCCTTCCCCACCCCCACACACTGGCCTGTGATGTTCCTGAATTCTGCATCATTGCATGTGACTGCATGAGTTTGAATAGGGGTTTATGGAGTAGTATAGGACTTAAGGAAAGTATTGAATTTACGGACTTGAGTTGGACTGGGTGGACTGGTTGTTTTCCTGATAAATAATTACTTCTGGATATAATACCCTTTCATATACACATATGAGTGTCTCTGGATTTGTTTCTCTAGTCAACCTGACCTAAAACTTTATGGTACCTTGGGAGTAGAGTACTGAGAAACAAATCATAAAGATGGAGAGTGAAGGCTGGTCTGATCCCAGCCTTATTTCAGTTTCTTTCTTTGGCTGGCTGGAGGTCAGATATGGCCATGCAGCTTCCTAGGTAGTTTTCTGAAAAAAAGTTGGGAAGTAAAAAATGAGTGTGACCAGTGAAAATTTTGAGTTCAGGGTATGAATTTACCCCTTGAACTTCTCTGAGACCATACTGCTTGGTCAAAATACCTGGCAGAAGGCCTGGCCCTGGCTTGATGTAGCCAGAGGCCTGAGGCGATATTGCATAGAAATGGGATAGTTTAGATAAAAAATGATTGACTTTGACTGTTTTAAGAATTAAGTTTAGAATCTGGCTGTACTAGGTTTATATTGATTTCTCCTACCTATTTCTATTGATATATTGTGTGATAGAAATTATTAGGAAGCATAAAAATAGAGAGTTTGTAAGCCCACTGCCTTTAGACTCTAAATTGGAACTTTAACTGGGTATAAGACACACCTGCAAAGAAGGCTCTGAAAATATAAGCCCCTCCAAGTTGCCTTGAGTGCTCAGCTCATTTGCATTCAAAAGACTTACTGGAAGAGCTGTTGGCAAATTGGAGATTAAAAAAAAGGAATTTGCCCATTTTGAATTTTGAACTAGTGGTTTGCGCTGGAAGCTGTGACTCGCTAGATGACGACCTGGATCTACTATTCAGTGGAAGTAGGAGAAAAGCAGTAATAGAGAGATGGGTTAAGTCTGGCCAATGGCACCCATGGACCTGGTTTAAAGGGACTAGAGGAGAGATGAGGTCAGGTTGGATGGTCTGAAGTTTAAAGAGTTGTGCAGAACCTGAGCCTATGGCATGACCTAGCCCAAGGAGGCTAGGGCTGTTGATAATTTGTGAATGGGGCCCATGTTTGAAAGGTGAGGTGGCCAATGGGCACCCTGGTGAGGCTAAATGAGGCAGCCCACATTGAGTTAACCAGAACCCAACCATATGAAAATTATATTTTTGAGCCTGTGAATTGGTGCATACTGCTGTTGACTTTATGGATGCAGACACACAAGGAATTAATATTCTCCATATCAAAGAACATGCTTGTCTCCTCAAAGCATTGGGCTGATGTAAATAGGCAGCATAGAAATTGGATACCAAAAATGGGTGTTATGAAGCATGAATGCTGGCTTACAAACTTTCATGGGTAGGGGGATATGTAGATAGGATTATAGGATTATGGTGTAGGTGTTCACACAACTGCCATTGTTAGGCATAGAATATTTTTGTTTTGTTCACTTATAGAATATTATCTTTAAATGAGGCTGGCACATTTTGAGTTGTATGCATTTTTGTTTTATCCTGTCAACTTACAGTTATAAAAGTGTAGAGGTGGAATCTCACCTGTCCTTCAGGTCACAGCCTAGTGGTAACTCCTTGTGACCTTCCTGTTGATGAGCCATGTTGAGATCCATGTGAGCCCTGTGATGTGGCCACCAGTGGATGCATACAACTCTGCGCCCACTGGCCTGTGGTCCTGCATTCTGCATCATTGCATGTGGCTGCGTGAGTCTGAAGAAGGACTTCTGGACTAGTATCAGACTTATGGACTTGTGTTGGACTGGGATGGGATGTTTTCTTGATATACATCTACTTCTGGATATATTTATCTTTCTTATACACATATGAGTGTCTCTAAATTTGTTTCTCTAGTCAACCTGGCCTACCACAAAAGATATAATTAGTACTGGTGTTTTTATCTTATGATTCGTTTGTATTTCTCTCTGTCTTTTTACATTTTATAATTGGAATTTTATCTGGGACATTTTTACTGTTTGGGCTTTATTAAAATGCTAATTCTCTAGAGCTCTCCTGCCCTCCAAAATCCATACTGATTGCCACCAAGTCCATTCTGACTGACGGCGACGTTTTGGGACTGAGTCAAACTGCCACCGTGAGTTTCCAGGACTGTGAATCTTTCCAGGAGTAGAAAGTCTTGTCTTTCCCTTCTAGAGTGGCTGGTAGTTTTGAACTCTGAACCTTGTGGTGAACAGACTAGCGCATCACCCACTGTACTACCAGGGTTCCTCCTGTAACTTTCACTAGGAGCATCTTCATATATTTTAAAACCTCTTTAAGATTCAGTTTTCTACCTATTAATATCCATTATAGACACCATAAACAAATTGTCAAATACCTGACAAAATATTAAAAGACTTTTTGGAGAAAGGCGAGAGAGGTAAATTTGGAGGGTGTGACTCTTTAAAAGAGACCAGAAGTTGGAAAGGTTTGGGACCAATCAGAGAGGTGCAAGAGAACTCTGATGGACAAAGGGAAATACAGAGTTTGAACTCTGACGTTGACTTATTTCCCTCAAGGAAACAACCATTAAGCAAAGAGTTAGGTAACAGGGTGGACCAGCTGAGCATTTGCTTCAGCTGTCAGTCTGTATTGCCAGGGGCTGAAACATCAAAGGAAATTAAAGATAGAGAAAGCTTTATCTCAGAAGCCTCTCAGAAAGGGCCTATATGTTAGCCATCGCCATAAGTATTTTTGTCTATTTTGCTCGCTTCTTAGTGTTAGTGCCTACAAATTACCTGGCATACAGTAGGTGCTCAACAAATGTGTTGAGTAGATACACAAATGGATGAAGACACTGATAGATCCAAAAGGCCAGAGGAAGACAGAGTAGATCAAAGTTCAGCTTCTAAAGATGGAAGCATATCTCATTTCCTATAGACTGCTCTCTTGCTGTGAAGTGTAAACAAATTAGGGAGCTCAGCTGATTTTTCCATGTCTACAGAAAAAGCCAAAGGAGCCTGGTGGAATAATGGTTATGCATTGGGCTGCGATCCGCCAGATCAGCAGTTCAAAACCACCAGTGTTTCCACAGGAGAAAGACAGGGCTTTCTACTCCCACAAAGAATTACAATCTCCAAAACCCAGAGGGGCAGTTCCACCCTGCCCTAAAGCATCGGCATCCACATGATGGCAGTGAGTTTTGTTTTAGTTTATAGAAAAAACTGGGTGCTCCTAGCAGTGGCCTTTCTTCTGTCTTTCTCTCCCTCATTAGACATTCAATGCCCCCCACCTTGAAGTACTTAATGAACAAATAGTTAACGAATAATTATATGAATGAATGCCAAATTATGTGTACAACTACCCTTATCTACAAGCTCACAAGACTTTGTGTCACTGAAAATTATATATGTTTCAAGAAAAATGCTATCATTTGCCCAACTATAAAAATGTAGAATAATATGCTTGTGGCGGAGACTGGAAATTTCTCTACTCCCTTTTAGATATAAGGAACCCTTGGGCAATATGCCTTAGCTGAAAAACTACCTTTCCCAATTTTATTTGTATTTAGGAATGGCTGGTGAAAGGTAAGAAAACTCGAAGGAAAAGTTGCTGTCCTTGGCTCCTTTGTCACTCCTGTCTGGAGGACGATACATAATCATGGAGCTCCAGGATCTATCTGTGCTTTGTGAGAACTGAGAGATCAGAAATAAAAAAAGAAGCCTAGATCACCAATGATTGGGGAGGGACGTGATTTTCATTCCAAAATGTGTGTCTCTGAACTTGAGTCAGGTGACAAAAAATAAATGCCCATCTCCTTTATGTGACGATCATCAATTCAATAGCCAAATGAAAAGTCTAACGGGCTAAGTTCCCTGCTATGTGGAATGTGTGTGTGTGTGTGCAGCAGCAGAAATGGGGCAAAGCCAAATGTGTACCTGGGAGAAATAGGGAACTTGAACCTTTTAATTGGTGGTTTTAGTAATTACTCACACAAGGAGAAAAAATGAAGACTAATTTAAAGAAATAGTGGCAGGGTTGAATTGTACTGTAGGAAGTGTTTTTTCAGTAACTGGTCTATTTCAGTATTAAGAAAAAAATCATAAATCATCTAGTTCAGTTACCCATCTGATGTTCAATTCTCAAGAATATTTAGGTAAAAAAGTCACCCAACTTATGCTTGGCTACCTCAAGTGATGAATAACTCTCTATTTCCTACGCCAATCCATTTTTATCTGTGGACAGTTTTGAAAGTTTGAATGCTGTTGCTGCTAGTGAGGTAAGATCTGCTCTTCTCTGGCTTCCATTCATTGTTCTTCCCCCGATCCTTTGTTCAGCAGCCCAAATCCCTGTTGGACATAAGAAACCCTCAGGGACCATGCTCCTCTTCGGGCACTAGCTGCTAGTCCAGACTGGAATGCCAGGAGCGCACAGGGGCTGTTTATGCACATGCTTATAGCCAACTGCCCAGAATCTAAAGAAGCTGTGCCACTATACCTAGCCCTTTCTCTTCTTGTTATCGCATACCCCCAAAAGACGCGGCCCTGCCCTCACTAGTTACACAATAACTTCCATATTGTCCAAAATGGTATCTTTGTTACTCAAATACAAGTCCAAAGTAATTATTATTCTGTTATTTTTAATAACTCTGGAAAATAGAATAAGCAGCTGAGTGAGAAGCACATTGTCATGTACCTATGCAACTTGTGTGATCAGAAGTAAATCATTTGTGTACTACATCAGAATAAATGATATTCAACGTATCTTCTCGATAAAATCATATTTGTCCACACACACCTTTTCATTCACCCTCCAATGACTTCCTTATACTTCTCTTAGAATTTTGGATTACTCAGCAAGCATAAATAATATTGACATAGTATTATTGTGACTTTTTCCATTAAACAAAGTCTGTTTCCAACAGAATTAGATTTATTCTCCCATTACCATATTTCAAACATATCCTACTTACCAAGCTCTTGTGACACGGGTGAGATATTTACCATCTGTGTTATGATACCTAATTCACTTGGTTATGCACTAAAATCAAATGTATTGAGCCCATGGGATTCAAGTAAAAAAAAAAAGTAACCTAAAAGAGTCATATTTTTTTTTACAAAAAAAAAAAGGAAAGAAATTTAGCTAACTATAGAGAACATTGTAGATTTAATCTGTATCTACTCTCTGAGTTTAACCCCCATGGGCAGAAATCCTTTAAGAAATTTAGTCACTTTCTCTGCTTCCACAACTGTCAAAAAAAGTAAATTAAAATGTTGGGACACTACAGTTACCCCATACTAGGAATGCCGAAGTCATTTCTCTGGCTGGAATTGTAAAAGTATAAAGTTAGGTTCACAGTAAAGGAGAAACAGTTTCTCATTGACAAGCTATTTTCCAGCCAACCTATTATCTTAACCATATCAGAAAGGTACAGAGATAAAATATAGTTTAAACTTCAAATCCCTCAAGTCAGGCTGTCAGGGAGGGGAGAGTGCAGACACGGACATGCTGGCAAAGGAAAGCTGATGCTGACTGCCTCGGTCACGTCCCTTGTTCACCTGATGAGTGGGCGTTGGGATGGCACCAGCAGATGATGAGAGCTGGGTTATTTGCAGCTGTGCTGCTGACAGTAGAGACTGCTGGGCCTAGAGAGGGTCAGCTAAGTCACAGGCCAGGAAGAACAGGCTCAAACTAGAGATAAAACCTCGACTAGCTCTGGGCCTCATTTTCTTCTCTGCTCAACACTCTAAGAGATTGATTTTTGTTTTTTGGTGTTTTTTTTGTTTTGTTTTTAACATTTTATTAGGGGCTCATACAACTGTTATCCCAATTCATACACACATCAATTGTGTAAAGCACATTTGTACATCGTTTCTCAAAACATTTTCTCTCCACTTAAACCCCCGACATTAGGTCCTCATTTTCCCCTCCCTCCCCACTCCCCCCTCCCTCATGAACCCTTGATGGTTTATAAATGGGTATTTTGTCATATCTTGCCCTGTCCGACATCTCCCTTCACCCACTTTTCAGTTGTCTGTCCCTCAGGGAGGAGGTCACACACAGTTCCATGTAATCGGTTCCCTCTTTCCTACCCATTCTCCCTTTACCCTCCCTGTTTTGCCACTCACACCACTGGTCCTTTAGAGATTGTTTTAAAGTGTATGTGTCCTGCAAAAATCTTTTCTTCTGGCTCCAGAAACTTCCTTCCCCAGGTATAAGAAGAAGAGATGAATTTCAACTGTAAATTGACTCATTGCTTTCACTTTAACATACGTCTACTTTCCAGCCTCCTAAAAGAAAACTATTAGAACATGCTAGAGTATACCAAGCCCCTGGAAGCACAAATGGTTCTCTCAGCTACTAACCTTAAGGTTGGTGATTCAAACTCACTCAATGGTACCAAGGAAGATAGGCCTGGCAATCTGTTTCCATTTGCAGTCAAGAAAATTTACAGTAGAGTTATTCTTGATAACACAGGGCACACCATGAATTGGAATTGATCCAATGATAATAGGTTTGTTTGGGTGTTTTTTAGAGTGATACCATTTAGAACTCTCTATTCATATGACGTGCAATAAATAATTGTTTATGCTCCAAAATTGTTGTATGGGAGATAACTTATTTTTACTATTAACTATAAGGGGTAGTGTTGACATTTTTACATTCAAATGGAAGGCTAGCTCTCCATTGTCTTCAAGGACCCCACAAGCGAAGAGAGAAGATGAATGCTTTAGGACCTAATATCTAATCTATACCATAACACATGCATCGATAGAGACAAAGATAAAAAGCCTCAGACTTTCCAAGAACAAAGAGATTAATTCTGAACTCCAGATCACAAAAAGCAACAAGGCTAATGGCGAAGCAACAGGGCTCACACATGAGCATAGTGCGTGCTAATCTCAGTTTTACTGCCCTGCCTTCACTATATCATTTCACTGTGCATTAGTTTCTTCAACCATTCAATGAGAAGGGCAGAGAGGCATTCTTGCCCAAAGTACTCGTATCCCCAGGAGATGGCTCCGAGATGAACACATCAATGTACAGATCCCAAGCCAAGCAAAACCACTGTATTGTTCATGGGAAGTTTCACAGTGTTCTGAGTAGAGCAGAAGGGGCACTGCCCTCCGCCATAGCCGACCTCCCCAGTTTGCATTCTGCAGGACTGTCTTGAAAACTGGCTCTGTATTGTCAAGCCAGAGTGACGCTGAATGTTCACATCCAGCCAGTCTTAAAAGAAGGTTAATTCATGTCCACAAACTGTCAAATAATATGTGCTTCCTAATTATTTTACTTCACCCACATCCATTTCATCCCCACAGTGTAAAATAAATAAACAAATATCGTCTCCAGGGTTGTATGATAACCAGATCTTTCAAGGCTCCTTTGAGGATAAATAAATAAAAAGGAAAAATACAACACTGCCATTCTGAAGGTCTCTCTCTATCATTTATTTCTCTCATCACCACAAAACAATAATGATGATATAAACTGAAGGGCAAGTGTTTTGTCCTTTTTAAACTTGAATTAGTAAGTTGATCTTTTTTACCCAGCATGTTTTCAATGCACATAGAAACAAAATTGTAGCAGTTCATTTAAACAATTAAACTAATACAACAAGAGGTATTAATAGATAAGACACACACACCATCTATGAAACCAGATTAAGTCAGAGAAAGTGCTGGAAACTGTTATAACACATAAGCAATGCAGTTAAAAGGCTGATTGCTAGTAAGCTTCTATTTCCAAGACTCCCCTTATAGAGTAGTTCTACTCTCAAAATGGAGAAGAAAATATTTTTCAAAGGTATAGCTGTCCATATAGTATCCCTATACATTTGGAGACAGGCAAGAGGTACCTGGAATAATGCATGCCAAAAATGAGGGGCAGGAGAAGAATTTAAAGAGAGAAAAGTCTATTAACTGTCACTAAGCATATTACTGTATAGTGTTATTTTATTGCATAAAGAACTTTGAAATAGGCAAAAAAGTTCAGCAAGATTACACAGATTTCTACACTACTCCATGTTTTTCCAATGACATCTATGTGTGAGTTCCTAGCAGTATTCTTCTCCGA
>NW_022103908.1:26202263-26203828 GCF_000313985.2 Echinops telfairi | reverse complement strand
ACAGTTTCAATCTCAGAAACCCACAGGGGGTCTCTATGAGTCGCCATTGGCACACTGGTGTTGCGTGAGTGGTGGTTTTGTAGCATGGCAACTTGGTTGTGCCTTGAGCGGTTAACAGAGAGGGCAGCAGTGCAGAGTCAGCAGCCAAGATTTTCCACCTGGGAAACCCTCGGAGCAGTCCGGCTCTACCCTGTTGGCATATTAGGAGTATGAATTGACCCCACAGCGATGAGTTGATCTGCCCCAGCACAGCAACCCTACACGTCACTCCACACAATCGAGTAGCACTAATTCCAACTGGTCAGCTTTGTTTTTGTTTGTTTTCTCCTTCGTGAGTTAGTTTGGTCTATTTACTGATTTCTGTCCTCTCTCCCCTCTACCTCATGTGTTTTGTGCCTGCAGCCTTCTCTCCAGGTGCCTTTCAGTCCTCTGGCCAATGTATTGCTTGTGTCCCTCTCTCTCTGTCCCTAAATTAGTCAGTAAGAGAACACATCTGACAAGGTTAATCACTCTCCATCGTAGAAACCCCTACCAGACAGATTCCCGTCATCAAACTACCTGAGAGATGCCGGCCAGCCTATCAAGCACTGCCTTTGACTCCGGCACCTGGTCCGCATCCAGACGTCTTGATTCAGCTGACAGGCTATGTGATAAAAAGCAAGTACATGGACAGAGTAGGGAGTCCTAGTGGCACAATAGATAAGCACTTAGCTCAGCGGTTCTCAACCTGTGGGTCACGACCCGTCTGGGGGTTGGACGACCTTTACACAGGGGCCTCCCGATTCATAACAGTAGCAAAATGACAGTGATGAAATAGCAATGAAAATAATTTTATGGTTGGGGGGTCACCACAACATGAGGAACTGTATGAAAGGGTCATGGCATTAGAAAGGTTGAGAACCCCTGGCTAAGCCTCTAACTGGAAAGTTGGCTATGGAAACCCATCAATCAGTCCATGGGAATAAAGAGCGGGTGTAAAGATGACAGCATAGGAAACCCTATGGGGCAGTTCTACCCTGTGCCGCTCTGAGTCAGAATTCAACAGCAGCATTGCCCCACAACCATGCAGGTAAGGTCCCTGCATGTTGAAAACAGTTAAAATGCTCAGTTACAAATGGAAAGATGAGTGGTCTGAGTCCACTCAGGTGCCTCTTAAGAAAAAGCTTTGGTGATCGACTTCTGAAAAACCAGCCACTGAAAATTCTGGTTCACACAGTTCTGCTCCAACGGATGTGGGCTCACCCACAGCTAGTTTTGATATATTGCAAGACCGTCTCTTAGGATGCCAGCAATGTATCTGGATTCCCAGACATTCAACATGCTTCCAAAGCACTCAACTTAACATTCCCAAAGAAAATAGTATTTTCATTTCGGTGGTTTCTTTTGATTCTTGAATTCTATTTCTGGTTCATAGACTCTCTCCTTGGGATTGTTATATTACCAGTTTCTTCACTATGGACACTAATGTAATCCTGCTGATGAGACTCCCAAGAAACATGGTCAGCCTCCTCAGGTCACCCAGGACACTGGCCAGAGGCACCAGGGTAGACGGCTACAACAGAGAG
>NW_022103908.1:26200046-26201020 GCF_000313985.2 Echinops telfairi | reverse complement strand
GAAACACACATAGCACAAGGGTTTTAAAAGCTTACGGAAAATTGAATTAAAAAATAATTTAATTCTTGTAGGAATGTTCTATAGGGCTCTAAGAGTCCTGGTGGCATAATGGTCATACATTGGGCTGCTAAACACAAGGTCAGCCCTTCTAAGCCACTACCTGCTCTGCTGGAAAAAGACAGGGCTTTATACTCCTGTAAAGAGTTACAGTCTCAGAAACCCACAGAGACAGTTCTACCCTGTCCTGTAGGGAGGCTAGGAGTTGGTTTTGACTTGATGGCAGTGAGTTATGTTTATTTGGTTGATATATGGCAATTAGTTTGCATTTAGAATCATATATGCACATACACACAAGGAGGGGTTGAAAGGTTTGTGAAAAAAATTGCATTTTCTTTTCATTCTATTTTTCCACAAAATTTTTGAGATATATAGGCTTCTGGTGACTTAGTAGTTGCTTGCTCAGCTGATAACCCAAAGGTTGGTTGTTTGATGCCACCAAATGACTCCAGAGTAGAAAGATGAGGCAATCTGCTTTGGTACAAATTACAGGTGTCAAAACCCAGGGGAATGTTCTCTCTGTCCCATAGCATCAAGATGAGTCAGAATCCACTCGATATCAACAGATCTGATTTGGGTGTTTTGGGTTATAAGAAAACATTTCCTCTGGGACAAGGAAATAGTTTGTAATCATTCTTCAATTTATTAAAAACAACAACTCCCTGCCATTGAGTTGATGCTGACTCACAGGGAATCCCTGTGGGTTTCTGAAACTGTAATTACTTACAGGAGTAGAAAGCCCAGTTTTTCTGTCACGGAGTTGCAGGTGGTTTTGAACTGCTAACCACGTGGATCGCAGCCCAACACATAACCACTACCCCACCACAGTTCCAGGTATTCCAGACATGTCGTGACATTGTTTCATCATGTTCATAAATGACCCTTTCCTGCAATGCAGTTCAAATATTTGCTTTATC
>NW_022103908.1:26189798-26199761 GCF_000313985.2 Echinops telfairi | reverse complement strand
TAAATGCTACCTTTCGGTAGTCCTGAAGAGGGGTAGATTCTGTAGTCAAACAAAGGTCAGCAAATAACTCCAGAGTGCAGTGTTTGATTTTTCCTTTTTAAAGATGAAATGCTCTGAAGGTTGGAGATTTTCATTTCCCAGCTCCAACACAGAGTCATCACATATGCAAACACGGACACTCTCCCTGTAGTCTCCGTACAGATTAATTACTTCTGATTGCCAGGAAGCGCAAGTGGGCTATGCTGTTTCATGATCAACTCCATCCCCCCCTCACTCTGAGACAAAAGAAAAGCACACACAAACACACACACACAAGGCTACAGCCTCGAACCACAGTGATTTCACCTTGAATAGCCTTTATAAAAGAATCCCTTTCAGTTCTGCTTTCTGTATGAAACATTCAAAACCAGAAAGGACTTTCAAATCTTGTTTTTCTTCATTAGTGTATCACAAACTGCTAATTAGGAAAGATTTCTTTTACTAAATGATTTAGTTCTGATGGCTGTTTTAACACTTGAAAGGTTACAGCTTCAAGAAAAGAGGAAAGAGCCTTAATTAAAGAATGAATTAGTGAATATTCTGTTATAGTTGATGCTGTGCCATACTATTATTTTGCATGTACGGATGTTTTATGTGATTCTGTTAACAGAATAACCAAAGAGGGAGACATTGACTACTGAGGCTAGAAAAAGAGGGAGTGGAGAGGGCTTCTGCCTGATCAAATTCAGCCATTAAGCTCAAGAATCAGCTGAAGCGTGGTTTCCATAGCAACAAGTCACTAATTGCGAACATAAAGTAAAAAAAATCAACCTTCTCAGAATTTGGCAGCTACATGGATGATGTCTAATTTTTTTAATACCTTTTAGTAGTGTGAATTGGGACTTTTCTGCAGGGGAATCCTCCAAGTCACTTTTCTAAAACCAGGGCCCAGTCTCCTGTAGGATTACTGATCTGGCCAAGTGGTCAGCATAAAGCTCTCCAGACCGGTCAAGTTGATTGCCAGCCCCTAACCTCGCCAGAGATAAGGAGGGACGGTTGTGATGAGAAATGAGGGATTTGTGTATCTTTGAGCTACAGAACTGCAAAAGGAGCTGCTTGCTGAGGCAGATGAATGAACCACAGTAACACTACCAAATAATAGATTTGAGGATCCTTTAGACAAGGAGTGGGAAAAGCAAATTGAGGGGGAGAGGCCAGCGAAACCCTGCCATCAGCACTTTCCGTGGGGTTAGCCATCCATGCTCTCTCACAAGCACAGGCTCTGCTTCCTCTGCCTGGCAGATCCAGACACCAAACAAAAGAAGTGAACCCTCTGAGACTAGGGAACCTGTTCAACTGACACAATGGCACCATTCAAAATTCACCGATTTATGAAGTGCAGCCCATCATTGGTCAAAATTGCTTCAGCTCGGGTGACCTTTCACCAGCTCTGTAAGGGTACTCACTGGGTCAGGAGGAGTGAGTAAGAACATTTTGATAAATTCTGTTTCCATGACGATGAATTAACCAGTGAACATGGGGAGGTGTTGAAAGATCTGCATTCTGGAGAATACTCTCAACTGTTTGCCTGTTTTCATTTTTAGCCATTTAGCTCTCATGGCTCTGTTCCAGGACTCTTTAATTTGCCAGTAGCTGTTTTTCCTACACAGATTACAGGAGTAATTCATCAGTGACTGTTTCACTCTGTGGTACCATCAAATGTAAGGCAACATAAAAATGAATTTGTCCAATTACGCCTTTTGTTTGTTTAGAAAGAATGGAGTAAGCTTCTATTCTTTCTTCCCTCGTCACCCAGCTCTGGTGTCCTTATCCCCTTGTTTGTTGACCAGTACTTTCCACGGACTACAACTGTCATTTTCCAAGTGTTGGGATCTGCTTTTGAGTACTGAAAAATCCCCCAAAGGCAATGATTTTTGAATTTAGTGGATTGGAACCCCAGAAGGGGACATAAACAGAAAAAAAGAACATTATAACTTGTTGGCCCAGTACTTGTTACAATAGAACAAAAAGTTTAAAGGGAAAATGAATTAAGAAAATGATAGGGCTTTTATTTTACTAAAGTACTTTACATTGGCATATTTGTACACTATGGAATCTGTTCGTGTTATTTCGGCATTTATCCACTTCTGGAAATTAATGGCCAAACTATTTCCTTCAGGGGTGGGATGATGGAGTTTGATGAGTGATGTTGATGGTTTAATTGTCCAAATAGTTAAAATAGCAACCGGAATTTATCAGGAACAATTGACTACACAACTTTTTTGCTGAAGTAAAAAGGAGAATAATGACTTCAAACATTTATTTCCCTACTAGCTTTCATTTGTATCTCAACAAGTAACTAATTTAATTTACTACAAATCTTAAATTCGAGTAATAGGAATCTCACCACCACCATCCAACTTTCCTTTCTTTTCACCTACAACAAGGCAAATAAGGAGTTTTCAATTTTCAACTTGAAATGTCAAGTGGCACAACCACATAAGTGCTTGACGACGAACTTTTAGTTGGTGCCTCAAACCCATCTAGTGTGGCACCTTGGAAAACCGTCCTGGGGATCTGCTTCCGAAAAGTCACAGCCAAGCCAACTGGGTGACGGAGGTCAGGGTCAGCAGGAGGGCAGGCGACCACCAGCAACAGCAGCATGAATGAAATTACAAAAGGCAGTACGATTCACAAGAGGTAAAGCGCAAAACTCTTTAACATGATTACACAAAGTTCTGCCAATCAGAACTACTTTTGAAAAATTTCAATAAATAGTAATGCAATAATATATTTTTCTGTGCAAAACTGATCTTGGGGGTCATATTTGCTTTGAGAGGTTAATTTCACCAGCAAGAACAGAGAGAACTTTCACATTTAAAAGAATATGGTAATTTTATTTAACACATACTTGCAGGAAAATTATTAATATTGGTGGATCTCAGAGAATGTACATGATTGAAAAATCAAAGTAATTGTTTTCATGAATAAACTCTAGTTGTTTTTCAGCAGACACCTATCAAATATTGGAATGGAAAACCATGCTACTCCAACATCAGCATATTGTTAGCTCTGCCATTGTTCCTTCAGATTTAAAATAGCAGGAATGAGACTATCATCTCAGGGGACAACTTAGTCAATTGGCACAGTATAGCTCACAAACATAATGTTCTACATTCTAGTTTTATCAGTGGTCATCTCTAAGATACAACAATGAATATCTATTCCTATGGAACACAACAGTTGATCTCTATTCCTATGGAAACAAACAAAAAACGGAAATCAAAGCTACAAAGAAAAAACTGGGACTAATAGCCCATAGAAACCACAACCTATTCTAAACTGAGACAAGAAGAACTAGATAGTGCTCAGCTACCACTACAACTACTCAGGTAGGGAACACTAAACAATGTCCCAGAAAAAATGAGGGGGGAATGTAGGGGGGGAAAGTCAAATTCTTAGAAAAGACCCAATCTATTGGATCAATAGAGACTAAAGGAAACCCCCAAGGTGATGACCTTTGAATTTGAAATTGAATCTATTTCTGCAGGTTCCTTTTAGCCAAATAATAGGTTGATTTATAAAATAAATAATATCACCTGTGAGTGATGTGTCCCCATAAACAATTAACTATATGAGACTAAATTATCAACACACCAAAAGGAGAGGGCAAGGACCAGAAGAGATGTTAGGCCATTGGAAACAGAACAAACATAATGAGAATGAGTATGCTCATACATTGGGAAAATTGTAGATAATAACATGAAACAATCTGAGAATTATCAAAGGAAATTTATGACACTATGCAAATTTTTACCTGTTTTTGTTGATGTTAGGTGTCATCAAGTTGTTCCAATTCACAGCATATTGTACATAGGTGCAATATGCCATCTTCATCAGCAAGTGCTTCAAGTCCTCCTCACTTTCAGCAGGCAAGGTTGTTATCATCGGCATATTGTAGGTTGTTAGTGAGCCTTCCTCCTCTCCTGATGGTGCATTCTTCTTCCTATAGTTCAGCTTCTCAGCTTATCTTCTCAGCAGAGAGATTACGCAAATGTGGTGAAAAGATACAACCCTCATGCACACCTTTCCTGATTTTATAAAAATTCAGTAATTCCTTGTTTTGTTCAAATAACTGCCTCTTGGTCCATATACAGGTTCAGCATGAACACAAAGAAGTATTCTGGAAATCCCATTTGTTTCAATGTTATCCACAGTTTACTATGATTCACACAGCTGAATGTATTTGCATTGTCAATAAAACACGAGTAAACATCTTTTTGGTATTCTCTGTTTTCAGCCAAGATCAATCTCACATTGACAATGATATCCATTATTCCATGTCCTCTTCTCTAACCTGCTTAAATTTCTGGCAGCTCCCTGTCAATATACTGCTGCAACCATTGTTGAATGATTTTCAGCAACATTTAAGTTACATGTGATATTAATGTATTTGCATTGATGATATTCAATAATGTCTGAATTATGTTATGATATTCAATAATGTCTGAATTATGTTGGGTAACCTTTTTTTGAAATGGGTACAAACGTGGAACTCTTCTAGCCCATTGGCCAGGCAGCTGTCTCGGAATGTCTTGGCACCGACAAGTGAGTGCTGCCAGGTACTCATCAGCTTGATGACACATTCTCATGTGCATTCCATCAACTCCTGGAGCTTTGATTTTTTGTGAATGTCTTCAGAACACCTTGGATCTCTTCCTTCACATCATTGGTTCTTGATCACACGCTACCTCTTGAAATGGTTGAACGGTGACTAGTTCTTTTTGTTGGAACGGGGCCTCTGTGTGTTCTTTCCATCATGTGTGGATGCTTCCTGCATCATTCAATATTTTACCCCCATAGAACCTTTTAATGTTGTGACTTGAGGCTTAATTATTTTCTTCAGGTCTTTCACCTTAAGATATGCTGAGCAGGTCCTCCTTTTAGGTTTTTGAACTTGAGACCTTTGTATTTTATTCTAATAGTTTACTTTATCTTCTTGTGTTGCCTATTCTTTTACGTCATTATCCCTGAAAGGCAACAAAATATTATTTTAATATTAGATATTAAATAGCAAGGGCAACTATGGCGATTAACTAGATAGGGACACAGGAGAAGTCAAATAACATTCTTGCTCACCAGCCATATGTACTTCCTTCTGTTTCCTCTAGATAATGCACAAAGGTTCTGCTAAAAATATCATGTTCCTCTTCTTAGACCTGAGGCCATATAATACAGGTAGCTGGTTTTTATTTCACATTGGTGTTAATAGTGTGAGATCCTTCAGCCATCTGTTGTTTGGGAAATGGAGTTGGTATGACCCATCACAAGAGGCAGCTGCCTTCACACCAATGTGACCCAAACTTGGCATCAGGCAGTGCAGGAGGCAGCTTGTTAATGCTAATGTCTCCAGCGAGATATGGGTAAACAGCAGTTCGCCTCAGTCCTGGAGATTGAAAGTACTACACAAATACTGTTGTGCTCAGTTGCTGATCATTAAAAATGAGTGCAAATGAGAAAAAGAATGGCTTGTTGATCCACCTAAGTCAAGTTTGACATTCTTATGACACTATTTACAACTGTATAGATGTCATTCGACCCTTAACTGGAGAGATTTCTTTTAGAAAGAAAATTGTCATAACACTTCTTGGATTATTTGGCTAAAACAGTTCACTAGCAAAACATTCCAAAAGCTCCAACAATTTTATTTCTTAATATACATTCAAATGACACAGTGAACCACTATTACATATTTTGTAAAATATGTATTACTTAAAAATAATTTTAATACTGATGAAGTATTTTATAAATATTTAGGACATGAAATCTTAAGTGAGTTATGACATAACATATCATAAATATGGCCACATTATACAACATCAAAATGGGATAATAAATATCCATATATGCCCTACGAATAAAATGTACATTTAAGCATCTAAAGACCAGGTGTTTTCAAATATTTACAATGTGTTCCTGAAAAGCCATGTAAAATATTTTAAATCACATTTTTAATTCATTTTGACATTATTGCTTATATAGATTATTCAATAATATGTTTAGTAAAGCCAGCAATATTTTTCATATGGAATTAGCTTCTTTATTTATTTTGAAACTTTATATAGTTTTAATACCTATGATTTAAAAATTGTGTGTTTAGTGTAAAAAGGTAAAAAAAAGCACATAGCTGCTTGTGTTTGGAATTTTTTTTTTCTTCTCCCTTCTCCCAGAGGAAATACTGAGAGAGATAGCTACAAGGCCAGCATGTTGGAATAAATAGATCTGATCAAGGACGCTACCCTGGGATTCTGCAGCCAAGAATCTAATCCCACTGGCCACATATTGTTCCCTATTTTATAAGCAGTTCATATTAATATCTAGTCTGACAACTCTGGATTTCAGCCACAAGCAAACACCTGATACTTTACTGAGGTGGTTAGATGAATAAAAGTAATAGTATGGTACTTAATTTACAAATAAGGCTAACTCTCATCTGGAAATCATATAAAATTTTAACTGCATTGAGAGAGTATCATTATAGAAACTTTTTAGTAAAATAGAGTGCTTTGATCACTAACATAAATCACCCAAGAAATATTTTTAGAGTATTCCCAGTCTTTGACCCAAAGGAATTAATTGTGTAGAAGAAAAGATACACATATACACCAAACTCACAACCATTGAGTCTATAGGCTAGGGTAATCCACTAACCCTGTGAAAACCCAAATGTCTCTGTATTTACAAGATTCTAATTCTTTACAGATGTAGAAAGCCTTGTCTTTCTACTGGGGAGAGGTTGGTGTTTTTGAACTGCTGGCTCTGTAGTTAACAGCCTTATGTGTAGCTCACTGTACCACTGAGTTTCCTGATATACACATAGTGAGATAAAAGTTTATTGATTATAAAGACTGTTGAAGTGTACAGATGGAATAAGTCTGGTAGTAGAATTCTTACCTCCCTTGTGGGAGACCCAGGCTAGATTCCTGGTCAGTGAACCTCATGCATAGTCACCATCCATCTCTCATTGGAGACTTGCATGTTGCTGTGATACTTGAGTTGTAGCCAATTAATATGGTCCTTCCAGTTACAATTCCTGATTTTGTATACTATAATTAGACATTTTACGTCTGTGGCTATAATCCCATTTTGAAGGGTGTTCTCTACTATTCTAATGGATAGGATTAGGGTAGGTTTAAGACGTGAATTTACTAGAAGGTGTGACTGAAGACACCATCTTTCATTTTCCTTGCATGGGGTATATATGTTTGTTTCACTGTACAGTTCTGACATACATCACATTACCTCTATATCTTACCTAAGCTTTGGTAGTAGCAAGAATTTGGGAGTTCTGGCTCTTGACCCTGCATTTGGCTCACCACTGCTTGGCCTCCAGATTTGGGGCTGTATGACACCCACCAGCATGTGAGATATTTCTGCAAAGTTTCATGAATTTCTGTGGGACATTAGAGTGAAGCGCAGAGCCCAGGGGCATAAGTAAATACATTCAAAGGAGGAGTAAAAGGGGTGGGGAGATGGAACAGAATAGCATTTTGGAAGAGGCGTATATTTTGGACATCTTTAGTTTCTAATTCCTTGAGACTACTCTGGTTTTAATTCTTCTAAAAGAAATGATCATCACACTGCTGAACAGATTTCAACAGCACTTCCAGACTAAGACAAAGACAAATGGCCTGGTGATCTACTTCCAAAAGTCACCAGGGAAGCCCTTATGGACAGCACTTGTCTAATCCACCACCATTAACAGGGATGGCACAGAAACGGGTAGCATTTGGTCCCATTGCTCATGAATTCTCTATCAGGTGTGGTCCAATTAGATAGTAGTTAACATGGAGGGTGTTATTAGTGAAGAACAGCACAGTTTACCAAAATTTTCTGAATAAGATGACTACAGAAGGGATCATTTATACAAAGAGGCAAATGGACATGGCCACAGAAACAAGCACCAACTTATTAGGCCTTAAGAAGAACAGAAAGCAGCTCAATGTGAGCAGTGTAACATCCGGTATAAGACAGGTGGTCAAAAGATGGGCAGGGCCCCCTTCAGGGAGGGCCTCTCAGTCATTGTTAATCACCTGAACATCACCCTATTTTTTGGATGATGATAGCAAAAGTTCCAGTGAGAGAGCATGACAGTGGAAATAAATATGCAAAGAACAAGATACAATAAAGGTATGTTGAGAAAGCAAAGTTATCCACCCTTGGTTATTGATTGGGTATGAAGATGTGAACGATCGTCGAATTAGAGATGATGCCAACGTTCCAGTTTCAGTGACTGGATGGATGAATGGTGGTGTGCCATTTAGAGAATACCAGAAAATGAGTCACTTTAGAGAAACATGATGCAGAAAAGGAGTCGCTTGAGAGGAACAAAGATGCCTATGGAACATTTGTATAGAAATGTAAGTATGACGTTCAGGGCAGAGTCCTAAGTGAAAAACATAAACTTGGGGTCCACTGGTAAATACTGGTATCTGAAATGATTAGATTGGTTAAAAATCCACCTTCCCCCCACCAAAAAAAAAATAAAGAAAAGTGGAGCTATGGATTGAAGATTCAACCCATATGCATACTTGTTTAAGAAATGAACAAAGGAAAATTTGCCAAGAAAGTAAAGAGCAAATATGGACCAAAGGTTGGGGAGAACCCATAATGCATTAACATTATAGAAACTAGAGAAGTGAACAAATGTAGCAGAGTGGTCCAGTAAGTAACAAACACAATATGTCCATTAATTTCCCTCATGATCTTCTCTGATCTGATTACAAATCTGTATCGTTAACATGAGAAAGAATTTAAATAACTAAGATCTGAGGGAAAAATTAAATATGGAATTAGGAATGGTCATGGTCAGCATATTTCCATTTATTTAACCAACCCAGTGACTGTCAAGTGGACCCCAACTTATAGGAATGCTATAGGACAGAATAGAACCATTCCATATGGGTTTTAAGGCTGTAATCTTTATAGAAGCAAATTGCCACATCTTTCTCCTGGGGAAGGGGCTGATGGCTTTGAGATTCCCACCTTTCACTTAGCAGCCAAGTGGTGAACCTAGCACCACCAGGACCTTTTACATGCTCTTTAGCCAACCAAGCAGCCCATTATTGTTGAGTAACTTCCAGTTCACAGAGACTCAATGGGAGAGAACAGAACTGCCCCACAGGGTTTCCAAGATTATAAATCTTGAGAGAAGATTGACACATTGTTTTCCTCTGGGGCAGTTGGCACCTTCTATCATCCACCTTTGGATTAGCAGCCATGGACTTTCATCACTGACCCACACCCTCAAGGACGGTGGATAGAAAAAAGAAAACAGCAAGCGCTGGCATGGATGTGGAGAAATGGAACCCTGGTGCAATACTCCTGGGAATGTAAAGTGGTCCAGTCACTATGGAAAATAGTTTGCAGTTCCTTAGAGAGTTAAATTAGAATTATTATATGACCCCAAAATTCTACTCCTAGGTACATACCTAAAAGAATTGAAAACAGGCAGTCAAGAAATAATCATACACACATGTTCACGGCAACACTATTTACGATAGACAAAAGGTACAAGTGACCCAAATGTCCATCAATTGATGAATGGACAAACAAATTGTGCAATAGTCAAACGCTGGATATTATTCGTGCAGGAAAAGAAATGAAGTGCTCGTAGCTACGACAAAGTAAAATAAGATTGAAAAGACTATACTAAGTAAAAAGTCACAGTGTACAATTCCATTTCTATTTAATATCCATAATAAGTTATTCATAGAGATAGGACACATTGGTGGTTGCTGGAGGTGATGTGTTAGGGGAAATGGGAAGAAATCAACTACCTTATGGGTACAAGTTTCCATCTTGCAATGATAAAAATATTTTAGGATTAGACAGAGGTTAGAGTTTGAGTTAGTTAATTGTGCCAGCCTGGCCGATAATCACCTGTGGGGATAATTGAAAGGCGGAGGGATAAATGGGTGGTGA
>NW_022103908.1:26185044-26188588 GCF_000313985.2 Echinops telfairi | reverse complement strand
GGTGACTGCTCCTGGCATGTAGTAGGCAGAGGCCACGGATGGTGCTGGGTTTCCTGGAAAATGCAGGAGAGCTTCCCAGAACAAAGAATTATCTGACACAAAATGTCAACAGTGCCAAGGGCGAGAAACCCTTCTTTGCCAGTTGTACATACTTTAGAAGAGATAGCATTTCCTGAGTGTTCACACCATGCTAGACTCGTGTGTGTGCATGTGTGTGTGCACGCACACGCGTGTGTGTATCATTATCTCACGGACCTTGCCTCTGACCCATGAGATGGAGGCCCAGGGTGGCACACATAATTAAGTGTTTGACTGGGAGCCATAAATAAGGTCGTGTTCATCCAGAGACAGAGCAGAAGAAAGGCATGGGGCTCCACTTTTGAAAAACATATCAGCCAGAGAAAACCCTTTGGAGCCCAGCTCTCCTCTACATGTGTGGGGCCAACTCATGAACAACTGATGATTTCATGAGATAGCTACAAGTATTACCTCCAATTTTCAGATGAGAAAACTAACATTAAAAAAAGATGTAACATTAAAAATGATGTGACCAATGTCAGACAATTATAAGTGGTAGAACTGGAATTCCATAAATGTTCATTATTACTAATATTATCATCATTAGCATTAAGTATCATTCTGATTTATAGCAAACCTATAGAACAGAGTAGAACTAACTGTTGCATAGGGTTTTCGTGGTTGTACATCTTTGCAGTAGTAGATAGCCTCATCTTTCTCCTGTGCAGTGACTGGACGGTTTGAACCACCAAACTTGTGGTTAGCATAACCCAGTGCTTAACCCACTGTGCCATGAGGGTTCCTTTGTCACTGAGAAGTGAAAAATTATTCCAGTGTTTTCCACTGTCAAACTCTTGGCATCAAGATGACAAAAGTTTAGTTTTTCACTTTTCCAAATATTGACATAATCCAGATAAAACTGATACATTACATGTTTTGATTTCCACGTACATGTCTTTCTTTAAATGTAGATGAAAGGAAAACATAGTAATGGTCAAGAAAGAAGAAAATTATGCATTTTTAAAAGATTGTCTTAAAAAGAAAATCTCCAGATCTCCTCTTAGAAAAGTCTTTTCACATTAAAAACCATTACAACCCGGCTTCAATAGCAGGCAGTAAGTCCCTTCGAAGGCTGAGTCAATAGCTCCTCTTGTAAAGGTGTTACATGGTTTAAGCCCTGCTTCAGGCCTGTTAAACTCAAGCAATGGATGAAAGAGATAAAAGTCGTATGACTGTATCCCTTTCACTTTATAGTCTAGCACTCTCAGTATGTGTACATTTATCCTATTGTCAGTGATGTGCCATTGATTGCTTTTAACAGCCTTTTGCATCAATATGCATTGGGAAGGTGTTTTCCTCCCTTTAAATCATCCTTCAGAGGAGATGCAACCTAAACAGGTTGTGTGTGTGTGTGGACCTTCAAATATTCCAGAAAATCAACAAATACTGACATCTGAGCATACGCACAACTAATTTTAACAAAATTTTCTTGAAATTTGGGGTTCCTGAATTTCCAAAGTAATGAGTCTGAGTGCAGGAAAGTAGAGTGGTATAGTAGGGGAGAAGGAAAGATTTGCAGTCAGATCAATACTAACAACCCATCTCTACCAGAGCCCAATTATCTGGTTTTGAGAAAGTGCCTCTCCTATAAAAAAAGAAAAATCAGATCAACCACTAGGACTGTCCAAAATAAATTTTTAAATGTATATATGTTCATACTCTGTATATGTACTCTCTATATATAATATACAGCAATAATATATGCATATGTGAGTGAATGTATACATATTATGCATACTTATTACATACCTTGGGTCTTCAAAGAGTGTCATAGAAAAAATAGATAATTTTTTCATTTAATTTTTCTTTCTTTTTAAAATTTCATGTTCCACAAGCTTTTTGAAGCCACTTTGTATATGTTTGTGCGTGTATCTGAGAATAAGTCAAAAAGTTATTGTATTAGGATTCCAGTTTATATATGCACAGGTTTATTTCAAACAAGATGAGTTTAAACATGTGTCATCAACCAGTGAAGTTGTCCAGACATGTTACCTCAGTAACATGCTTATGTTAGGCACCTCAGGGTGCCTTCCATCAAACATCAGCTTCTGAGAAGACAGAGTAGGCCAGTGACATTCATGGAGGAGGTCAGCCCAGAAGGTTGGGGGTTAGATTCTCAAGGGGTAAAATTTATAGATCTTCCAGAAGACAAAGGACAATCAAGAGGACTTATTAGCAAGAATGTTTTACTGGAAAAGTACGGAGGTGAGAAAAAGGTCGGGCAGGTTGCACCAAGATGTGTTGGTTTTGTCTTTTCATTATAACAATGTACCTGCTCATTCTTCTCAGCTACCTAAGTCTGTCCTATCAGAATTTCATTGGGAAACCATGCCCCTTCCACTCCAAGGTACTGCCCTTTTCCCATCAGGCTTACTTTTGTTCCCCAAACTGAACGAGCTTTTAAAAGGAAAATGATCTGAGTTGAGTGCCTAAAAATTCACCCAAACTGCCATTTTTATGTGACATGAACCAAAGAGTACAGGATTATTTGGGGAAGGGTTAGAGACATGGAAACAGGAACCTTGAGACGTGTATGGACCAAGTTGCGGAATGTGGTAATAAACAATAACTTCATGTTTTAATGGTTTTGTTTCATAAAGTTTCTATGATATTGAGCAATACTTTTTACTAACTCTCATATATATGATGGGGCTTCAAAAAGTTCCTGGACAAATGGAATTACAAGATGATGGGATTTTCCCATGAAATTTTTGAAGCCCCTTCATATGTACATGCACATGCATGTGCACACACACACACAGGGCTCCCAGGCATCCCTGGAAACTGCACTGTACACACTTATTTATACTTTATATACGCTGTGTATTGATCATATCATTTATACTTTTTCTATATGTTAGTGCTATTTGCAGGGTTATGTGTTATTTGGTAAGACTTGGTTAATTTTTTTCTTATCTGAAAGCTCTCAAATATTTTCCCATATAATTTACTTGTAATTGCTACTTCATTTTATGTCAGTTCAGTTAATAAAAATTTCATAGGAATGCTCTGCTCTTAGATAATGGAAGAAACCTGCATAGATGGATGGATGGATGGATGGATGGATGGATGGATGGATGGATGGATAGGTAGATAGATACACAGAGAGATAGGTATGCAGGCAGCCAGATACAAATTGTTAATCAAGCACAAAAATTGTCAATGAGCATAGTGCGTACATGCAGAAAGGCATTTCAGGCAGAGTGATGAGTCCACATAAAGATTTCCCAGTCTGGAATATGCTGGGAATTTTGAGAAAAAGCAAGAAGAGCAACAAGTCTGGTATTTAGTGATCTATGAGTTGAATTAAAGAAAGTTCAAGGGTGAATTTTAATTTATTCTAAATGTGATGGCAAGTCATTGTATGGTTTTTGTGTAGGGAAGTTTCATGATTCAAGTTATGTCTAAAGAGTCACTTTGTTTCACACGAAGAGAATAAATTCTATAGGAACTAAATATGAATTCT
>NW_022103908.1:26181730-26184376 GCF_000313985.2 Echinops telfairi | reverse complement strand
AGTGTGCATCTCGCCTCCAGCAAGCTATTTATCTCCCTAGTTTTTCCAAATGAGGTCATCAAGCTGCAATCTGATTGACAGGCTAAACCTCACCCTTTCACTTGTAAGTCTCAAATTGACAACAGATCATGTAACTACCATAGTCACAATAAGTCAGAACCATCTCAGATGGACCAAACAACCACAGATCTGAAAATAGGGTAACAAAATAAAAGGCAGTTGTGATTAGGAAAGAGGTGGTATATGGTGATGATTTAAAATAGCACAATAGCACTTTAAAATTATCTGAAAGTGTTTAATTCACATTGAGTTTTAAAATAGACAGAACAATACTTCTGACAAATTATACACAGGTTGTGGGAAATGATATAAGAAAGAGTCCAAAGTTTTGTACCTAAATTATTAAAATAACCAAACAAGAAGCAGTGAAAAGGGGAAGAGCTATAAAGAGTAACGTTAGAAACACTAAATAAACATCCATGTAGTTATGTTACTTTGAAACCTGCAGAAAAATCATAAGAAAGGAGTGTTTTCAAAGCCAAAGGAATACAATTCTTCTAGAAAGAGTGATCTACTCTCATATGCTAGAGAGGCGGTGGAAGATGAGAGTAGAATTGACTCTTGGCAACATAGAGCCATTGTTAAGCAAAGTTTCGGTGGAGTGAGGTGAGCAAAATCTTATTCCATAGAGTGGGTTCAAGAGAGAACATGGTGGAAATGTAATTGACAAAAGAATAAAATACATGTAAAGCATACAATGCAATACATGGGACACTATGAAGAGTACATTAGTAGTGGCCGTCATTATCTTTTCTCATTTTTATTTATTTATTTTTTAAATCATTTTCTTAGGGGCTCATACGACTCTTATCACAATTCATACACACATCAATTGTGTAAAGCACATTTGTACATTTATTGCCCTTGTCATTCTCAAAACCTTTTCTCATTTTTAAATAGATAGCTCTGATCATTGAAGTAAGGATCCCACTGTTGCAGCCACACTCACTGATGGTCTTCTTCTTTATTAATGACTTTGTACTTTATCAAGCACGGTATCCCTTGCCATGGGTTGGCCTCACATGTTCAACATTCATGAGACGATGACTTGCCATCCTCTCTTCTAAAGAGCATTCTAACTATACTTCTTTCAAGACAGATTGGTTGGCTCTAAAAGGTGACTCAACAGAATGTAGAAATTATCTAGCAATATTATTACTAGCACCTTCCAGAATTCACATTTTGTCCCCTAGAATTTATTCTCCACACATGAAGCAAAGTGATTCTTTAGACATAAATTGTATCATGAAACCTCCCTATGCAAAACTACACAATATCTTCCCTAGTGGCATATTTAGTTACATATTGAACTACTAACCTCAAGTGGTGAGCATTTTGAACTCACCAACCCCTTTGAAAGAGGTAGATGAAGCTTTCAGCTCCAGTAAAGATGCCAGCCTGTGAAGTGCCATATGGGGTCGCAATTAGTTGGAATTAACTCATTGACAGTGAGTTTGGTTTGGGTTTATCATTGATGTATTAACTGTATTAAAACAAGGAATGATTGACGGTATATGTGTATATGCATATATACTTGCATACTGAATATTCTTACTGACAGAATGTTCACGTACAATTATCTCATTACATCATTACAAGATTATGGTAGGGAAAAAACATGGCCATGTTAATTTATTTGTTTCCATTTTAAAGCTCTCAAGTTTAGGTTCAGAGTTTGTGACTTCCCCAATGTTATATTCAAAGTCAGAAATGAAATCAAGATCCATAGACAGCCACCTATTTCCTCTTCTCAGTAATGGAGACTACGTAGAAGTTCAAACACCAAAGAGAAAATCATATGATATCAATGATTATTCGACGATGCAAATATCTGACATGAATAAGGAATACCAAGAAGGTATTTTAATTAATACATGACTTACATATACACTGTTGAAAATTTTGTATGTTTTTTCCTCTTTAGATATGGTCAGATTCTTCCTTCAAGTGAGATGTAGCAAGAAGAAATAGGGAAGGATCATGCCTGAGAATTAGAGCCTGATCTCCTCCATGGATGGCAACCATTCTATTCTTGGCATACAAGAGAAAATAGAACCACCATAATTTCTGCCCTATTTGCAGCCTATAATCTGGTGACAGGCACATATTAATCAAATTTGCAAGAATTGATTTGTTAAATTAGAATACGTGTATGGAGGACAAGAACAGAGTGCCATGGGAGAGAACAACAGAAGCAACATAACCACGTGTCATGGTGGCTGATACGCGAGGAGGCAAGAAAAACACCTGGGCCCTTCCACAAGCCAGGGGCATACTTCCTGGAGCTCGAGACAACAGACACAAAAAGATCCCCAAGACATGGAAATCCAATAAGGCGCTTTGGTAATAGATATGAAAGGAGAACTGTGCTATTTTCTCTTAAGAGAATCATCATTCTTCTTTCTAGATTAGGGAAAACAAGAAGCAGTGTGCATTCTTTTCATTTCCATTGAAGAAATAACTTGAAGCAAAGCAAACACACACACACCAATCATTACAACAATTCTGAAATGCTTCTGAAACCCCTTAACTGCTCAAGGTCCTAAGTAATTACCAAGGAACCCTGCTTCCCCCTTCTTCCCTGTG
>NW_022103908.1:26175768-26181630 GCF_000313985.2 Echinops telfairi | reverse complement strand
TTATAGAAGGCAAGAATGCTATACTGAACCACTCCAAAGTTTCCTATCCACGAGAAATGAGGGTTTCTTTGGGACTGTAGTCTAGCCAAGCCTTTGCTACCTTCTGAGAAGTATGCATTTCTCTTTCAAAAGATTGGCTGACACGAGTTCTGTGAAATCTTACAATCAGTCACTTCAGGCATTATACACTCCTTACTAATACAGCCTCAATGTCAGGCTTCTTTGTTAATGAACAAAATGCAAGTCTCATGCAAAGAATGCTCTTCCCTACAAAAGTATTTGTATGTTCTTCTCCCTTCCAGATATTTCAGCTCTGTTCTCTGGAACCTCAATCTGAGGAACAATTAAATTTTCAATCTCTTCCTGAGAAATCCATGTTCTGCTTTGGTTTAAGGCAGATGTTCCGATGTGAGGCCAGTGAGTGAATTTCAGGGAGTCAGTCAGAGATGCTTAACAAGGTTTATTTAACTAATATACCGTTTTTAAAAAATTATTGTTAAAAAATATGTTCACCACAAAAGGTATAAATTGCTTCTTTTATATGATCAGCTAACATGCATTCATCATTACAACAATATCATAATATCTAAAATAGATTACTATTGACAAAAATTAAAATGTATCTGATTAAAGAGGATCTATTATATATATCTGTAGCATAAATTATGGTGCAGAAAAATTCAGAGCCAATAAATTATGAAGCTTCTATATCAGTTGGTTTTATTTTTATCTTTGCAATGGGACATAGAAGCCACAATCTTTCTTCTGCTGAAAGGTTGGTACAAATGGAAGCAGTACAAAGCCAATAAATATAAAAGTTTACCTTGAATTTGTGGATCTTACTGCTTTCAGAAAATTTGAATTGGAAAGACTGAAATATTACCAAAAGTTTTCTAAGCTCGAAATTAAAAGCCATCCTCAGCTTCACCCATAACTAGTCATTTTTTAACTTGTGTGGGTTGAACCCCCTAAATAGTTACTTTACCATAGACCTGACTCTCATCTAAGTCACAATCATCTACTACCTGGTTACCATACTGTCAAAATACAATGAAATAAAATTTAAGGGCACCTTTAGGGCAATGAGAGTTTGTTGATTTGTTGTTGTTGTTGTTTAATATTAGGAGATTTCAACTTATGACCTATCTGACCAGGGATAGGAGTTGTTGCTGTTTTATTTGAGCTTGAAATTTATGGGGAAGGAGAGATGGAAGGTGGGGTAAAGGACTCCCACCTCAGAAAGAACATATCATAAGCACTATCAACTTGTAGGTTGTCTAGGGCCAAGAAAGAAGCAAGAAAGGAGCCCTTCGTGACTGATACTGACAAATGAACTGAGTTCCAAGTGTCATTTTTCTGCTCTGATGAAAACTTCACATATTTAGTAAAGCATGTTAGTATAACTTGAAGAAATAAATAAATAGTATTTTCATGCACATGGCGAAGCAATCAGGGAAGAGGACAGCAGCTTGCAAAGTGGCGAGAGAAAACCCAGAAGTGTTCCCGAGAAGCCCAAAGCAGCAGTGTGGAGTGAGCAGTGCAGGGCAACCACTGGGGAAAAACGGTGCCTTCTTTTATGGAGCATCTGAAACAAAGTTGTGCACTGCACCAATGAAACATTTGTTCAACAAATGCTCACTGGCCAGATATTCTGTGCCTGCCACTGTTCTTCTAAGTTCTAGCAGGATAGAAGAAAGCAGAGCCAACCATGTCTATCTCTACGGAAGAGACAAACTATAAACTGACACCTACTAATTCTCTCATAATATCTTAAGTGCCATGGAGAAAAATATAGTGAGGTGTGGGGGATAACAGTTGCTGAGGATTATACTCAGTGCCAGCTGAAAAGTGACTTCTATTCAGGTGACCTTGGGATTAGAGAATGAATTTATTAAACACTTCGTGATAATACACATCAATGTCATTTCTCCTTCCCAAAGGTAAGTCCTTTGGCTTGAGGATAAAAGAATTGGTGTTACTTGAATTCAGTCACTGAACATGGAGACTTTGGATCTGGTGCAGTAAACTACAGGAATAAAATGAACCTGTAGGTGTACGATATGAAAATAATAATAATTTACTATTTATCAAGGGGTCACAAGGGAAGGGGGGCAGAGGAGCTGATACCAAGGTTTAAACAGAAAAAGTAAATATAGAAGATAGTGCCCAGGTAAGCGGCACATACTGAGGGTCCTTCCTTGCAAGGTGGGTTTAGTGGCCAGGTGGCCTAGTGGAAGGATTCTGATGAGTGAGAGAACCCCCTGGGACAACACCCCACCCATACCCCATGCATCTCTCCTGAGCCGGTGCCACAGAAATCTGGGATCTGATCTTTGGGACATCTCGGCTTGTCAAGCTGAGTGGCCCCAGCACTCCGCAGCACCCCGTGCTACCCCTGTCCATTACGGCCTGCGCAGGAGGCTCACCCCTATGTTGCACTCCCACAGGTGCAGCTTCTGTGTACAGGCTCAACACGGCAGGCCTGCGGGGATCTGGGGAGTGCATGATTGATCTGAAGAGCATTCATTCCCCTCACATAGCTTGCTTCGGAGCCTTTGATTAGCACCCCCTCCCCTGGCAGTGAGGCCTCCTCCACCTTTGCCTTCTTTTAGGCATTTTTAAAAATTGGGGGGTGGGGGGGAAGGGTAGAATTTATTTTCTTTTATTTCCTTCTTTTTCTTTCTTTCTTTTTTTAAATTAAACGAGAAAAAGGGCTGCTGAGTATGCCCTGACAGACCAGGTCACAGCAGCCCAGGGACATACTTATAGGCCGAAGCCCCCACTCCAGTAACTGAAATTCCTCACCACTGCTGGCCACCATACCATCAAGGAACTCTGCCTACATGGCAGCCTGACCCACCTCTATAGTAGGTCACAGGCAGCCCCTGAACGCATCATTAATAGTAACACAGAGAAAACTAAGGGCCCCCTGGTCTTCAAGAAACATGGGATCTACAAAAGGATCGAGGAAATATCAACATACCATGTCACTCTCAGCAAAAAAACTAGAGAAACAAAACACAGTAGCAGAGTTAATGACACTCATAGAAGAATCAGACACCGACCTGTCACAGAAAGAAATCTTCAGAAGTCTGCTTGGACTAATATAGGAGCTGAAGAAAGCAACCCAGAATAAATATGCAGTGATAGAGGAGATGAAATCCACAATAGAGGGGATGAAGTTCATGTACCAAAGGGAAATACATGTGCTAACAGATGAAGTAGCCAAAGCCACACACAAGGTTACAGAATTTATGGTTAGGCTTGAGGAGACAAAGAACCGGATCAATGATCTTGAAGACACTGAAACAGACCTCAGCAAGCAAGAAAGTCAGATATGAAAATTAAAGAAGCAGAAGATAACCTGAGATCAAAGACAGATGCTATGAAGAGGAATGATATTCAAATAATTGGTCTGTCGGACCAGAACAAACCACACAAGTTGACAGCCAAGATAGCAAAGAAAGTTTTGGAATAAACTTTCCCACGTTGAGTGACAACCAGGTGCTCATACAGGAAGCAGAAAGGACACCAACTAGAGTAAACCCCAAGAAGAACTCACCATGATGTATAATAGTAAAAGTATCGAACTTTGAGTAAAAAGAGAAAATTTTAAGAGCAACAGGAGAAATGAAGACAGTCCCATACAAAGGAGTTCAGGTAAGAATATGCTCAGACCTATCAGGAGACACCACGAAGAGGAGAGAGTGGAGCAACATCTTCCAAAAGCTAAAAGAAAAAAAATACCTCCCCAAGAATCCTTTACCCTGCCAAATTATCCATGAAAATAGATGGGGAGATAAGTGACTTCCAGGACAAGGAACAACTTAAAGAATATACTGCACGACACCCGACCCTGTGGAAGATACTGGCTGACTCACTATGGCCAGAAGATCAACCTCCATCAAGAACAAGCAGGAAACCACCATATAGCCCATCTCCATCCAGAAGCCAACATGCCAACAATAATTACCAAGATAACAAGGCCTCAGAGGAAAAAGAAGACAAGACAGAAACTCCCCACACAAGTCCAGCACACTGATATGAAGGGAGATAGGAAAACACCCAAAACGCAAGACATGGTATAACAATGAATCCACCGATTGTGATAATATCTCTAAATTCCAATAGACTCAATTCATACATTAAAATAAAAAGGCTGGAGAACTGGCCCAGAAAACATAATCTAACAACCTGTTGCTTGCAAGAGATGCATATAAAGTGCACAGACAAAAATAAACTAAGAATAAAAGGCTGACAGAAAGTATACCAGGCAAACGGGGACTTAAAATAAGGAGGGGTGGCAATCTTAATCTCTGACAAAATGGACCTCAAGTTTTAAACCATAAAAGACACAAGGAAGGGCACTCTATAATGCTCAAAGGTTCAGTAAACCAGGAACCAGTTATCATATTGAATATTTACGCCCCCAACAAAGGAGCGGTAAATTTCATCAAACAAACCATTAAAAAGATGAAAAAAGAAATCACAGACTCAGCAATCATAGTAGGTGACTTTAACACTCCGCTATCAGAGAAATACAGATCACTGGGAAAGAAGCTCCGCAAAGAGGGTATAGAGCTAAACAATGTAATTAGGCAACTGGACCTGATAGACATGTATAGAACTTTCCATCCAAAGGCAAAAAAAAATTCACATTCTTCTCAAGCTCACATGGATCATTTTCACAAATGGACCACAGGCTGGGACACAAGTCAAGTCTGAGTAAACTCAAACACATAGAGATTATTCAGACGTCTTTCTCAGATCACCATGCTATAAAGCTGGAAATTAATAAAAGGATGAGCATAAAAGCAAGGGCAATCAATTGAAGGATGAGCAATGATCTGTGACATGAATAGGTAAAGGCCCAGGTTAGAGAGGATGTTAGGAAGTTTCTAGAAACTAATGAGAATGAGAATACCCCGTATCAAAACTTATGGGATACGACAAAGGCAGTTATCAGAGGTAGCTTGATATCAATAAATGCATATATGTTAAAACAAGAGATGCTTATAACAGATACATTATCACAAGACCTCAAACATCTAGAAGAGAGGCAACAGAACAACCCCTCCAATAGCAAAAGAAAAGAAATAATAAAAATCAGGGCAGAGTTAAACCAGTGGGAAGACAAGAGAATGATGCAGAAGATAAATGCAGCAAAAAGCTCGTTCTATGAAAGGATCAACAGAATTGACAGACTGCTGGTAAATCTAAACAAGGAAAGGAAGGCGCAATAGCCAGGATGAGGGATGTAACAGGGGTAATTATAACAGACCCCAATGAGATTAAAAGGATAATCACAAAGTACTATGAAGGACTGTATTCTAATGAATTCAGAAACGTGGAAGACATGGATAAATACTTTTAAAAATAGTCCCTCCCTGAATTATCTCAGAGGTGAAGAATCTCAACAGACCCATAGTGTCAGAAGAAATGGAGAGGGTCATTAAGAACCTACCACCAATAACAACAACAAAATCCAGGCCAGATGGCTTCACAGCGGAATTCTACCAAGCATTCAGGGAAGAGTTGACTCCGATCCTCCACAAAGTATTCCAAAGCATAGAAAAGGATGGAAAACTCCAAAACTCATTCTACGAAGCCAGCATATCTTTGATACCCAAACAGGGCAATGACCCTACAGGTATAGAAAACTGCAGACCGATATCTCTAATGAACATTGAGGGAGTTAGTTTATTGTGCTGACATGGACAATAAATACATGTGGTGTTAATTGAAGGGTGTAGGGATAAATGGCTTGGTGAGTCTCATCTTTCTCATCTCTTGCTTTTTGATCATCAGACCAGGGTGCAGCTGCCTTAACCAGTTCCCTGCTTCAGCTGGCAAGGCTCACTT
>NW_022103908.1:26171771-26175668 GCF_000313985.2 Echinops telfairi | reverse complement strand
GATTTGTTTCTCTAAAGTACCCAGACTAACACAAACATAGATGCAAAAATCCTTAACAAAATATTGGCCAATAGAATACAAAAGTATATAAAACATATCATCCACCACAACCAGGTAGGATTCATCCCAGGGATGTAGGGATGGTTTAACATCCAAAAATCCATCAATATTATACACCACATCGATAAGAAAAAGGATAAAAACTATATGATAATATTCATAGAGACAGAAAAAGCATTTGACAACATCCAACACCTATTCCTAATTAAGACACTCACGAAGATAGGAATGGAAGATAAATTCCTCAAGCTAATACAGGCTATCTATGAAAATTCGATAGCCAAAATCATAGTCAATGGAGAAAAGACAAAAACAATCCCACTGAAAAAGGGTCCAGGACAAGGATGCCCTTCGCCCACACATCTATTCAATTTCATACTGCAAGTTCTAGTTAATAACATAAGACAGCTGAAGTGCATTAAAGGTATCCAAATGGGAGAGGAGGATGTAAAATTGTCGCTATTTGCAGATGACAAGATCCTGTACATTGGAAGTCCCAAAAGCTCCACAATGGGAGTACTTGCAGTGAAAGAGGAAGATGGAAAAATGGCAGGATACACGATCAACAAACAGAAGCAGATAGGTTTACTATACACATCAGACAGGACCATGGAAAAAGAGATCAAGAAGGCAGTGTCCTTCACACTAGCCAAGAACAAACTGAAATACCTAGGAATACATTTAACAAAAAAAACTAAAGATCTATACAAGGAAAACTACAAGACCTACTACAGGAAACAAAAAACAACCTCCAAAATTGGAAAAACATCCCATGCTCGTGGATTGGAAGGTTCAACATAGTAAAGATGTCAATCTTATCCAAAGCACTTTATAAGCACTTTATAACACTATTCCGATTCAAATACCTTCTTCAAAGAATTGGAAAAACCGACCACCAATTTCATAAGGAGAGGGAAGAAGCCCAGAATTAGCAGAGAATTCCTCAAGAAGGACAAAGTCATAGAACTAGCTTTACCTGAGTTTAGCACCTACTACACAGCGACAGTGGTTAATACAGTGTGGTACTGGCACAACGACAGCTACTCAAACCAGTTGAAAAGAGTAGCAAGTTCAGAAGTAAAACCATCAGCATATAGACAACTGATCTTTGATACGGTCCCAAAAACATCAAGTGGGAACTGGATGCCATTTTTAACGAGTGGTGCTGGAAACAATGGATATCCACATGTATAAAAATGAAAAGATATTTATCTCACCCCATGCACAAGAACAAATTCAAGGTGGATCACAGACCTAGGAGTAAAACTCCAAACCATCAAGACCATCAAAGAAGGAAACAGGACAAACCAGGGAATTCATAGGCTCACTGCAATAGGGAAGGGTACACACACAGGTGAAATGGAAATCGACAAATGGGATTTAATAAGAGTAAAACACCTGTGCACCTCGAAAGACTTCACCAAGAGGGTGACAAGGCAACCCACAGGCTGGGAGAGGATTTTTAGTAATGACACATCAGACAAAGGGATCATTACTAAAACCTACAATACCCTCATGGCCTGAAAAAAGAGGAAAACAGGTAACCCCTTAAGGAAGTGGGCAAAAGAACTGAAAAGGACTTTCACTAGGGAGGAGACCCATATGGCCAGCAAACACATGAGAAAGTGTTCCTGTTCATTATCATAAGAGAAATGCAAATTAAAACAAGCATGAGATACCACCTAACACCCCTGAGGTTAGCCCAAAGAGAAAATCAGAGAGCAACAAATGTTGGAGGGGATGTGGTGAAATAAGAACCCTCCTCCACTGCTGGTGGTCATGTTGATATGTACAGCCACTGTGGAAAGCAATCTGGCAATGCTTAAAGAAAATGGAATTTGATCTACCTTATGACCCAGAAGAGGTAAGAAATAAAACATGACCAATCATCTGCGCTACAATGTTTATTGAAGTGCAATTCAGAATCACAAAGACTTGGAAACAGTTTAAGTTTCCATCGATAGACAAGTGGATTAGCAAACTCTGGCATACACAATGGACTACTATGCAGCACTGAAAAGCATGGACGATCACATGAAACACGTGTTTCATGGGAAGAGTTGGAAGGAATTATGTTAAGTGAGGTAAGCCAATCTCAAAAGGACAAGTATTACATGAGTCCTTTGAGGTAAGTACAATCAGCACAGCAGGAATAGAAGAAAAGACACCTATCTCAAAATACATGGGTGGAAGCATAGGCAGTCAGGGGGAGGTCAGACCAAACCCAGGGAGGTACATGTGAGTCCAACATAAAGAAGGGGAAAGAGGGAAGGAGGAGGGAAAATGGGGATGGGGAGAAACTGAGCTGATGCCATGGGAGGAACAGGGCACTAACCCACCCAGGGGGAGACTATTGGTTGTGTCTCCACAGAATTGGAGTGTGCATACATACCCCACCATGATGCACCAAACCAGGAGGGCGATGTAACACATGGAAGAATCCATGTAAAGACTGTACTATAGGGCCAGCCCCAACGGGAACCAGCCTGACCCGCACCCTGGAGGAATGTGCCACAGAGATTGACATTCTGGTGGGGGAAAAGAACCAACCTACCATGCCTACATGGAAGCAAACCAAGAAAGAAAAAGAAAGGAACAGTTGGCCTAGACCCCATATGGGCATGCCATGCCCAGAGGAGGAGGTCCCTGCATGGAGCTGCTGGGGCAAAGAGAGGACTGTAGGACTACCAACAACTCAAGACATGTTGTCCCCTAACTGGAGCATACGGAGATAGGACAATAATGGGGACACATAGTGGGGAGACAGTGTGGGGATGGAGCATAACATATCAACAATCAGAGTAAAGCCGAGCACAGAGCCCCCTGAAGAGTGCCAAGAATGACTTCTGACGAGGAGGAGCAGCCCCTCGATCCCCCTCAGGACCAGGGGGAAGGGTCACATGGGGACCAGAAAACAGACCTGGACCTATCTAGGGTCTTTTTTCATTTTTTCTGTTCTCTGATCTTTTTCTCTTCTCTTTTCTTTCTTCAGCCATAGATTTTCTTATCATTCGAACTAGGACATGGATGTGTTGCCTAATTATAAGGGGTTGGTCCATGGGAGGAAAGCCTGAGGAGAAGAAAATGGGGCCAATTGTCCCAGAAGACAGAGGGGGAAGAAGGAGGTGGGGAGAAGCAGGTGGTGAACGGGTGGTGTCATGGACAGGGGAACAACTAGGGAATTGGAACCAGCATCAAGGAGAGGTTGGAGATCCTGTGAGTATTAGAGCAACACCAAACTAGTTGAGAGGAAGCAGTAAGAGGTTGAAGAAGGGGGCAAGTGATGACGGGGCAGGAGGAGCCAAAAGGAAACAGAGGCAAGCTCTAGGAAGCAAAGGTATACACAGGGAGATTAACAGAGGTGTGCAGTTATGCAAATACATTAATCCACAACAATAGTGGTATGGGCCTATGTACATATATTTATAAAGCAATATACTGAAGCTACAGATGGGCTTTGGGCCTCGGCTCATACCTCCCCTCAATACAAGAATACATTGCTCTAACAAATTGGCTTTCTGTGATGCTCACATACACCCCTACACGATCACTGAAAACAAAATAGGTGCATAAGCAGATGTGGTGAAGAGAGCACGGTGCCCGGCTATTAAAAGATATAGTGTCTGGGGTCTTAAAGGTTTGAAGTTAAACAAGTGGTCATCCAACAGTGAAGCAACAAGCCCACATGGAAGAAGCACACCAGTCAGTGAGATCGTGAGGTGTTGAGACTGGGCAACAGGCATCAAAAAATGCACAACAAACAGTAAAAGAAACAAACAAAAATATATTGGTGAGAATGGAGAAGTGTTGGAGCGGAGATCCAAGCCCGTCTATGGA
>NW_022103908.1:26159419-26171671 GCF_000313985.2 Echinops telfairi | reverse complement strand
GCTCAATGGAAAGTAAATATATAGAAAAGAATGATGGTAATGTTAGATTCCTTGGGTGGGTAATACCTTGGTTCTTGGCTTCACATGAGAAAGAAATTCATGCAGAAGCCTGGTTTGTGATCCAAGTGGAGTTTTATAAAGGATAGAAGCTTCAGGCATTATAGTTTACTAAACACAGGACTGCACACTGCACACCTACATGGAGAGAGGTGAGGAGACCCGTGGTCTTCAGGTTCCAGCTTTTAGGGTTTTCTGCTGGGAGGTATGGTCAGTGGTACTGGTTGACCCCATTGGCTGAAGTAAACCAACCTGGGCTTAGATTGGGCCAATCCAGGTGTACCGCCAACCTAGGTGTACACCCCTATCCTCATCCCCACCTCCAGGCCTGAATTGGCGCATGTCCTTTAGCCTTTATCTGCTTCCAACCTCCTGCAGGGGGCCCCCGAGGCATGGAGAGGAACAAACCCTTATCTTGCTACCTAACAGTAACATATGCACAAATATGCTTGATACAGTCAATGTATGAATTATCATAAGAGGTGTAAGAGCCCCTAATAAAATGTTCTTTTAATGAAAAAATAAAAATAAAATAAACTATGAGAGGGTTAATTTCACTTCCAGCCTCAGCCTCGGAAATCAATGCTCCATATTTTGGGTTTCAGAGTAAAGGTCGATGTTCAAGTAATCCTTGGACCAGTACGTTTACACCTCAAAATCCTCTCCACACCACTTTTATTCCTTTGCTGCTGCTTCTCTTTGTCCTTCCTTCGTTCCTTTCTTATTTATCAGTATACAGAAGCCTTGTCATTAAGATTTGCCTTAAGGCACATTAAAATTCACTCGTAAGATTTGCATAATTTGAAATTATGTCCATTCTTTATGAAATAACCATTCGTTGTTCACATGAAAAAGCCAGATTGAAAGATGAAATTATTCGTAGAGATTGATTTTTACATTCTTCTTCTGTGAAAAGAAATCAATTTTTCATTCAATGGAATATATTTTGTGCAACTTTTGTGTATATATGTATGTATGTTTATGCACAGTTTTCTTGGAATGAGTTTGTCGCTTTCATCGAATTCTTAAATGCCTTTCAAAGGAATTGCGAAAGAAAAAAACCAATGTCCATTGCTCTAAGGAGAAGCACAGGGCTACCTGAGGATACATTTTGCCTGCTGTCCTTTCTACGGAGACCTGGTGTCGACTCCATTGCCAAAAAGCTTGCAGCAGGTTTATCCTCTCAACCACATTTTCTTCCAGCAGCTTTCTTTTCATTGCTCCTCATTTACATAAGACTCTAGCTCCTAACCCACAATCTTTCTTTCCATTCCAAATCTTGTCATCATTCCCAGAAAGCCGAGCATCCATGTGGATCTAAAAACTGTTCTAACAGATAATTTTATGCTCATAACCTCAATCACCTTCCACACCATTTGACTTCTGCTACCACATTCCATGGCTGGACTCTATCCTTCGTCATCGCTGGAAGTGGTCATGTCTTATTTTGTAGATTAAAACACTGAAATTACCATTTAAACATCACAATGCTTCATCTTACTATGCTCTCCCTCCACTGTTTATACAATACCTGTAGCTGTAACGTAGCTCAGTGATTTGAGCAAGTGCACTAGGGACAGACATCCTACAGATCATGGCAAGTCCGACACTTTCAAGATGTGAATAAATCTAAGACTCTAGTTTTCCTATGAAAAAATGAATGTATTAATACTGGTTATTTATGGATACCATATCATATATAACAGTTAGCATAACAGTATTAAAAGGGCATGATGTGAAATATATTATTTTTATTATTATTTGACCTTCCCAAGACCAGTAGTGATTTTAATCCTCTTTTTTTCTTATTTCTTATTGTTGGTAGGTGCTACTGAGTCAATATTGACTCACAATGATCTCATGGGACTCATAATGATCCCAGTGGGCTGTTAGGCTGTATTCTTTATATAAACAGGAGATCAACACCAATGGAACACACAACATTCCTCTAGTTCTTTAATTCTTCCTCCCCACCCCCACCCATTATCATGACCCCAGATCTACATTATAAACCCAGCTAGACTGGAGCATGCACACTGAAACAGGTAAGAGCTCTCAACACACAGGACCCAGGACAGATAAATCCCTCAGGAGCAATAATGGGAGGAGTGATACCATAAAGATAGGAGGAAGGTGGGGAGAGAATGGGGAACCAATTGCAATGATCAACATATAACACCCCCCACCCCCCAAGGGGGATGAACAACCGAAATGTGGGTGGAGACTGTATAAGATATGAAAATAATAATTTATAATTTATCAAGGGTTCATGAGGGCGGGAGGTTTGAGGAGGGAGGGGAAAAAGAGGAGCTGGTGCCAAGGACTCAAATAGAAAAAAAATGTTTTCAAAATTATGATGGCAACATATGTACAAATGTGTTTGATACAATTGGTGTGTGGATTGTTATAAGAGCTGTAAAAGCCTCCAATAAAATGATTTATAAAAAAGAGAGAAATAATTCAATATTATAAGGTTTACCATTTTAGCATACACACTTTAGTATTCCTTAGTATGTTCACATTATGCATTGAACACTACTATCTAATTCCAGAGTATTATTACAGAAAAACAAACAAACCAACGGGTACCCTCTAGGCAGCAACACCTCATCATGCCTTGCCCCTGTGCCCTAGCAAGTGCCAATTCAGATTACTTTCTGTCTGTATGGATTGTCTAATCCCGATACGTTATATAAATGAAAATATGTAAGTAGACGAGGATTTGACTTGGATCCACAATCAATGCTCATGGAAAGGGCAGTCAAGGAGTCAAGTGGCATATTGCAGTGGGAGAGTCTGCTGCAAAATACCTCTTTAAAGTGTTAGAGAATAAATTTGCCACTTTAAAAACTCACATATACCTGACCCAAATCATGGTATTTTCAATTTCCTCCCACGCACATCAAAATTGGATAATGAAAAAGGAAGATCACAGAAAAGTGGATGCCTTTGAGCTATGGTGCTGGGGATGCTTATTGAGAGTCCCAGGGACTGCCAGAACAAACAAATCTGTCCTAGAACAACCGTTATGCTTCTAAGATGCCAGGGTGCTGAGACTTTGTTTCACACACATTGGACGTGTTATGTGGAGGAAGCAGTCCCTGGAAAGGGCATCATGCTTGGTAGAGTGTCAGCCGAAAAACCCAGGAAGACCTCCCTGAAATGGACAGACACCGCGACTGCAACAGTGCTTCAAGCGCAACAATTGTGAGACTGGCTAACGGCACTGCTGCTTTCTGTCGCACCCAGTGTTGCTGTGACCCAGAACCAACTGAGCCAACTGGATGGAACCAAACAGTGTCAGTCGACAATGTACAGCCTTTTGTGTTTGTCTTCTGTTTCGTTTTCCATGTTTTGAAGCTTCATCTGTGCTGCATCACGCATCAAAACTTCAGTTTATGGCCAAATGGTATAGTATGTTATGAATACATTACAACACATTGATCTATTCATCAGTTGATAGACATTTGAGTCATTTCCCTTTTTTTTTTTGGCTATTACGAATAATACTGCTATCAACATTCTTGTACAAGATTGTATGTGGATTTGTTTTTCAAAAGCCCTTTGTGACCTATCACTAACAATACAATTGTTGGGTCACACGGTCACTCTTTGAGGAACTGTCAAATGCTTCTCCAAAGCGGGTGTTTTGTGAGGTGCCATGGCGTGAGTTATGACTCACAGCAACACTAAGTATATGGACCCCAGAAAAGGAGAATTTTGCCTAGTCCTTCACTGTCTTCACTGTCTTTGCCATCCTTGAGACTGTTGTTGTAGCCACTGTTGTCAATTCATCATATCGTCCTCTTTTTCACCCACCTTCTACTTGACCAAGCGTGATGTCCTTCTCCAGGGACTGGTCCCACCACTTTAAGTTCCCACCAGCTGTATCTGACGGTGCCAGTTTACCCAGAACATCGCCAATACTTGCCTTTGTCCGGCTTTTTAAAGATAGCCATCTTGGTGGGTATGGACTTGGATTTTCCTTATGGTTTTGATTTGCATAATGACTAACAAAGGAGACCTGGTGGCACAGACGGTGTGCTGTGTGCTTCCACACAGATGGACAGCCTGGGGGGCCCTTAGGGCAGCCTTCTGTTGGCTAGGGCAAATGTAGTTTGGAATGGTCTCAGAGGTGGTGGGTTTGGCTTGGGTCTGAAGGACTTAAAATATTGAGTTTCTTTCAAGTGCTGCTTGGCCATTTATTCCTAGTCTCTGGATAATTGTCCATTTATCCTTGTGGTTTCCTAACGTCTTCAAGAGCACCCCTTCTTCTGACATTACTTTAAATGTTGATGCTTCCCATTATTCTCCCCAGGCTTTGCCTTATCTGACTTCCTCCAGTCCCAGACACGTATTAACATCCATCCATCTATCAACGATTCCTGAATCTATGGATGGGAGTTCAGTTCTCTGTCATGGTTTCCAGATCAGGTTTGCAATATCTGTTGGATCTCTTTACCTGAATATTCTATTAATACCTGAATTGGTACAGCATTGAAATTGAATGCAAGTTTCTCAAGCCTAAAGTTTAGCTCTCCTCCTTTTCCCTTCCCATCAACCTGCACATCTGAAACGAATAAGTCTGTCTTGTTCAACAACATAAGCTCTTCTATAAACAGGTTTCTCTCCCCATTATCAGTGCTCTGATTTGATTCAGTCCTCCTAATTTATAACCTAAATTACTAACAAACGCTGCTACTCCACTCCCAAATAGTTTCCTATCAAATGCTATCTTCCTCAAATCACTTTGTTACTGTTAATTACATATCTTTGGTGCTGATACTTGAAAACCTTATGAATAACAGGAAGAAGAGATATTGCCTGGTTCTGCGCCACCTTTATGATCCTTGGCATGTTAGAACCCATTTTTAAAGTGTTCTATCCATTTCTCTCAAGGAGGGTTTCCTGCCTTTTCAGTGACCTTCCACTTGGGTAATAATAATGCCTTTTACTAGTGATTGGTCTTTCCTAAAGATATGTTCAAAGCTAAGTGGGGCAAGGTATTGCCATCCTCACTTCTAAGAAACCTTCTGGTTGTCTTTCTCCTAAGATTGATTGCCCTCATGATTTTCACATTGAGTTATTGTGGCAGATGCTGCAGACTAGTGCCCTTAAGACGACTTCAGTCTATTCTCTCCAGCATGAACAGAGACTAAAACCCATAAGGACTACATTTCCCAATCTACCTTGCATTTTCCTGGTATTGAGCTTTGACCCAGAGGAATCATCCTCCAGGCTAGGAGACTGAAGTGAGTACCGTAAAGTGGCAGCCACACTACTCTTCTGAAAGCACTGATACAGAAGTCTTCAAGCGGAGGTTGAATATTCAATCTTGATTGTGCATTAACATAACCTTGAGATATTTCTTTGTTTTGTAATACTGTGACTGGGCCAAGCTCCAGTACAATTAAAATTCGTGTCTAGGGTGCAGACCAAGGCCCCATACTTTGCAAAGCACCCCAGGTGACACTGATGTGCACACGGGATGGGGAATCATTACCCAGATGCTCAGCTGGTCTCTAATTTCATGTGTGCCAAGCCCCAGCTTCGATTCACCAGCTTTCCTATGTGCAGGCCAGAGCAGCGTGGTTCTTGAGTAGGAGGTACTGGCCTCAAACAGAGCCTTTCTCGGGCCAGCCAACATTGCAGTGTGACTTCTGCAGTTGTTTCTGGAAACTCAGCCTAAAGCCAGCTGCTCCAGCCCTTCCAACAAATCTATAAGCCGCTTAATACCCTGTAATAAATCCCTTTCGGCTGAGACTAGCTAGAGAGTGTTCTGTTGTCTGCTACTGAACCCTGACCAATACAGCCATCTGAAATTCAAGTCTGACCAAGTCTTTTCCCTGCTTTCAACAATTCACAGGTTCACTGGTGTTATTACATGGAGTCTACAGTGGTCTCAAATGCCTTTCAAGACCTCTGCCTTTGCAGAAGACATGTTAGCCAGATGTATTAAAAGAATTTTTAAAATGCATACTCTCCTTGAGAAATTACACTGGGAAGAATTCATTTAAAGGAAAGATTGGGGCGTGTAGGCAAAGCTGGGCATATATGGATGTGCGTCACTATCCATGATTTATTATAAAAAGCCACAAACAATTTAAATAACCATCAATAAGAGTCTGGGTATTTAAAGTATAAGACAGAAAATAAGAATTACTCACTGGACTACCACCCAGACTCTCAGTATTAATAGAATCTTTCTAGTAATTGTAGTCATAAAGTGAAATACTTTCTGTTAATTAAAAGAATCTCTGACTGGTAGTCCAATAATTGATTTTTTGTTTTCTTTTTAGGCTTTGCTCTTTTCCCTAATTTTTCCCCCCAAAAGAACATATATCATTAAAACAAAACCAACAAAAAAAGAAGGTGGGCATAGTCACTTTAGAAGGGAGAATCTGATATTTATGATGGGCAATCTCTCTGAGAAAACAATGCCTTGGTAAGATAGAGACCTTTCTGGGGCAGGGGATGTGGGCCCTTCCCTCTGACAACAACCTTTGCTGAAAGCCATATGGTCATTGCTGGAATGAGGTACAAGGAAAGACTAAAGACTATCAAGGGGTGTAGGAGCTCAAATACCTTGTAAAGCGTTTATTGGTCCTGTATGCAGGGCAAAAGTAAAAAGAGTCCCAAACAATGAAGCGGACTAAAAGAAAAAGTCAGGAAGTTAGGCAAAGCCTACAAAGTCCTACTGTCCCTGCTCCCTTTGCGTGCTAACAGTATCTGTCATATTGGTTAGACTGTGGTTCTTAGTGACTTCCATTTTGTGATGTGATGTTGAGTAGCCAATCAGATGATCTGTCAAAACTCTCTTTCTTGACCCCACATTCCTCTGATCATCTGATCTCTGGTTCTTGGGACATAAGCTTAGTGACCTTTCTAATCTGTTGCCTAACCAGAAGATTTTTGTTGTGCCAAGCCCTGAAAGTCTGTGAGCCAGCAGAGGCCTCCAACCCACAGCCTGACCTCTATGTTTCAGATCCATCAGCTTCAGCAACCATGTGAGGCAGGAGAGGTCTTTCAGCCTATTCCCAGGCCCATGAGTTTGAAAATTGTTAAGTCACACATTGCATGAGCCATTTCCTTGAAGTTAGACTAAGACACTTTGCCTCTTCCTTTAGCAGCATATGTTCTAAGTGAAAGAAACATAATATGGCGCTGACTAATGCACACACTGATAAGAAATGGAAAACATGTTCTCAGTACCGAGCATCTGTCACGAGCTATAGCAAGAACTTTATATAATAAATATTATTATTATCTCATATAGTAGTGCATTTGTTCCTGCAACACCAGTACAATCCGTATTCTTATATCTCCATTTTTCTGGGGAGGCAATTGAGTCTCTAGGAAACTAGGTCTCCTACTCATGCTGGCACCAAGCACATGGCAAGGCCAGGCTCAGTGCGTTTTCTACTATCTCACAGAAGCTCTGAAACAACAGTTCACAGGAACATGCGAAGTCTTCATGCCTGGTGCGCAAGTGAGATAGAGGTCTAGGGAGAGAGGAGGGCAAAGCTGCGAGGAGGCAAAGCCAAGGAGAAGACCCTCAAAAGTGTGGGCAGTCCAGAAGGCCCTGAAACCCCACTCCTGGCTAGAGCCGGCCAGAATCAACAGGTCCACATCTTCTTCCTGACAAAATCTCATCAGGGTAGCTGCAGACATATTCGAGAAGCTTCCTGTGATGCTAATTTTTAATTTAGAAATAAAAATTATAGTAAATTTCTATTTGGGAAATAGAAAGTTTTTGCAGAAGTGACGTATCTGTCTGGCACATCTGGTGCTGAACAGGTTTCTCTGCTGCTCCCCAAACTGGGAGAAAGATCTAGCAAGATTCCGAAAGAGCAGCCAACGGAAAGCCTTTAGATCACAATGATCCAATCCCTTTGTTACAGGGACCCCGAGAGTGAAGCATCATCTTCACAATAGCAATAAGTAATAAGTTTAAGAATGAAGCCGAGTTTCACTCCAATTGCTTCTCTACTCTGCCTGGCATTTTGATCTCAAAGTGAACATGCAAGTCTTAAGAGTTAGCATTGCTCAGGACCCAGTGAGAAGATGACACTGACAGCAGATCCTCCCTTCTCAGCTTCCAGGAATGGGCTTGATAAGAAATGTTCATATGTACATACACAATTGTGTCATCTATGTTGATGTTCATTGCAGCAATGTTGGAAGTAATGAAATTATAGAGGGGGGAGCCTAAAACTCCATCAGTATAAGTCTTCTTCAATAAATTATGGATGAGTCCCTCATGCCTTGGGATAATATAAAGCAATTAAAAAATGAGTTGGGCTTAAAACAATATTACTTGGAAACAATCCCCTTCTGTCTCTTGCTCTTTAGGCTCATGTCGTCTGTCTGAGAAAAAGGTCCAATGTGCAATTGTTCTGGTAAAACACTTTTTACGCTGTGTCAAAAAGAGATAATAACAATACTCCGCAACTCTAAGTATTAAGAATTAGGAAAAATCAACTTGATAACACACTTGGCAACATATAAAACAAATGACCACATGAACTGAAGAAGAATGTCACAATAAAACTATGCTGGTAAGACATTTAAGTTATTTTTGCTACTGCCTCAGACTCCATCCAGGCATCCAAAATGTTCATGCTCTCTCCTTTCCCACTATCAGCTCAGAGGCTGATCTGAAATCAATCATTTACAGCTTAGTGTGAACACGTTTCAGAGCCAGGGTATAGCTGGCTGAATTGCTCAGGGGCCTATTCCCAGAAGTTACTGGGCTAGAGAAATACGTGTGTTTGATATACTTTTGCTATACAGAGAGCTATTGTATTGCTCTCTGTCATTTCACTATTTTTAATATTTTTATTGTAAGTGTATGGCTTTCTGTCACAAAGAGCTTAAATGTGTTTTTGTCAATTAGCATGAAAAATTAGAAATTGTCTATTATTTTATTCTATGAGAGGATGTAAGCCCAATTTTAAAGCCCTCCATAGGAATGCTTTTAGAAGGCAATGTCTCCAAAATTTGAGTTACGTGGATGCTAAGCCAGAAATTAAATGTATGTAAATATCACAAATTGCTCTTCAACAGACATATTTACTTTTGGAGTAGGAACCAGAGTGAAAATGCTGGAAGTAATAGGGAAGCACTAAGGTTATGTATGGGCAATAGTGACAAAATAAAACGTGACAGCGAAAATCAATGTGTGACTTGGGTAGAGAAAGGATCAGAAAGGAAGGAGGTGCAGGCAAGCAAATTAGGATGTTCCTGCTATGTATAGGGTACTAAACTTCATATTTTACATATTTAATCCCACCTATTCTCACAACAATAATGTGATGAAGAAGATTCATATTCATTTTACAGATCAAAGAACAGAAGCTCAAGGAAATAAAATCACTCTCCAAACATCACAATATCAAATTGTTATTAAGTACCAGTTTTAATTTGGGGAAAAACATAGAACAAATTTATGACCTCCTAGAACTTCAAGGGACCAGAGGTCAATTACTGTGATTACCTTGACTCCAGACCAGTGCTTCCAATTTGGCTGATCACTAAAATCACCTGAAGAGCTGCGTCAACTACCGAGTCTAACATTCCATGCCAGAGTATTGCTGAATACCCGTGCAGGCTGGGTACTGCTGCTATCGTCCAGAGGATCTCCAACTCTTCTTTACAGAAAAAGAAACTAAGGCCAAAGGATGATTAATTCAGCATTAGACCTATTGAATTTGAGAAAATGGCAGGGCATCCAATAGGTTCCAGGAATAATTTAGCTGGAGATAGGAGACTAGAGCTGGGAAGAAATGTCATGACTAGAGGGATAAATTTTGGAGTTATCTCCTTGAAGGTGATAATAGGAGTCATGAAGGTCTTCCACGAAGAAAATAGAGGGGAAAGGAACAGAGTCTGAGGGCAGAACCCTAATAAATATCCATAGAGGAGAAATTGTAGGAGAAGAAGGAACGGGGGCACACAACTCAGAGGTTGAAGCAGAACTAGGAGGAAGAAGTGCCGCAGAAGTCAAATGAGTAGAGACCAGTTTTACTGCCATCAAAATAATTGTCCCACTGTTGCTGGGATCGGTAACCATACAGTTTCCTCATGGTGACCCTTGGTGTAACAGAATGAAACCTGCCCATTTCAGAATCCTTGGTAGGCTGGAATCTACTGGGTAGTCACTGTGGATTGTGAGTAACTTCCAACTTAGGAGGCTCATCTTCTAGCATTAGATGGAACCCTATTCGGCTGTGACTCATAGAGTTTACGTTGACTTATTGGCAGAGACCCACTATCGTGTCTTTCTTCCTACTCTGTCTTAGTTTCAAGAACCACTGAAGCTTGTTCTCCATTGACGGTCCTGCTGGGATTTGTAACACTCAATCCATAACAGCATAATAAACTAACAGACAGGTGGCAGGTCAAGGTAGTAAAGAGGTACTGAGAAATTTGGGTGGGGTGGGGTTAATGATGTGAAAAGTTACTGTTGAATTCTAAGAGTATTACCTGCAATAGAAGGCTGATGGTAAGAAGGTGTGAGGAAAAGGAGACACTAGACAATTGGGTTCCAATAATTTGGCAATGAAAGAAGAGAAAACAAATGGATCCAAAAGACTCAATTTGGCAATGAAAGAAGAGAAAACAAATGGATCCAAAAGACTCAAGTGAAAATGCTATTGTCCTTACAGTACGTCTATGGCACTAAAGAAGTGAAAAGGAGCCCTCATGGCACTGTGGTAAAGTACTTGGATGCTAAATAGAAAGTAGGTGTTTGGGACTCACCAACAGCTTTGTGGGAGAGAGATGTGTCAATATGCTTCCATAAAGATTACAGCCTTAAACACATTTTTATTTCTGAAAGCCCAGCACTGTCTGTTTTCTTCCCCGCACTTTGCTATAGAGCCCATATCTTTAGGGAACTATCTAAGTGAGGCATCTGCTAAGTCCACGTGGAGAAAGTACACCAGCCTATGGAATCCAAGGATTGTAAGGAATAAAAACCAAATCTGAAGGAAGAGATGGTATCAGAGCTTAAATTCTGAAAACGTGGTTTGCAGAAGGTTATAGATGACAGTGGAAACCCAAAATCCATTTACCCATGTGGATTCAGCCTCCAGAGAATCCGCTCTGACCATAGAGCAGACATGGGAATAGCCTTGCTAACAGACAGAGTGCACTGTGAAGCGGACTGATGCAGATGTAATTATGTTAAAACATAACACCTCATCGTTCTTCCTTCCTTTTGACCCATTTTAAATTTGCTTTGGTGTTTAAAATTTTCTGCTTTCTTTTTGACTGAGGTTTGTCTCTACTTTGTCATTGTTAAATTTTGTTTTTTTTCCTGTATATGAAGTCCAAGATTAAAAGAAAGAAGAATAAAAATCTAGGATAGGTAAATCTATGCAGATAGTAACTGAATTAATAGTTTTCCAGGGGCATGCCCAAGGGGGTTGTGGAGAAATGGGAAGTTAGCAACAATGCAAATAAGAAAGAAGAAAAAACTATGGAATTGATAGATGTAATGATTGAACAATGCTCTTTAATACGATTGAACTATTGTATGATATGTGAAATATATGCCAATAAAAAAGATTACTTTCTTGAAAACTTCATAGGACAATTTCACTCTGTCCTATAGGGTCACTATGAGGTAACATTAAATCAAAAGCGATGCTTTTGATTTGATTTTTTAAGTACATGGAAAAGCTAAAGACTATAGCTTAACTTATTGTAACTTTTTAACCAAACTCAAATGCCAACCAAACTCAGTATTGTATAAAATTTTCTTTGTGTGATTGAGGACAATGTACTTCAATTACCGACATAAAGCCTGGGTATGTATACATCATATAAAAGATTGGCTTTACATGTTCTCTCTAGCACAGCCCATCAAAAATCCCCCTCTCTGGCTGCTGTCCCAAGGAAGGGGGAGCTGACCTGGGCCAGAAAGGTTCAAACTTCTCTCTCCACCAGCTCAGGCAGTGCTTCAGCCACTTGTCAACCTGGGACCGACTTAGCTCGAGACGCTAATGACCAGTACGCTCTACGCTCACATGTGTCTCCCTCTTTCTCATGTAGCCAGTTGAAATGAGGCAAGACTTAAGATTCAAATTTGCTAATTTAAAAAAATCATTTTATTGGGGGCTCATACAACTCTTATCACAATCCATCCATCCATTGTGTCAAGCACATTTGTACATATGTTGCCATCATCAT
>NW_022103908.1:26156530-26157577 GCF_000313985.2 Echinops telfairi | reverse complement strand
GTACAGCCAATTCCGACTTACAGAAACTCTATGTAGGACGGCATCTTTCTGAGCGGAAACAGCCTCTTCTTTCTGTGCTTGAACTACTGACCTGGTGGGTGGAAGCCCAATGGCTAACCCATAACACCATCAGGGCTCCTCTGACTATTCATAGGGAATACTAATTTAAAAGCTCTAAAAAATAATATTCTCTTATAAATGCAATGGTTGCTTTAAAACTTAAGGTGATCTTTTCAATGTCACTTCCTGTCGTTATCTGGATAGTAATGATTCGCCCTTTAAAATGAACTCAGACACCATCTTCCTCTGAAAGCCTGCCTTAGAGGAGTTCCACTCCACCGCCCACACAGACACAAACTCACTGCTGCCCTGAACGTTTGTCACAATGTAGGGACATCTCTTTTATGACATTTTCCCATTGTTTTGAAATTCATTGGTGTTTCTCCCAGTAGTCTTTAAATTTCTGTAGGACGGTGACATTCCCTTATTCTTCTAATGATTGCTAATGCCTAACATAGTATCTGGCACTTAGTAGATGCTAAATAAGTTTTGGTAGAAGGGAACTGAATTCTTGAAGACTTTCATAGATGATATCAATTTTATAACCTCATTCACTCATGCATTAGTGTTCAGCCAGTTTCTCAGCTAATCCCTGTTCATACCTGGAAAAAACGATAACATATCATTTCATAAAGACTTTCTGGGTCACTTTCAAGCTACCAAATGTGATTCCAAAAGAATTCTGATCAATACTAGTTTAAATTAGATATCAGAAAATCCAATGCATACATAAGTGTTTGCAGTATTTATATAAAGCTAAAATCTACACTTTCTTCCATTTCCTTTCCTTCATTTAGCATGACATTTCAGCTGATATTCCTGAACTGCTGGGTGGAGCTTATGCATTTCTATTAGAGCCAGTCTTTCCCAGTGGGATTCTGCTAACAGCTACCCCAGCGTCTTCATTCTATGTCCATTTTTCCTGTACTTGCTTTATTACTAGAACAAAAGAATGTAGTGATCTCTGTACACAAAGACCAGATCTAT
>NW_022103908.1:26153286-26155760 GCF_000313985.2 Echinops telfairi | reverse complement strand
ACACACACACACACACACACACACGTCCACATTCCTATTTCAACATAGAGTTCTATTTAATGGTTCACTTTATTTCAATTGAATGATTTCAATAGTCTCCATTGCCTCCTGTCCTCTTCTTCCTCCCAATAGAAATCCCTTACCCCAACAGAAAACTCGGACATTCTGCTTTAAATGAACAAATTGGAAAAGCGTCCCCAAGTACGACTGTTCTTCAGCAGGCCCTGCTGGTAAAGGACACCATCCAATCTGTCTGTCCTTTCTCAGCTGGCTTTGTCATTGCAGTGTTTAGTCCCCAGCCAGCCGTGCTCTGGACTAGCCACCAGCGACTTGCAGGTTCAGCAGATCCTGGAACGGGCCTGCCTACCATCTGCAGGTTGACAACTGTTCCTTGTTTCCAGTGTGCAAAGGGAATGCCAGAGAAATACATAATTTTTATGAGTTCTTATTTTTCTTGTTTCCCAAACATAGGAGCCTAAGGTAAAGGGGGATTTAAAGTGGTTTGTGACTAAAATGATAAAAGAAAATCAATGCAGTAAAAACACAGACCACCTGAAAATCTTCAGTTGAAGCACAGGTGTGACATGATGTCAAAGAGGCATTTTTTCACAGAAAAGGCATATTCAATTAGGCTGGTGCTGACTGCTCTTCCGAGGGCTGTGGACAGTTGCGTAGGAGAGGAAAATCTCCCATTCTGCTTGACCTTAAAAGCTGTCTTGCTCCAGACCTTAAAGGTTAAAATGTGAGCATAAATTCAAGGGGGGGGGGATCAACCCATTCCTCCTAGTTCTTGCTTATCATGTAGCCATGCATATAGAAAGATACCTGTGTGTATAAACAGAGATCTATATCCATTTCTAAATGTGCCTACAATATAGATGTATATTAATTCTGAACTTTCAAAATGCATTCATCATTCAAACTGACAGAACCAGAGTGGAAAACACAAGGTGATTACAATTTATCTTTCCATGCGCCCATGAAAACTCCCTGTAGTTAGTGGGAAAAGAGCAAAAATTATCTATTTTTCCATGTGTGTGCATGTGTATTTAAGCCAAACTTCCCCAATAGTGAAAACATGTGTACAATCTTAATAAGGATACCGCACCTCCAGAACTGAGTTGAATGGGGGGGGAAAAAAGGCTGTAGAAACAATCTACGTGAACATGAATGACACAAGATGTTGATTGGGGGAAATGAAAGAGACAAGAACAAACAGAGACAGGAAACAGGACACAGAAGATAAACCGATTTAAAGATGTGGAACATGTGGCTATTTTGGTATCAGGAAATCTATCTTGAAATGAAGGGTGAATGAGGCTAAAACAATGGGAGATACTCTACTTTCAGTCTGCAAATCCCAACAAGGACCACATCATTTCAACAGAATCACCTCTGGGTTACTGCTCATTCAATTTGATGAACAGCTCCATTTGAGTTAGTAACAAATAGCCCCACCAGGTGTTTGTGTCCATTATCTAAGGACTATTATTGGCCCCGCCAGAGACCCCAGGCAGATGAGGTTGTCTGAGTTTTGTGGGCTGTTAACTTACCAATATCCCACAATGGCCAAGCCAAGGCACATAAGATGACCCAGGCATTCAATTTTGATAAAGTAGAAAGCTCATGTCTAATAATAAAAAATAGAATCATTCTACTGCCTTTTTTCCTATGTTAAAGCCAAATTTAACATCCCATTCCCCAAGAGCAATATTGATATAACAAATGAATAAAATCTAGGGTGAAATAACAGTAGCCTCATGGTCATTGCTAGTAGAAACAAATCTAAACATGGTATGTGCCCTCAGTACAAAAGATACACCTTCCAGTTGTGACAAAGGATTTTGGCTTATGACAAACCTTGACTTTGAGAATCAGCGTACAGATGAGAAACTGGCAATCATCCAACCTTTGTCTATTTTCCATTTGGCAGATACTCATAAAAAATACTACCCAAGAAATATCACTTCCATAAACTAATGCAAAAAAAGAAGAAAGAAAAGTCACTAATGTAATACACTAATATATTACTGTATGAAGCAAGGGCAGCACTTCAGAATTACCAATAGTAGGGTATATTTTTATGCTTTTGTACAAAAGAAGGAAGGTTCCATCATGCCAAGGGGCATATGTTTCTGTGACAATCTTTTGGACAGCGATTATGAAAACAGAATCTAGGGGGGAAATGTCATCAGGGCCTGGCTTATTACATTTGTAAATCATAAGGCTTGTCTGCAAACGCAGATTGTTGCAGCTGATTTAGTCGTTGGCCTAGAAACCCTGCCGTTAGGACCATTACACAGGTCCAGAGTTGAAGTTGCACAGTAAATTGTACTCAGAAGAAACAGACAAGAGACTTTGGCTTCATGTCGGTCGGTAAAGCGCAGTTCACTGGCTGCCCCACAGCAGCCCTGGCAGATGGAACAAGCCAAATGTGGTCATCTTGGGCTTCAGAGTTGTAGGTGGCTGCATCA
>NW_022103908.1:26150792-26152898 GCF_000313985.2 Echinops telfairi | reverse complement strand
GAACAATACTCATTTGAGGCTATGCCAGCTTCACAGTCACGCTCAACAAATAGCCATCATTAGAAAGAGCCAGGACAAGGCAGTTGGTCGTTTAAAAATGAGAGGTTGTCATTCTGAGGTGTTTTGTTTTTTTTTTCTTAAAAGGAGTAATGAATTGCCTATAGCTACTATGGCTGAAAATGCCCCCTTTAGAGGCCACAAATAAATGAGACCATAAAAAAGTAAAGTCATATGTCAAAGAAACCTGATCCGATTAATCATTCTCGGTAATCATTCTGCCATGAACCTCTCTAATGTTTTGTTTCTTTTGAGATGTAAACTGCTAGCTTGTAATTTGGAGCCTATTCGGTTAGTTAGTGTTATTTAATTTTCTGAAAATAGGGTTGTTGTTTTTTCATACAAGATTAAATATTTGAAAGTTTCTAATGGCCAACTTACAAATAGCCAACTATGTCACAAAAAAGCAAAAAAAGGAAAAAAATTCTTCCTGAATTTATGTTTTAGAATAAAATGGTTTGGAGTGCATGACATATTATTGTGTTGATCTTCTGGAAAAGTGTGTTATTCATTAACTGTATACTTAGAACATTTAATTTGGATAAGAATAAAATATCCAGACTTCCCTGTTATAACCATATAATCTAATGTGCTTTATTAAATTTCAGTGTTTTCAGATCATCACCAAAAAACCCTTTATTTTATATATAATACCAATTCTACAATGAAGTCCTATGTATAGAATGTACTCAAGAAATGCTTATTAAATGTGGCTGATCTACCCACTCTGCAGACTTGATAAACATACTGTACGTACTTAATTTTCCATGGTGCATTAGCCAGTAAGAGGTAAGCCAGTTATCACCGGTAACTTATATTTACAAAGTCCTTTTCAGGACAAAAGAAAATCAAATGTTAATCGGTTAGTGAGCTCTTCCCCCCCATCCCCAAGGTCATGCAAACCAACCCTCTTCAGTATTTTGCAGCAGAACGTAGCTTGCTTACATTTTTTTTTAATGTCCTACTTGGATGTATTTTATGGTAAGACACAGAAATCAAGTTTGGGAGATATGATTAAAATGCAGTTTGTCGTCGATAGAAGAAGAAAAAGGATGGAAATCAATACTGTGATTGCTAATAAAGACAGATGTTCTTTGATTCACCTGGGAAGGAATAATGGATGGAAATTGAATATGATTCAGCAATGCTACACAGTCGCCAAAAGGCCAAGGCAGTGTTGGATTATATTAGTAGACACATCATATAATACAAGCCAGGTACTTTTTCAGCAGCAGCAACTCACAACACTATTAATTAGGCTAACGTTGGAATGTGCCTGCTCTCTGGGGCACCGCGGTTGCACAAAAAGTTGTGTAAAGTTGAGAGTAGGACCAAAATTAAACACAAGGAAAAGGAAATAATAAAAAGGAAACAAAGGAAACCACTCTGGTTCTGAGAGATTAAGAAAATCGTTTTCATCCAGTCAAAAACAACGTCAACTATTGACCCTGTCTTAGCCAGCTGATTTGACTCACAGCAATCCTTTAGGACAGTAAAACTGCTCCTTGATTTCTGAGATTGTAAATCTTTATGGGAGTGGAAAGCCTCCTTTTTCTCCCTTAGACAGGCTGGTGGGTTTAAACCTCTGACCTGGTGTTTAGGGGACGGGGTACATTCAGCTGGAAGTTATGAACTCCAGGAATCATCGATTCCCACATTGTGAAAAAATAAATCACCTCAGAAGAAGTAATATATTGATACCTCACATAAGTAAACTCTGCTTAAGATCCTCGAACAATGGTTCAGCAGTACGTTGACAGGGAGCTGCCAGAAGTGTGGGCCAGATTCAGAAGAGAAGTGGAACACTGTTGTTGTATTGGCTCAAAGTAGAAGTACCAGAAAAATGTTTACTTGTGTTTCATTGACTGTGAAAAGGCATTTGACTGCGTGGACCATAATAAACTGTGGATAACCATGAAAATTTAAAGAAGAATTTAAAGAATAAGTAATATATCTACTTTTATTGAAAATCCACCAAATACCATGCACTGTCCTATATTTTTTTGCTTATTAAATCCAAATTGTAAGATCTACATACACGTATCCTTT
>NW_022103908.1:26148021-26150263 GCF_000313985.2 Echinops telfairi | reverse complement strand
TCTCCCTTCCCCTCTGGTTTCTGTTGTTCTTCCCCCTGGGTGGGGGGGTGGGGTGATGATTATGTGCCATTCATAGCAATCGGTACTCCCTCCCTCCCCACTTTTCCCCCCTCCCCCTACCTTTTGGTATTTCTATTCCCATTCCTGTTCCTGGGGTCCATGTGTTGTGAGTTTTATCTCTTGCCTATACCTCTGTACATGTTCCCATCTAGTCCAGAGTGGGAAGTGGCACTGGGGTCAGGATAGTGGGGGGTGATGAAGCCTCAAGGAACCAAAGGTATATTGCATGATCCATCGGTGTTCTACTGCACCCTCATTGACTCATCCCCCTCCCTGCAACTCCTCTGTGGGGGGGTGTTCCATTATCCACAGATGGGCTTTGGGTCTCTGCTCCAACCCCCTCATTCTCACCAATGCATGTTTGTTTGTTTGTTGTTTGTTGTGAATCTTCTGATGCCAATTGCCCAGCCCCAATGACACCTCACAATCACACCAGCTGGTGTGCTTCTTCCATGTGGGCTTGTTGCTTCACTGTTGGATGTTCACTTGCTTAATTTCAAGCCTTTAAGACCCCAGATGCTACATCTTTTAATAGCCAGGCACCATCCTCTGTCTTCCCTACATCTGCTTATGCACCCATTTTGTCTTCAAAGATCATGGGGTGTTAGAGGGGTGGGGGGTCAGGGGGAGCATCACAAAATTCCCATTTGTTAGAACAAAGTGTTCTTTTATTGAGGGAGGGTATGAGCTGAGGCCCAAGCCCGGCTGCAGCCTCAGTGTACTGCCTTATAAATATATGTACATAGGCCAATACCTCTATTTTTATGGATTAATGTATTAACAGAAGTACACACCTCTGTTAATAGCTCTATCTATACCTTTGCTTCCTAGAGTTTACCTGTTTCCTTTTGCTTCCTCTTTCCCCACCATCACTCTCCCCTTTCTTCTACCTCTTAGTACTTCCTCTCAGCTAGATTGGTGTTGCTCTAATACTCCCAGGAGTTTTAACAAGTCAGGAGTTTTAACTCTAGCTAGTCTAGCTGCAATGCCTAAAAAAGCCTAAACCACTGCCATGGAGACAATGATAACAATGTAACTCTTCATTGGACCAGTCTCCTCTTTTTCCACCACTTGTTTGTCAGTTTTTAATATTGTGGTGACTTCTGTGTTAATGTGATGCTGAAAGCTATGTCACTGGTGTTTCAAATGCCAGCAGAGTCACGCAAAGTAGACAGGGTTCAGCAGAGCTTCCAGACTAGGAACAGACAATGAAGAAGAAACAGTCTATCCCTTTCAGAGGAAGGAGCTACTGAAAACCTTATGCAAAGCTTTAATATAGTGTCAGATACTGAAGCCTGAAGAATGGAAGCAGGATATTGTTACAGAGAATAGCAGAGAATGGGCCCCTCTGGTCAGATCTACCAATGACTTCAGTCAGAAATGATAAAAAATACAACCAAGGTACATTGATAACTATCAGAGATTGGAATGCAAAAGTTGAAAACAAAGAGGAACAGGACTTGGGAAATATGGTCTTGGTGATAGAAATGAAGCTGTAGATCACATGATAGAATTTTGCAAAACCAACAAAATATTCATAGAAAATATCTTTTTCAACAATGTAAAAGGTGATCAACAGGGAAAGAGGGACCAGACTTCAACCCAGTGCACCAAGATGTGAATGCAACATGCTGGCATGGAGTAGGGAACGAGTGGAGAGGTTTGAGGGGCCAGCCCCAATCCCAACTACATGGACACCTGCCCCTTGCCCCAGAAGAATTTATTTCAGAGGACTGCACTGTATCTGTAGCTCCGGGAGAGGGACATGTCTGATCAGAGCACATGGGAGCAAATGAAGGGGGAGAAAGAGAGAGTGGAACACCTCCTGGCCCACCAACCCTTGAGGAAGAGATTCCCGGTCAGAGCAGCCAATTCACAGAGAAGACCACATGGCCAGACCCACTATGAGACACGACATCCCTCACTGACCCATAGCCTTACAGGGGGCAACACTGGAGACACAGTATGGGAATTGCACCCAATCTGATCCCACCACACCAAGGCAAAACACTTAGGGCGTGGAAGAGAACAGCAAGGGGAACAGAGCAACGAAGTCCCCAGGGAATACCAAAAATAGACTTTGGGGCCAGGGCTTGGCACCCCATCAGACTCAACCAGAAAACACTCCTAAAAGCCAACAAATAGTCCTTAAACTAGCTGCAAGCTTTTCTCTCTTGTTGCT
>NW_022103908.1:26136966-26147060 GCF_000313985.2 Echinops telfairi | reverse complement strand
CTCCCTCCCCCCTTCAGGACCAGTAGTGAGAGTGGTGATACCAGGAGAGTGGAGGGAGGGTGGGTTGGAAAGGGGGAACTGATTACAAGGATCTACATGTGACCTCCTCCCTGGGGGATGGATGACAGAAAAGTGGGTGAAGGGACACGTGAGACAGGGCAAGATACGACAAAATAATAATTTATAAATTATCAAGGGTTCATGAGGGAGTGGGGAGCAGGGAGGGAGGGGCAAGAATGAGGAGCTGGTGCCAGAGGCTTAAGTGGAGAACAAATGTTTTGAGAACGATGAGGGCAATGAATGCACAAATGTGCTTTACACAATTGATGTATGTATGGATTGTGATAAGAGTTGTATGAGCCCCTAATAAAATGATATTTTTTAAAAGGGTGATTATACACATGGGTTCCCCAGATGATATACACAGAAATCAAATTGACTCTATTTGTGGGAAGAAAGGATGGAGAAGCTCAATATCAACAGCTAAAACCAGACCAAGAGCTGACTGTGGAACAGACCAGCAACTACTCAGCTGTAAATTCAGGTTAAAGATGAAGAAAATTAAAACAAGTCCACTAGAGCCAAAAGTCTAGTCCTTAAGTCTAGTCCACCTGACTTTCAAGAACATCTCAAGAACAGGTTGACACATTAAACACAAATTACAGAGACCTGATGAGCTTTGGGAGGACAGCAAGACGATCATTCATGAAGGCAGCAAAATCACTAGAAAGAAAGAAAGATCAAAGTGAATGTCAGAAGACACTCTGAAACTTGCTCGTAATCATAAAGTAGCTTCAGCTAATTGAAAAAGGATGAAATCAGAGAGGTGAGCAGGAAATTTCAAAGGGCAGCTTGAGAAGACAAAGCCAAATATTACAATGAAATGTGCAAAGACCTAGAAAGAAAAGACCACAATCTAAGAACACATTGAGCATATCTGAAATGGAAAGAACTCAAGAGAAAACTCAACCTGAAGTGGCAATACTGAAAGATTCTATGGGAAAAATACTGAATGATGCATCACTAGTCGACATTCCAGGAGTTAGCCTGTAAGAACCAGTGGTCTTGAAGGAAGAAGCTCAAGCAGCCCAGAATGCATTAGTCAAAAGCACAGATCCAGATACTGATGGAACTCCAATGTAAATGTTTCAACAAACTGATGAAGCCCTGGACACACTCATGCATCTATGCCATGAAATTTGGAAGACAGCAACTTGGCCAACTGACTGGAAGGGACTATGGTTATGCCTATTCAAAAATAAGCGGACCCAACAGAATGCTCAATATCACTGATAGCACACGCAAGTAAAATTTTGCTGAAAAATCATCTTAATTGTAGCAGTGCATTGACAAGGAACAACCAGATGTTCAGCCCGGATTCAGAAAAAGTGGAACATGTGAGATGGACCTTGGTCCAAAGTAAAGAACACCAGAAAGATGTTTGCTTGTGTTCTACTGACTATGCAAAGGCATCCGACTGTGTGGACCATAATAAACTTGAGAAGAATGGGAATATCAGAACACTCCGTTGTGCTCATTCAAAACTTGTACCTGGATCAAGAGGCAGTGGTATGAACAGAGCAAGAGAGCACTGCATAGTTTAAAATCAGGAAAGGTGTGCATCAAGATTTTTTCTTCTCACACTATTTGTTCAATCGGCATGCTGAATACAAAGAATCAAAGAAACGGGCTTATTTGAAGAAAAACGAGTCATTAGGACCAGAGGAAGTTTTAAGCAACCAGCAGTATGCAGATGACACGATTTTGTTTGCTGAAAGTGAAGAGGACTTGAAGCACTTGCTGATGAATCTCCAGGACCACAGCCTTCAATACGGATTATGACTCAATGTAAAGAAGACAAAAACCCTCACAGCTGGACCAATAGGTAACAACATCATGGTCGATGGAGAAAAGACAAAAGTTGCCAAGGATTTGGTCTTGCTTGGATCCACAATGAATGCTCATGGAAGCAGTAGTCAAGAGACAAAACGCTAGTCAAAGATTTGTGCCATAAGAAGAAGAAAAAAGGCTAGTTGCAAAATAGACTCTGGGTCCATGCTGGGTCTTATATAAAACAACAGTTGTTACCGAATTCCTCTTCCATGACGGCTTCCATATACTTCAATATGCTTTTGCATTCTCTCTTCTTCTTCATCTTCTTGTTCCTTCTTGAGTTAGTCTTATTGGAAGCACATTCCATTTTTGGACAAAATAATGGAAATAAATAACTAAAGTACAGTCAGCATTGATACAATACTTTCTCCTCCTTGCTCATCCCCATTATCATTTTGAACATGTCCACAGGAGCACAAATGCTGTTGGGCATGTTTCCCTGCCTGCTGCATTATTCTACTTTTCTTCACTGTCTGAAGACTCTCAAGGACATTTGGACCAACATTATAATCTCTTAAAAGAGTTTCATGTTTCTGTACCTTGTGGTTAAAAATCCCAATGATAAACAATTCCCTTTTGGCTACAGGAGTTTTCTCATTACAACTCCTATGTTGTAGATTAAAAATAAGACAAAAGTTTTATCCAATACATTTCTTAATCCTCACATGTACCACTGGTGAATGTATAAACTCAACCCTATAAATAAAAAATAAAGTGCTTTCTCTAAATCTTAGCTCTTGAACTTGATCAACAAACAAATACTAGTGGCTATGTTGATATAAAATGTGGATGCCTCATTCGTCTTCACTGATAAAACACTAGCTAAGAAAACGGTGATCAAACTAGACAATTTTTTTAAGACAGGTATGATTCAAATATTGAACCTCCACTTACTAGCTGAACAACATTGGCAACTTAACTCTGTACCTGTTTCTGAATATTTAATATGGGTACTTGTCTCCATGTTGTGGGGTGACTGTAAAGGCTAGTTAAATTACTACGATATCTCACACATAGTAACTATGCAATGAGTGGTAGCTCTTAATATTATTTGATACTCTAATAAAATGCTGTAGAGTATTCATCAAAGAAGAGTACAGAAGAAAGTAGTGGGTTGTTGCCAGACAATCTGAAAGTTTGGAGTAGAGAGCTCTCAGGCGATCTTCCATTCATGGGGAATTCCATATCGCCTCCAGGACTTCCTTCATGAGAGAGTGATTTCACAAAGTCCCCTTCCAAACGCCACCTTCTTTCATAGGACAATATTGTAGTTTGCGTAGTGAACTGGGCTTCTGAATAAGACTTTACCTCCAAATAAGATCATCCTTTTAATAAACTGGCTTTGGAAGCTATGTATAATATCCAGAATACAATCATATTTTTTAACTCTCAAGGGTTGAAGCACTAAAAGATAAAAAGTACAGGGGAAAAATACTTCATTTCATCAAGTTCAGGGCCTCTACCGTCCGAGTGAAAAGCCGTTCTGCATAGCTAGTTGATGCTTCAAAGAGATGAAAACTGCAGTGAAGAGGAGGAACCATCTGGGAGAGGACTGTAGAATAATCTGACATGTGGACTATATGATTGCCTGTAGCTTTAAATTAGGAGGCTCTGTCAGAGACAATAAATAGAGGTCTGGCCATCTTAAGCACATCACAGACAAAGAAACAGTTGCTTCCTGGCCAGAACCTTTCATCATTAATAACCGAGCAAGCTGAAAAGCAACAAAAATAGCAAAAACATCCTTGGAGAAAGCCACCCTGAAAAGTTTTTGAGGGCAACAAACTTGTGTCTCCAACAAAAGAAACAGTTTAAACCCACGTGAGTTTAATGGATTTAAAATTAAATATGAGATACTTAGTCAATTGTGTATTTATTATAGCTGTCATTCAGCAAGCTTCTATTGAGGAGAGGCGAGTGCCAGGCACTGCTCTGGACAGAGATACAATGAGCGAAACAGAAAAAGCCTTTCCCTGTGTAGACTTTATTATCTGTAAACATAATAAAGGAGAGGAGCTGCTAGTGCCAGTGCCCAGCGCACCTTTTCTCACACTCCTCTGTTGAAGGAAAGCTGTAAACCATGAACAACTGCGGCTCTCAGCTCCCTCGAGGCAAGCCCCCAAGGACAAATGATTGGCATCCTAGCAGTACCATTGTCCCACAACATGGTCCATTAACAAAAGTGGACTTGGCCAAGAAATTAAGCCACAGCCAAGGCTAGGGTTGGTACCATTCAATACAGGAAAAGGAAGAATTCACATTTAAAAGTGTGTGTGTGTGTGTGTGGGGGGGGGTGTTTCTAGTCTATTACCATATCTAGATAAAAATTGCAGCATTTACAATATTAAGAACATCTTGGGAAAATATATAAAACTGTATTGAAAAATTTTTGAAACTAGTGTATATAAGTAATATTAAGTTTTATAGGACTGTAGCTTTTTCGAAATGTATAAGCACTTCTTTAATTTCTAAGTGGGGCTTTGCGGCATTTATTGTATAAGAAGTTATTTTACAGTTTTAAGGTAGCTTGAATGCTTTATTGTCCTCATAAGCAAAATTAAGTTAGCTGCATTTGATAACTGCCTATAATTGAGGGTTCTTGGGGGTGGAGTAACATGGAGTAGTGATCTTAAAGTAGAAAATAAATCAGTTTGAGCAGCTGAAGTTTCCAGTCATGCTTTCTTTATTAGTTTAATTCAATGACTAATTGTTCATACTCACTGAATTTTTAATTTTTAGGGACATAAACTTAATGTGGAAAATGCATCTATTAAGAGCTGATTTTTAAGTGAACAATGTTGCATATTTATTCATATTTACGAGGTTATGTAGAAAATAAACTTAATTTATTAAAGGATGTCAATTCTGTTTTTTTGTCACTCCTTATCCAATTCACTTGACCTCTTTAAATCAGTTTCATTAGTTCACATGCAGGTCTTTATAGATAAATGTTCATGAGTCTGCTTTCCTCACTGTGACAAATATTTCACCATTTATAAGTTCATTTGTATGAAATTAGGGAACTACCATGTTTCAAATAAATATTCCTTAAATTCACCACTTAGAGTGAAAAGTTTGGTGTGTTTACCTACAAATTTTCTTCTCGATGTGAATAAAGTCATTTTCAAAAGTAAAATTAGATCAAAATTTTTATTTAGTTTTGTATTCTTCCCTCTACAAGTAAGCTTTGACACAGATATTTCCCACAAAATAGAAATACTCATGGAATGGTTTTGATGCCTACATAATATTTCATTATATAAATGTATCTTAACTTATTAACTACTTCTCTGTAGTTAAATTTTTCAAGTATTCTGATCTCTTATTGTTATATAGATGCATAATTAATTTCTGAAAACATAATTTTCAAGAGGATGAGATTTAACTACAAGACTGACTTCTGTATTATAGGAAAATTCCTAGGGACTTAAATACAATTTTTATTCTTTTTAAAGTCCCCCTATTACTACTCTTCTCAGAGATAAAATATTTGACTATATTATTTTAGTATTGCATACATATGCTTTTTTTAAAAGAAATTTTGCTCATAATTGAATGTGCAGTCAATTAGCTGCATTCCATTGAATCTAATGATTCTCCATTGTTTGTATGCCAAATTTCCATTTTTATATCAACAATACCCATTTGAGAAATATACTTGTGATTACTTGTATCAGCATTTTCTTTTTCTACTTTACAACATATTTTAGGGAATCATGAAGGCAAAATCCAATAAAATATTCAAATAACTGTACAAACACTGCTGTTAAGACAAACCTGTCATCACTACTGAATTGAAATGGGAGCTGGCATATCATCTGTGAATATCAGCAGCAAAAGCTGGCTTGTGCCAGCATCCTAAGCAAAAGAAAACATAGTGGAAGAGCGTAGGTGAATTTTCGGGGAGCAAAACATAGAGGAAGAGCATAGGTGAATTTGGGGGATCTAAGAGAAGTCAGGAAAGCACAGGTGGCAGGCCAGGACACTGGGTCTCTGTGAACAGAACCGTTAGAAAATCTTGCTCTAGTATGTGGGGACTACCATTAATACACTTTTTTTTTACTTCCTGTATCATCCCACTACGTGTTTGATTTTTCCAGGAGAAAATCCCCATCTGGTTGAACTACTCTGGACGGTGCTGAAGGTGGAAAGAAGGATTGGGGGCAAGGAGCCTCCAGAGACGTTTTGGATTCTCTAGGAGAAAGCAAGCACATGGACTTACCTTCCCCCTGAATCGCCACAGGTGGAGACGTAATTTCCCAAGAGCGAATCAAAATTCTTTTAGGAAAAGGGAAAATGACTGAATGTATGTAAGTTCTGCAGAGATGGGACCAGCACGTGTTCCATTCTGTTGTGTATACGGTCTCTCTCTGAGTCAAGATCAACCTCAATGGCACATAACAATATCAAACACAGGGGTAGGAATCTACTGTTTTTGTTCACCAATGAGGCCTACTTTCCTGTTGCCATCCAGTGAAGTCCAACTCGAGGTGACCCAGGCATTACAGAACAGAATTGCTTTATAGGGTTTCTTGACTATAATGTTTATGGATGCAGATAATTATGCAATAACCTGAAGGTTATTAGTCAAATGCAAGCTATTTGTGCCATCCAGGGACCTGATGTAGTATATCTCCAAATATTCAAATCCACAGCCATCCATTTAATTCTGACTCATAGTAATTCTATTTAGACTTTTATGAGACTATGCATCTTGGTCAGAATAGTTGGCTTCATCTTTTTGTCTGTAAAGCAGCTTGTGGGATTGAACCACTGACTGCCAGTTAGCAAGCCCACAATCCCACAAAGGATCCTAGGAGTATTTAAAACCCAAACCCAAACTCAATACCATCAGGTGATGCTACTCTATATAGGACTTCCAAGGCTGTAAATCTTTATGGGAGTTGACAGCCTTGTCTTTCTCTGTAGATTAGCTGAGCCCGGCACTGATGGGCTTGACCCACCCACTTTGTGGTTCTGAGTCCCACACTGACCCAGGCGTACAAGGGCTCCTTGATGTGGTATATAAGAACAACAAGGTGCAGGGAGAGGGACATGTCTGATCAGAGCACAAGGGAGCAAATGAAAGGGGAGGAAGAGAGAGTGGAGCACATCCTGGCCCACCAAGCCTTGAGGACAATATCCCTGCTCAGATCAGCCAATGCACAGAGAGGACCATATGGCCGGCCCCACTATGAGACCAGACATCCTTCACTGACCCATCGCCCTACAGGGAACAACACTGGAGACACAGTGTGGGAATTGCTCCAGATCTGACACCACGACGCTGAGGAAAACGCTAAGTGTGTGCAACAGAACAGCAAGGGGAGCAGAGCAAGGAAGTCCCAAAGGAATACCAAGAATAGACTTTGGGGCCAGGGCATGACCCCCCATCAGACTCGACCTGAAAACACACCTTAAGGTCAACAAACAGACCTTGAACTATTTACAGGCTTTTCTATTTTTTGTCATTGGTTTGTTTTGTTTTTTTGTTATCTTTTGTTGCTTTGTTTTGCTCTGTGTTGCTTTTGTGCATATTGTTATCTCTGTAGGTCTATCTAGATAAGATAGTCAGAATAAACAATCTGGAGGAGAAAACAATGGGACCACCGGCTCTGGGGGGACATGGGAGCTGGGCAGGCAGGGGAAAAGAAGTGGTGTTAACAAACCTAGGGGCAAGGGAACAAGTGATCCAAAATCAGTGGTGAGGAGGGTATAAGAGGCATGGTAGGGCTTAATCAAGGGCAATGTAACAGAGGAATTACTGAAATTCAAATGAAGGCTGAGCATGATAGTGGTACAAGTGGAAAGTAAAAGGAAATAGAGGAAGGAAGTAGGAGGCAAAGGGCATTTATAGAGGTCTAAATACAGGCCTGTACATATGTAAATATATTTATATATGATGATGGGAAATAGATCTATGTGCAAATATTTATAGGTTTAGTATTAAGGTAGCAGATGGATATTGGGCCTCTATTCAAGTACTCCCTCATTGCAAGAGCACTTTGTTCTAGTAAACTGGCATTCTGTGATGCTCACCTTCATGACATGATCACTGAAGACAAAGCGGGTACATAAGCAAATTGGGTGAAGAAAGTTGATGGTGCCCGGCTATCAAAAGATATAGCATCTTGGGTCTTAAAGGCTTGAAGATAAACAAGCAGCCATCTAGCTGAGAAGCAACAAAGCCAACATGGAAGAAGCCTGTGTGATCATGAGGTGTTGTGGGCATCAGGCATTAAAGAAAAAAAAATCATATCAGTGTGAATGAGGGGGAGTGCGGAATAGGGACCTAAAATCCATCTGTAGACAACTGGGCTTACAGAAGTTGTCGCAGGGATGAGATGAGCCAGTCAGCATACAGTGTAGCAATGATGAAACATACAACTTTCCTCTAGTTCTTAAACGCTTCCTCCCCCCCACTCCCCCCACTATCATGGTCCCAATTTTCCCTTACAAATCCAACTAGACCAGATGTACACTGGATGTACACTGGTATAGATAGGAAATGGAAATACAGGGAATCCAGGGCAGAAGAATCCCTCAGGACTAGTGGTGAGAGTGGCAATACCGGGAAGGTGGAAGGAAGGTGAGGTAGAAAGGGGGAACTAATTACAAGGATCTACATATAACCCCCTCCCTGGGGGATAGACAGGGAGATGTCAGACGGAGTGAGATATGACAAAATAATAATTTATAAGTTATCAAGGGTCCGTGAGGGTTGGGGGGAGGGAGGGGGAAAATGAGGAGCTGATACCAAGGGCTCAAGTAGAAAGCAAATGTTTTGAGAATGATGATGGCAACAAGAGTACAAATGTGCTTGACACAATGGATGGATGTATGGATTGTGATAAGAGTTGTATGAGCCACCAAAAAAAAGATTTTTTTAAAAAGCTGATTGTCATCAAAGCAATTTTGACTCATTGCGACCCCACAGGACATAGTAGAACTTCCCCAGTGCATTTGCAAGACTGAGCACCTTTCTGGGAGTAGAAAGCCTCGTCTTTCCTTCTGAAGAGCACCTGGTGGGCGAAAGTTGCTGACCTTGCATCAGCAGCCCAACCCAGTGCATAATAAATGTTTGTGAAATCAATGGAATTTAGACAAAAGAAAAGAAATAAGGGATAAAAAGAAAACAGAAGAGAAAGGATGAGAAGAGAAAGGGGGGCGGGAAACAAAGGAAAGAGAAGGAAAAGAAAAGGGAAAAGAAAGACAATGGTAAGCAAAAGTTAATAGCAATTCAGGGCAAATTTTATTTTAATAAAGTGGATAGCTTAGCTAGGTGGCACCACTTTTTTCTTTTCATTTACAATAAGTGGAACTCGAAAGCAGCATAATCTATTTTCTTAGGTGGCTTACATATTGACTTAGAAGATCATTTTCAAGGGAAGCTTTAAAATGATCTCAAACAATGGCAGTAACGTTGGTGTAATATAGAGCTTCCCTATGGGGGTGCTTTAAAGAACTCATTTGGATGTTTAAGTCCTGCCATGTAGGCTTTTAAAAAATTCATTGGTGGTTACACATTGTCTATTTTCCATAAACTAATTCACTAAAGAAAGCAATATAAGGCAATAAGAAAACAAAGAGAAAGCAGGAAGGACATCACTCCTAACATGGGAGGTTTAATAACATTTACAGATCAAATACAATTTTGGAGACCTAATGATTTTTTAAACACATTTGCCTGGCCTGCTAAGAGCTAGAATAATAGCTACCATATATCTAACATTGACTACGTAGAAGGCACTTTACATTAAATTATCTGTACTGTTCATAACAACCACCTATTTTAATAGATACCATCACTCCAATTTACAGGTAAGGAAATAGAGCGTCAGAAAGGTTGGATTGCCCAAAGTCATGCCACAAAACAAGGCAAAGCCATGATGTCAGTCGTGATCTCTTCAGTGCCATGCCCTGGGTGCGGTCCTCCAATGCATTCATGTCCTCCTCTCAGCTACAAAGTGATGACTATACTTAGACTCCCAACATTCACATGCAATCCAGTGTGATGTGCTTTTGAAAGCACCCTTGTAAAGCCACCTTCACAATGCGTTCGTCTCACGCCAATTAAAATAACTGTTTCCAAAATCTAATTGTCTATCACAGTTGTTGTTCATTGCCATCGGACTGATTTCAATTCTGTGTGGAACTGCTCCATAGACTTTTAGGGCTATGACCTTTTGGAAGCAGATCAC
>NW_022103908.1:26134525-26136170 GCF_000313985.2 Echinops telfairi | reverse complement strand
CTAAATGCACTTTCAAAAAAGTTTTGAAGTGTGTTTGGTAAATAAAAGGAATGCATTAAGATTGTATGTGGTCCTCTCCTCTCCTCGAATTTACCCAACCAACAGATGTTTATTTACTCATTCAAACACTGAAGACAAGTGCATAGAGGGACTCTGACCCTCGTTTCGGGGCCACGGAATCAGTGATGTATAATTATGTCCTTTTGTCTTTGTTTCTTGAGGTGTGTATACAGTAAATTAACAAATTTTAAGTACTACCCTTAGAGTTATGCCACATGAAAAATTAAACTTGTAATGTCATGTAATGACTTGATGGTTTAGTTTAACTATGATAAATGATCCAGATATTTTTTTAAAAGGCAGATTTTGAGATGAGTATCCTTATTTTCCTAGTACAAATTAAAATCCTATCTCATTACAACACCACACACACCAGGGCACTCTCAGTGTACACTGAAATAAAAATTAAATTAGTTAATCTTGTGTCTAGAAAAAAAAATCTCAGCTGGGCTGACAGTTAATCTAGAGAAACCTATACCCTTTCTTTATGAACAATTTAATTTTAACTTCACTTTTGTATGAAACTTTAAAATAATAGAAATGTAAAGTACCCTTTTTCTATCTGGTAAAGAGATTTAGCTCTAAACTGGCTCGTGGAAGAATGAAAGGAGGAATGGCGACAGGAACAGGTACGGTAGCTATGACAATGTGTCTATAACGGTGACATGTAGAATTATTTACCTCCATTTCTGAGATGCATGTTTTAGAACTAGTTTAAGTGTCTTGGACTCAAAAATCAGACAAGTTAACATTAGAGAAGCAAATAATCAGACTCAAATCTGTCATCTTAAGAATCCCAAAGTTCTCACTTCATGTTTATATAATCAGTAGGAGGAAAACGCCATTGAGCAACTTGCTCTGAGTTAATCACCCACTTTGTTTCCTGGGAAGGTTTTCTCTGATCGCAGTGAATTTTTTTCATCAGAGCAGTTTCACTCAAACTTTGTTTTTTTGTGATGACATATTTAAGAGAAGAGCTCAGGAGAAAAGGCCACAGAAACTGTTGTGATGTCGAACACAGCTTACAAGGACAGCACAATGGGAAAAACTCAAGTGTGTGAGTGGTTTTCTCATTTCAATAAAGGTGAAATAACTATTGATGACAAACCTGGTTCTGGACATCCATCAACTTCCCAAAAGGTCAAAAATGTTGACTTATAGTGCATTTGAAGTTCTACCAGGTCAGATTGGTAATCAAGCTTTCTATTTAGAGGTTCTGAAAAGATAGCTTAGCAGTGTGCAGGGGGGGTGGGCAGGGCGGGGGGTGCCGAGAGGCCTGATTTGTGGCAGACAATGCACCTGTTCACACAGCCATCTCAGTGCACCAGTTTGGGGCAAAAAAAGCCAGCATACCTCTCTTGCCCCATCCCCCTGACGCACCTGAACTCCCTCCATTCAACTTCTTTTTTGTTTCCAGGCACACAGAGGAACATGAAAGGACAGCGATTTGACGATATAGAAGAGGTGAAAAACAGCAACAACAACAACAACAACAAACGAGGGAGGTGCCATCAGCCATCTAAGCACATGAGTTTGAAAAATGTTTCCAAGAATGGAATTGCAGATTTGACAAATGTATTAAGTT
>NW_022103908.1:26129410-26132129 GCF_000313985.2 Echinops telfairi | reverse complement strand
CATAAACATTTAGTGAGCACCTACACTTGTCCAGGAACAAGCTAGGCTTTCGTGAGATCACAGATGATCTTGTCCAAGTAGGGTAACATATCTGGGAGTCAGGCCACAGAAATCAGAAATTCGGACGAAAGAGAGCAGGAACAACAACAAAGTCTGAAACCTGGGCCGGGTGGCAAAAGGACCTAGGCCCTTGGGGCACTGAAACCACCAAGCTTTGCAGAAAGAGGCTGACCCAAATCACACGCAAGCTGTTTGTTCTGCTATCAGTTCCGTGTCACCTAACATCACTCCCATCATCAACTTCTTGCCCAGTCGATTCTAGTTCTTGGGACTGTGCCCCGTAGGGTTTCCACAGATTGGGTTTTCACAAGCATATTGTCAGGGGCTTCCATTGCCATGCCGCGAGCTGACTGAGGCCTCATTGGTTAGCAGGCGAGTGAGTGTGTTAACTGTTTTCACTGCCCAGGGACGCTTCAACCCCCTGAGCCCAATGCAGAAAGATGTTCAGCATAACACTTGGGAAGGCCTCCTCTGTGCCTGCTTCTGCTCTCACGCTGCACCCCAACCATATGGAATCCATCTCAGATCTGTTCCGCAACCTGCTCTCTCATGCTTCCCTGCCTCTCCCTTGGATGAGTCTCACACATGCGAAGTGTGGCACCAAGGGCTCCCTGTGCATGGCTCATATAATCCTCATGAGGAGACTAAAATGACTTTTTGTACGTTTTACAGACCAGGAAACTGAGGCTTAAGGGGTTAAGTGACTTTCCCGGTAATTTACAGTTAGAACAAGTCCAGAAGCCTGCCTCTGAAGCCCATTTCATCTTGCCTCATGCCACCCACCCACCTTTGCTTAGCTAATCATATTCCAAAAATCTGCTCACAGGTTACTTTCCCTCCGAAACCTTGCCTGGCTGCATAAGTTTAATTAGATGCTGCTCTTCTAATCTCTCTAAGTACCCTGCCCATTACTCTATCACAGCACTTCCCATGCTTATCTGCATCACTTGATTTACGTGGTATCTTTCCTCAAGGGTCTAGAGGAAACTCATAAGCCCTTTGTACACCCAGGGCTTAGCTCAATGTCTGGCTTGTGGAAATTGTTCAATAATCGTTTGTTGACCAAATCAGGAATAAATAAATGTCACGTGGCTATAGACTCAAGGGCAGTGGAAGCTCAAAGTACAAGCCTTAAAAACAGACTTTGTGCAGTCTATCATACTGCCTCCTGGTTTGGTGCTATTGCCCATTGACCTTGGGCAAATTGGTGGTGTTTGTACGTGAGGTACCATTGGGCAGAAATCAAACCCAGGTCTCCCTCGTGGAAGGTGAGACTCCTACCACTGAACTACTCCCATCCCCTGCCTCTTCGTTACCCACTTCCCCACTCAGAGTGGGACTAAGGTTACTGTCCTTTGTCAGTGACCCCTGGCGTGGAGTTGTCTGGAAGAAAGACGGAGCTTTGTACTCCTATCAATGATGGCAGCCTCGGAGATCCACAGGGCACTTCTAGCCTGTCCACGAGCATTGTTATGAGTTGGTATCAGCTCCATGGCTGTAAGTTTGGTTGGTTATATCCTTGAATGAGGAGAATGAGATTTAAAATCTATTATTTCTGTGTGTATCTGATACACAGTAGGAGCTGAATTACTGTTTGTCCAGTCAATAAGGTTGCCTATAGCATATAGGTAAGTAGCCCTCACGATGCTGTAAGTCAGACTTTGGGCTCAGCTTCTGTTTGGAGAAAGATGCGATTGTCTGTTTCCATAATGATTTAGTTTCAGATATGCTAATGGGTTTGCTAGGAGTCGAATCAACTCAATGGGGGTCAAATTCAGGTTTTTGATGTGTTAGTCTGGGATGACTAGAGGAACAAATCCAGGGAGACTCATATGTGTATAAAATATACACATATGCTCTTTTATATAAAAGAGAAATTGTATATTGAGGAAACATCTGAGCCTAGTCCACATCAAATCCATAAGTCTAATATTAGCCTGGACGTCCAATACCAGTCTATAAATTCCTCTTCAGATTCACACAACACATGCAATGACGGCGAATGCAGGAAGATCACAGGCCAGTGGGTGAAAAGCCTTGTGGATCCAGTGACGGTGGAAGCATCTCAGTGCTGGCCTGAGTCTCCACGTGGCTCCTCCAGCTAAAGGGCTCCATCATCATAGTGCCATGGTGCTTGTCAACAGCAATGCCTCTCAGGAAGAGTGTGCGTCCTGCCTCCAGGGAGGAAGACAGGAGTTCCCAGAATCTTCAGGAGAAGGTCATGCCCACCCAGAGGCCTCATTGGCTGTGACCTCATTGACAAGCTAGACTTCACCTCTTCCCAAGTTGACAGGAGATTATGTAACTGCCACATTTGGTTTATAACATCCAGGTATCTCCTGTATTGAATGTTCTTTGCTGACTCCTGGGGTTGAGTCTAAGGTTAAATTCTCTAGAACTTTGCTTGGATCAATGGGCCAGCAGCATCGACCACACCAAAGAGTTTGTTAGCAATGCAGGATCCCAGACTTACTGAATCACAACCTGCTGACCCTCCAGTGACTTGTGTGTCTGCTAAATTTTGAGAAGCATTAACCTGAAGCAGTTGGAGGCATTAGTGATTCAATAGCAGAATTCATATGCTGGAGATCCAGGTTCAAATCCTGGGCAATGCATTTATTGCAGGACACATCAGTCTGCCATTGGAGGCTTGGGTGTG
>NW_022103908.1:26125826-26129310 GCF_000313985.2 Echinops telfairi | reverse complement strand
GCAATGGAAAGATCCAGGGGCTATAAACACAGATATCTGCCTACACTTTATCCTGAATTATGGGCTACTACAGTACAAACTGTTTCATTGTCAGGCGTGTGGTGGGCACTGAGGTTTGTTTTGTTGTGTGCTTGTATGTTTGTGTGTTTGTTTTGTTTTGTTCATTTTCCTTAAAAGGGGGCAGTAATCCAAGTAAGTTTAGGAACCTGTCATCTAAAGTTAGGCTACCTAAGAACGGCATGCATCTATTGTGACAAATGCCTCTTAAAGACAGGCTAAGAAATGGATCTTCTTCATAACCCAAGTACCACCTGTATAGGCAGAAAATAGTCACAGCTTTATTAGATTTTTCTATTAGATTAGATTTTCAATGGCATCTATGAGCTCATAAAGGTTCTTCACCATACTTTGGGAAGAAACAATAGACAGTACTCTCGTCGTTGTTTTCACTGGTTGCTGTTGTTACAGCTAATAGAAATCCCACAGGAGAGAGTGGAATTGCTCCACAGTGTTTCCTCACTCACTGCCATCGAGTCGGTGCTGAATCACAGTGACCCTATAGGACAGGGTAGAACCTTTGAGAAGCATTAACCTGAAGCAGTTGGAGGCATTAGTGATTCAATAGCAGAATTCATATGCTGGAGATCCAGGTTCAAATCCTGGGCAATGCATTTATTGCAGGACACATCAGTCTGCCATTGGAGGCTTGGGTGTGAATATGTGGCTTCCAGATTAATGGAGATTAAGAAGACAGTCCTAGTGATCTACTTCTGAAATCAGCCAGTGAAACCCCTGTGGATCATAAGAGCCCACCTACCACTGATCATGAGGACAGTACATGACCAGTCTGCATTTCTCCATCAGGCAGAGGTTGCCATGAATCAGGGACTGATTCACTGGCTGCTAAGGACAACAACAATCTAGGATATAAGGTGTGTAACAAAACTGTGGTTCCCACCCAAAGGATTTGCCATTTAAGTTAGAGAGACAAATCATCCTAGTCATAAAATGTAATATATAAGCACCATAAAAACAACACCAATGCAAAGAAAGAACAGCTTTATGCACTGTAAATTGAAAACCACAGCAAGCAACATAAGGTGATATTTCAGGGCGCTCTTCGTGGGCAGAGAACACAGAGCCCTCAATAAAGGTATTGTCTGAAAAAGGTTGATGGTAAGCTCACTCACCAGCATGCCTACATTCTAGTCACAAAGAAGACAAATCACAGCAAAACCCACCTGGTTAGCTCCTGTCAGACTCAAAGGGAAGGCTTGTATCTTGGTGAAAGAGTCAGGATCTAGAGGTAAACTCGGTTGAAATCTCAGCTCAATGATCTTGTGACTTTGAAACAGAGTTTAAACCTCAGTTCCTCTTTGGAAAATGAATGATGATGGTACCTAACCTAAAGAGTTGTAATGAAAATGAGATCAAATGATCCCTATAAAGCACTAAGCAGCATGCCTGCCACAAATCAGTACTCAATAAACAGTTATTTCATTGTGATCACTTTTTAAATATACAGGCATTAGTTGACTCCTGTGTGACTTCCCTGCCCTTGCTGTGCTTACCTGCTGTTATCCTGAGAAATTCTGTCCCCTTTTAGACCTTCCCCGTGGCTGCAAGTCTCCAAACCAGGGAAGAGCCCTGGTGAAATGATGATTACTTATTTGGCTACTGAGGTACTTAGTTTATTGTGCCAACCTGGCCGATAAATTCATGTGGGGTTAATTGAAGAGCAGAGAGATAAATGGCCCAGTGAGCCTCGCCTTTCTAGTTCTCAGGTTTTTTTGCTTTCTGATGGTCAGACCAGGTTGTAGCTGCCTTAACCAGTTCCTTGCTTCAGCTGGCAAGGCTCACTTCCTGCAAGATATCCCCAGGACAAACCACATGGACCTACCCCGATGCAGCTCTGGGTGCTGGAGCAGCCATGTGGAGACCCCTGCCAGTGCTCAGATACTTACACGTTCACTGATTCGGCTTTCCTCCTGCAATTGGCATCATTGTGTGTGTTTTGTGAGATGGAGGAGGAATTTGTGGATTGGTGTCAGACATATGGGCTAATGTTGGACTTATGGGCTTGGGCAGCACTGGGTTGGGATGTTTTCTTGATGTGCACTTACCCTTTATATAAACTCTCTTATACATAAGAGTTTCTATGAATTTGTTTCTCTAAAGTACCCAAACACAGCTACCCTGTTTCCCTGAAAATAAGACAGTGTCTTATATTAATTTTTGCTCCCAAAGATGCACTAGGTCTTATTTTCAGGGGATGTCTTATTTTTCCATGAAGAAGAATGTGGTACACATTTATTGTTTATTGTTTTATTGCAAGATACCTTGCACTTCCTGTCTGCTCCGGCTGTGCTGCAGCCAACAGTGAGCTGCCTGGCGGCGCCCACCACTATAATCCAGAGTCCAGAGTTACGGTAGCTTCGTGGGGAGCTTTATTTTGGGGGAGCTCTTATTTTTGGGGGATGCCTTATATTTCAGCGAGGCAAAACTGTAAGTAGGTCTTATTTGGGGGGGATGTCTTACTTTTGGGGAAACAGGGTACTAAGTGCAAGGTCAGCAGCTCAAAACCACCAGCCTTCTGTGTGAGAAAGATGAAGCTTTCTACTCCTGAAAAGAGTTGCACTCTTGGAAACCCACAGTGGAAGTTTCTACCCTGCCCTATAGGGTCACTGTGAGGCGGCATCAACTCAGCAGTGGCGAGCTGTTGGTTTAAACTAGGTCACAGTTGGCCACAATCGTCCTGACCTTGTATGAAAATGTCGGGTGCAGGAGCATACAATAAATGCCCATGTTGGGAATGACTTACAGACAACTCACATTTGTCCATTAATGTTATAGAAATTTGCCCTCACTTGAGAACAATTGAACCAACCCCTCCAAAATACCACTCACTGCTAACAAGTCAATTCCGATGCACATTAACCCTATGTTGACGTTGTCATTGTTGTTAGGTGCCATCAAGTTGGTTCCAACCCACAGAGACCCTTTCTACAACATCTACTAGCAGCAACATCTTCATAACAATCAGCTTTGCTTGTTACACGTGAAGCTTTTAAATCATTGAGAAGACTTTCAACCTCGTCCTGTTCAAGACTACAACATCCTTTTTCACTTTCAAGTCTGAAGTAGTACTTCCCAAAGTGGGAGGTAGAGGGTCCCCTGGAGGGCAATGGAAAGATCCAGGGGCTATAAACACAGATATCTGCCTACACTTTATCCTGAATTATGGGCTACTACAGTACAAACTGTTTCATTGTCAGGCGTGTGGTGGGCACTGAGGTTTGTTTTGTTGTGTGCTTGTATGTTTGTGTGTTTGTTTTGTTTTGTTCATTTTCCTTAAAAGGGGGCAGTAATCCAAGTAAGTTTAGGAACCTGTCATCTAAAGTTAGGCTACCTAAGAACGGCATGCATCTATTGTGACAAATGCCTCTTAAAGACAGGCTAAGAAATGGATCTTCTTCATAACCCA
>NW_022103908.1:26124477-26125524 GCF_000313985.2 Echinops telfairi | reverse complement strand
CCCCTGGAACCCTTATTAGATTAGGAAGTCCCATCTTTCTCCCAGGGACCTTGCAATTAGCAGTGCAATGTGTAACCACTATGTCACAAAGGCTCCTATAGTGTTTCCTAGGCTATAACATTTATAAAGCAGATTACCAGGTGTCTCACCCTCTGAGCTGCTGGGTGGGTTCAAACCTCTGACCTCAGATTCACAGCTGAGTGCTTAAACACTGCACTATCAGGGTTTCTTACTCCTGGAGTCCACTGACCCCACTGCCACTGAGTTAATTGCAAGTCCTAGGGACCGTATAGGACAAAGTAGATCTGCCCGTTACGGTTTCCCAGACCATATGTCTTTATGGGTACAGGCAGTTTCATCTTTCCCCTGAGGAGTGCTGCATAGGTTTAAACTTCTGGTTTTGTGGTTCGTAGGCTGCTGCTTAAGCTGCTATGCTTCCAAAGCTCTCATAGTATGGAAAACTGCCCCTTAATAGCAAAAGTCTTGAATTCTGGTCCTGATTTCATCAGCCATGTGACCATACTGAACGTATCTCTTCCTCTTTAAAGAGTTGAATACATAATTTACTACATCACTGGGCCTCCTTCTCTTTAACAACAACAGAAAAAACAAACTTACTGCCATTGTGTCGAATCTGATTCATAGTGACCGAATAGGACTGGGTTTGCAAGACTGTAACCCTTTACTGGAGTAGAAGTCTCCTCTTTCCCCTGCAGAATTCTGGAGGTTTAGAATTGCACTCCTTGTGGTTAGCAGCCCAATCAGCAGCCACTATGTCGCTGTGAAAGGTAGGTTTATTGTGCCAACCTGGCCAAAAGGAACATGTGGGATTAATAAGGTCACAGTTTGATTGGAGGGCAAAGAGATAAATGGCTTGGCAAGACCTACCCCTCTCTCACTTGCTCTCTGGTGATCGGACCAGAGTGCAGGTGCTTTAGCTACCCTGTTTCCCCGAAAATAAGACAGTATCTTATATTAATTTTTGCTCCCAAAGATGCACTAGGTCTTATTTTCAGGGGATATCTTATTTTTCCATGAAGAAGAATA
>NW_022103908.1:26121285-26122896 GCF_000313985.2 Echinops telfairi | reverse complement strand
TCTGGTCAGAAGGCTACAACACACAGTTCTTGTGCTCCTGCTGTGCTTACCAAAATGCAGATGGCTGTGGAGCTTAGCAAGATGGAAACAGCACGTAGGATGGTTTTTAAAACATGTGGCTGAAGCCGTAACAAGGAAACAGTGTTGGCATCTGGCTTGGCTGCTCTGCGTTGCCTAGCTTTCCTACCCAGACGCATGTCTGAGGGAGACATGTCCAGGCGTGTCTTGTAGCCAGTCAACCATTCATTCTAGCAGCACAGAAGGCAGCCTTGCAGTGGCGTTTCCATTCTCCAAGAACCCAAGTCAGTGGAATGCAGAATTTGGAAGTGTCTGCTTCTTTAATTAGAAGTGGTCCAAACCGGGCAGGATACAGAAGGGGGAAGGAAAACATTCTCCAGGGGTCGATCAGGATGTGAGTCTGACTTTGGACTGAGACACTGCCACGCTGTAATCGCGTGGATGCATGGGTGCATTGCAGAGCTACAAGTGAGAATGAGATGGCCAGGGGTGTGATAACAGTTCCGTATCCATAACACTTTCAGCTCATAGGGCACTGGGGCACCAAACGCTTTGGCCACCAGAGTTCCTGCCCCTCTGGTGGGAGGGAATTGAACAGAAAGACTGAAAAGGTGGAAATGGAAGGAAGCTCCAGTCTTTGTAACTGTCTATCTCTGTGTGTTGGTCAAAGGAGAGTGGATGGCGCTGGCAGGGCCTGAGGCACAGAGAAGGCGCCAGAGCTTTTAAAGATGGGTTACATCTTCCTTACCTGCCTGAAAAAGTCATTCTGATCAACAAGTCTCTCCTACCTTGCATTCTTTTTAATTAAAAAAAAAAAAGTGTGTGTGTTTGGAAGGGGCGGGGGTGCTGCCATCTCGCTATCTTCTCTCCTTGTCACTGTCAAATCCTGAACAAGGATACTGAATCAGTTCCTGAAGAAACAACACCGGAAAGCTATTTAGAGTGACAAGTACCTGATGACATGGGGGAAAGAGGATGACGCTGGGTGTTTCCTGTCCCTATTTTAGGACAGAATCCTTCATTGTCTGTGTTGGCCCACGGCCATATTTAACTGATAGGAATTCCTACGTCCATGCCTGTGCACACATTTCTCTTCTTTGAGCTTGCTTGCTTGAATGGTGCCAGTAATGAGGGGAAGCATATTTGTCTCTCATTGTCACTGTCGGAGATGACACTGAGCAATGAAATGAGTGTGGGCGGTGCTATTTTGTTTCTAATTAGTGAGGGCTTTCAAGTATTTGTGTGAAGAAGTCGACATTCAAAGGCTAGGAATCTATTGCCCTTTTCAATGCCTTCCTTTCAGAAGAAATGGCAAAAAAAAAATGATTTTTTTAAGTAGAGAAAATACTGTATGTGCAATTCAATGGAAATGATAGAGATAGCTAGAAATGAAATATGAAGAAAAAAAATTAAATCATCCTGGTACTAAAAAGCAATGCAGAGCTGAAAGTCCCTTATTACTTTATATTATACCTTCTGATTCTGAATAACTACTGTTATATAATATGAATCATTGATGTTTAATAATAGAAATAACCACAGTCAGATGCCAAATCAAGAAGAAAAGATCTGTACTTTGGAAAGAAAAAAAAA
>NW_022103908.1:26110658-26119912 GCF_000313985.2 Echinops telfairi | reverse complement strand
ATTCACACTCTTATAATAGACTTTCCCACTTTTATGCACTGGAAAATTTCTACCCGTGACGGAAGAGCAGCCATCTCTGAAACAGGATATGTCAGTAATTTGCCACGCTGCACACAAGGAATTCTCTGACACAGGTTAAGCCAGAAAATAGAAACGACTTTCACTGGAGCAAAACTACAAAATGGATTATAGGAATAGAATATATCTGCTTAAAAAAATCTTCCACCAATGTTTCACATTTCACCCAATCCCTTCTCTGGTCTGTTATCAAACAAGTGACATCTGTTTTATCTAGCACCAAGGCATTTTGTCTTGTTTGTGGATATTGCCGAAAACTGCTGGATAATCGTGTCCCAGTTACTTTGGGGGAAGAGGGTGGGTGGGAAATGGGAGGGATTTGCTCACTTATTACTACTCCATTCAGAAACAGTCCGATGCCTTGGGTCTTTAGAGACTCCTCACTGGTCTGCAGTTTGAAGGGTTACTATCTGCATCTGAAAGGAGAGCAGTCTGAGGGTTAGAGAAATAAAGCTAGCTCATCAAAGAGGACACCTGGAGCAGCATTGTGGTGCCAGACCAAGAAGATCAGACAATGGCGTCTGTGGCTCTTCCTGGAGACCCTTCTGGCTCTGGAAATCTTCAGTGATTGCAAAGGACTCCAGCAAATCGTCGATAAGGTGTTGAATACAGGAAGAATACCAAGTCTACTCCAGCCATCAAAGGAGAGGAAAACGCTGAAAAATATCCTCCAGCTTTGGGAGCACCAGGTCAACTAGATTCAAACCAGGCTGGCCATCTGAACTTTCTGGAAGGGCTTCCTTGGATTAGGAAAAGTCAGCAACCTCTACCTTGGAAAAATATGAGTGTTGGGATGTTGATAAATTATTTACAGTTCCCAGAGGCAACATAATCCTGTTGAACAAGTGTGGGTTTTAAATAGTCAGTCCTGGGGGGGTGTTGCCATTTAATACTCCAAATCATGGTTCCCTCAGGTGTGTCACAGGAGAACTGTGCTCCCTAGGATTTTCAGTGTCTGATATTTTGGAAGTCAATGGCCCACCATTTCTCCCAAGGGACTTTTCAATTAACTATTTGCATGACACCTTGTTCTATGTTTGCTAGCTAGTGTCCTTGGATGAATTGTTGGAACTCTCTGAGATTGTCTTTCCTGTGGACAACAGGGATCCCACTATTGACCTGGGCTATTCACTCTGCGGGAAACCTACTGTACAGTGCCTGCCACAAATGACTGCTCCATCAAGGACCTGCAGTAGAGTGAGTGCCCTTTGATTTGCAACCTGGCTTGGCAATGCTCCTTCACCCCAAGGTGTGATCCCAAAGCAGGCTGAGAGAAAAGAGTGTCCGCAGGCATTTCCAAGACTAGAATAAGAAACTCCAGGGCGTGGCGTTAACGAATTTAAAAATAAAGCGTGTATTGAATAACTGAGTCAGGAATGTCAGAGCATACAAAAATGCAAGAGATCAAACCAAAATCACTGCCATCGAATTGATTCTGACTTATAGCTACCCTATAGGATTGAGTAGAACTGCCCCTGTGGGTTTCTGAAGCTGTAAGTCTTTACAGAGGTTAAAAACAAAAAACACCTAATCTTTCTCCTACTGACTGTTTGGTTAGCAGCCCCCTGTGTAACGCCACCAGGGATCCTTAATACAAGAGACAGAGGAAGACAAAGCTTGGAACTATCGAGAGAACGAGCATCTAAAGAGATGTCACAAGAAGGCCTAAGCAATGGGGGTGGAAGGCAGGCCACCAGCCATCTCTCAGTTTGTCACCTGACTGTTCCTTGTATGTTGCTCTGATGCTGGAAGCTATGTCGGCAGAATTTCAAATACCAGCAAGGCCATACACGTTGGACAGTCACACAAGGTGGCATCTTGCTAACTGCATGAGGGTCACGATGATACAGAGCTCACTCGATGTCACTGTATTTGCTTTTGAGTTTGGAGGAAGAAAAGCCTGGGGATCTATTGTCAAAAACTAGCCCATGAAAACCCACTGGTTCACAGCAGACTACGCTCCTGTGTAGTACTGAAAGCTAAACCCCCCAAATCGTTGCCCCAAATGGACCTGAACATGTCAACAATCATGAAGAGGATGCAGGGCTAGACAATGTTTTCTTCTGTTGTACAGTACATGAATTCACTGTAAGGGGAAGCCAACTAACAACAGCAAGGTAGAGATGAAGCAAAACGAGCAGGAAGTGGTGGTGGGAGGGAGGTCGTTCCAGGAGGAACAAATGGTCTGCAATCAAAGACGGGGCTTTCACACTGTTTTTAAAGCCCTTCAAGTTCTCCACGGCTAAGTTACTCCTGTGGGGGAAAGAGGAGGCTGGAGGCTCCCATCAAGATGTGGGTTGGAAATCCTATGGCGGAGTTCTGCTCTGTCCTGTAAGGTCACTGTGCATCAGAGTCCATGAGAAGGCCATGGATTTTGTTGTTTGTGTTGCTGCCATCCCTTCCAAGGAGCCTTGGGGGTAAAGTGGTTAAGCTCTTGCCCGCCAACTCAAAGGTGAATAGTCCAAACTCATGAGCCACTGTAGTGGAGACGGATGATGCCATCTGCTTCCATCAATATTGTAGTCTTAGAAATTCTTGGGAGCATTTGTACTCTGTTCTACAGTGTGGCTGAGTCAAAAATCAACTTGAAGCGAGCACAATTTTACTCCCAGTAGTGGAATGATCAGACGATTGTGTTGGGTAAAGTTGCAGCAAAGACCCCTTTAGAACATTCAAAAGCCAGGAGGTCGCTTGGAAGACTAAGGTGCACTGACTCAAGCCATGGTGTTTTCACTTGCCTCATATGCATGTGAGAGTTGGGCATTGAATAAAGAAGGCAGAAAAAGTCCATGCATTCGAATTGCGTTGCTAGGGGAGAATATCGAAAGACCATGGGCTTTCCAAAAGGACAAACACGTCTGCCACAGTGCTCCTAAGAGGCAAGGATGGTGAGGTCTTAAATACTTTGTACATGTTGTCAGGAGAGACCAGTCCCTCGTGAAGGACTCCATGTTTGGTAAAGGACAAGGGTATCAAGAAAAGAAAGCCATCCACAAGATGGACTGACACAGCGGCTGCAACAATGGAACAATTGTTCCTCAAGCACAGGAACAGTGGTGAGGATGGAGCAGGACCAGACAGTGTCTCATTCTGTTGTGCACAGGGTCGCTATGGGTAGAAACTGATTCCAAAGCACCTACCAATAGCAACAAGGGCAGTGAAGTGGAATTGCCAACATCAACTAGGAAACGGGTGAATGTGCGGTGGACCCTTGGCAGTGCCAAGGCAGAGATGGGCCAAATATAATCGGATAGAAGCATCAAGCAGGGTTTGGAGGCTGTTGTTCTAGAATGGAATTACTCAACTAGGGCACTAGGGATACGGCATTCCAGATGATTCTTTGTCTACGGCTGCCCCACCCATTGTACACCATTAAGCAGCATCACTGGTGTTGTGCCAACAGCCCCCACTTTAGTCATGATGATCACTAAGATCTTCCCAGCATTTCCAGAGGTCCCCTAAGAGACCAAACCACCATTTGAAAATGCAGAGACCTGTGTTGGTTTTAAACCACAAGGAAAGAAGTATATAGTTTCCATTTCTTGCCATGTCAAGCTTTCCTGTTTGATAACAATACGGGGAGAGGGGGTCGGGGGGTGGGGGGCAGATGCCAAAGTTTCAAATGGTAAACAGAGAAAGGAAATGTAGCAGTGACTTTCATCTGAATGGATGAGAATTGGCCATTCGTTTTGGTCAGTCTGGGCAATAGGGTAAGTAAAGATAACTTCGGAGAGAAGCCGTGGACTTTCATTTTCTTTAAATTTAGAATATGACCAAATTAAGAACACTGGAGCTCTATTTACAGAATAGAAAAAATATCAAATCATTTGAGAATAAATTTCCAGTCAAGAGTTGTGAAAGAACGCAGCAGGCTGACAGTGCCCTTACGGTATCGATGGGCAAAAGAAACGAATGTGACAAGAAGGTTTTATAGCCTCAGCTTGCCTGTTGGCGTTTTAAGACTTGATGCACCTGGAGTCCTTCAGTTTTCCCTACCTCCCGGTTTTCTTTCTATATAAAAGCTTTCGCATTCAGTCATAAAATACTGCACCCCACTTGCTCCTATTTTAAAACAGATTCTGTAGAGTTGATATTAGTATAGTTTAATAATTTAGGCAGAAGTTCAAAATAGAAATAATTCAATCCTAGTTTTTTACTTACTCTCATATTAAAGAAATATAATTTATAATAAACATCTGCTTTCCAATAATAGTGTAACAGAAGGCAAAGAAAATTGGGTGTGAGAAACGGCATACACTCATGCATATGTGTAATTAAAACTTTAAAGACTAGCTGAGAATTTTTATTTTCATGCCTGTCCCAGGATTAATTGTACCCAAGTCAGGGACAGGCCCTATAAAAGTGCTATCCTAAATCTAATGCCCAGGTCCACTGGTAGCACCTGTTAAGATCTTTCTGTTTATGGACAGCTCTCCGGGGTACTTGCTGAGTTGACAGTATAAGGAAGCACAGCAATACAGGTCAGTTCAAAAAGAAAAGAATGCAAGAAAATTGAGTTTATGGCATCATGAAACAGCTCTCTCTTTCCCCCCACCAAAAAGTGATCACATTTAATTTTCACTTTTCAATTGTGCATCTTAAATTGCTTTGATAAGAAATAATAGGAAATGACTACAGAAATTGCACTGTTTTCTTTAAACCAGAATATGGGAGACTTGTATTTTCTCCTGTCTCTTACAAAATATTTACTTGGGGAAAAAAAAAGGATATTTTTTAAAAAAATAAATGCTGTGTTTTCTGGGGAACCTCCCAATGACAAGGATTTTAAATTTTTTTAAAACCACATTAATACCAATGAATTCTGTTGGAAAGCATGTTATCAATGAGGTCAAATTCTTGATTTCCTCCTAGAATAAACTACCATATATACTCATGTATAAGCCGAGTTTTTCAGCACATTTTTAATGCAGTTTTTGTGGTAAAATTAGGTGCCTCAGCTGATATTCGGGTTGGCTTATACTCAAGTATATGTGGTATTTATTTCAGTGTACTTGCATGGCTATAGATTGTAGCTTCAACCTAGGCCAGTGAAATCAGAGTTCCAGATGCTAGTCCAAGAGGGGCTAGATAACAGAGTGTAGATGGAACACATGACCATTACCGAGCAGATAACTAAAAATACGTAGACCTGGTCAAACACATGGCCCGTTAACAAGGAAAATTCTAAAATGGACTCAAATACAGCCTAAGTGTATGAGTTGCTAACAGAGTATCTATGCTTTTTCATAAATCAGAAAAACCAATCTGCCAATCAACCAACTAACCAAGCAATTGCTGTCAAGTTGATTCCAGTGCATGGCAACTTTATGTGTGTGCGAGTAAAACTATGTTCCCTGGGCTTTTGTTTTTGAGTGTATAGGCAAGATCGTACATTTTTGTTGTTGTTTTGTGATTTTTCTTCTTTCTAATACTTTAATTGTTGAAACTATACATAGTAGAGCGTCTACTAATTCAACAATAATTGCTCCATGCATAATGCAACGACATTGATTACATTCTTGGTCTAGGGTTTTTGATGGCTGATTTTTCAGAAGTAGATTCCAGACCTTTCTTCCACAGTGTCTTTGGGAGACTACAACCTTTAACTGAACTGTTAACAGGGAAGTGAGTTACTTCCACCCCAAGGGCTCCAATCTGTATACATGGCCTACAGATGCCCAATTAGCTTATAATCAGCCTCATTCACCATCTTACAACTGTTGTTAAACAGTATTTGAAATACCATTTGTTTGAGAGATGATTCAGGTCATAGGATTCAACTGGAAAGAAAGGAAAAATAGGGTAGGGCATAATGCATCTGTCCCCTCTCGAATGAAGTTTCAAATGACCATCTAAACCTTCTGTGAGAACATTGAAAATCAAATGCTGTTCTAGACACACTTACTCACTGCCATCGAGTTGATACAGACCCATGGAGACCTTGTAGGACAGGGGAGAACTCCCCATCTGGGTTTCCAAGCCTAGAATTCTTTACTGGAATCGAAAGCCTCGTCTTTCTCCCTCAGAGTGGTTGTTGGTCTCAAACTGCTGACCCTGTGGTTAGCAGCCCAATGTATAACCTCTAGGAATACAGTTACCCTAAATATCTGGCACCAAAAAATTGAGTCTTCAAGCAAACTGACAGGGAAATTGAAGTGAGACATTCTTTGCTTACTGCTAAAACAATACATAATATTGTGAATGCTACAGAAGGATAACGATTTAAAAAAAAGTGGAAGTGAAGTGTTGATGAGAAAACATCTTGCAGATGAATTCTTCATCTGTTGTTGATAATTAATGTTGCATAAAAGGCATCCATAGTATCTCACCTTAGAGGCCTTACAGTTTGCCCAGGCTTCATGCCATTTTTATGAAAATTAGATTAAGTAACAAGAACACGTACCGGGATTAGGAACTCCCTTTTTAAAAGCAATCTTAGCATCCAGACAATTGCAAGCCAATTTCCCAGTTTGCTACATTTACAGTTTTAACATTTATCATAATTGATACTTAAAATATGTCCCTTGAGTCACGATAAGAGTCTGAAAAGTCAATTTGGGTTTAATAGACCTTGTTTAATAAAGCATAAAATTAGAAAACATATTTTCAAAAGATTATTTGAAAGGTATGATTGAAGTAAAGCAACCAGAGTTGTGACGATGTTCAGCCTGGCGGGAAGAAAGAACTCCCAGTCCAGCTCCAGAGCTGGCTCTCTGACCAGCAGTCCTCAGCCTCTGCTGTGGGTGCTGGAGGCCAGGGCTGTGGGTAATGGAGAAGGAGAGTTGCATCAAACTACCCAACACACAGATTCTGCTTCTGTGAGTCGAAGGTGAGATCCAGGCTCTCCCTTTTCAATGAGCAACTGGATGATTTGGATGCAAGTGAGCCATGAATTAGAGGTTGAGAAGGAAGTCCACCTTTTTGCTATAACTTGTGCGCAGTCATCTTTTACATGCTTGATCGTCTCTTTCCAGCCTCTCTCAGGAACACACACCCAAACCAAACCCATTGCACGTTAGTAGATTTTGAGTCATAATGACCCAAGAGGACAGAGTAAACTGTCCCTAGCACGGCCTAGGTCTTCCTCTATAAGGAAGCAGCCTGCAACGCCTTCCTCCCATGGAATAGCTAGGGTGTTTGAACCTTCAATCTTTGGGGATTGTAGCTAAGAGCTCTAATCACTGCCTGGCCAGGGCTAACTTCTCTATGGCCAACAAACACACAAGCCCACTGCCATCAAATACATTCCAACTCATAAAGGCCTTATACGGATTATCTGAGGTTGTAAAGATAGCCTAATCTTCCCTCCTTGAAGTGGCTGTTGTATTTGAACCATGAAACTAGCAGTTAACCATCCAAATGCTTATCCAACAGCATCACCTTCACCCCGTAACCCCTCAGTATTTACCCTTTTATCCAAGTGTTCTCATTTAGACCATGTGGAGTAAATTCTGTTTCCCACTGAGACTCTGATCAATGATATACCAATACAGTACGCCAATTACATGTCGGGAATTTTTGAAGCAGGACAAGAATTTGAGTTCACTTTTATGATCAGGGTTTTGTGTTATTACAGATAATTTTTCATTCTCCTATTTGTAGTCAAAAGTAGGTATTACTACTAATATTGAAACCTTTGCCTAGGGCAACATGGTAAAAAAGAGTATTGCCCTAAAGCTACATTGAAATCAACAAATCCTCTCTCCCAAAGAATCTCTCTGAAGGTTCTTCTTAACTCTGAGTCCGTTAGCTTGAGGGTGTTTGACTGCTCTTTGTTTTGTTTCAATTTTGCGGGATGTGTTTCAGTTTAAGAGTTAGGAGTGGTTCTTGTTGCCAAGGTGAGGTGCAGAGTGATTTCATTTTTTTAGTCGGTGTTTCTAAGTTTATAATGTAGAGTAAAATGTCCTCAATATTTTTATGGAGGAAAAAATTAATGAGGAAGTTCTTAGCATTGGAAAACAGGCTATCTCTATTACACAGTAACTTTTCCCCAATGGTTTTCATAATATTGATATATTAACATCATAATGACTCAATACAATTTACAATATATGGATACATGAGCATGACAAAGATTCCTTAAATATATAGATAAATATATATATATATATATATACCTCCTCCTACAGACCGACTCAACACCGTCATTCTCAGAGGGTGTCAAGTGCAGCTACAGGTGTTAGGCCAGAGCAGTGTTGTGGTCTACAAGCCTAGGTAAGCCATACACATTTGACCCAAGAGCCAAGTCAATAGTTAAAGAAACAGAAAGTCTCTTCAGAGTAGATGTACACTCAGGCAATTATTAAAATGTGGATTATGGGAAATCCTTTCTCCTTTCGTCTAGGCTTACTCTTTTAACAAGAACAAAAGTAAATCAAACGTGTGTGCCCAAAGACAACAGAGTACATTCTAATAACTTCAGGGACTCTATTTTAATTGCCGAAAGGGATATATTTCTGAGTGGAAAAATGACATCTTGAGACTCCTTCTTTCTAGCTGGGTGTTACAGCGGAGAGGAGTCTGTGTCAGGTAGCTAAAACAATACGTGCTATTCTGATGCCTCGATATTATAGGTGCCGGAATAAGTAGCGTGCAGAGCTTCAAAGAGCAGAAATGATTTCAACCTTAATAACCCCTGTGGCATTTTTCAATTTTCCAGGCTGCCAGTCAAATGAATGCATGTCTGGGAAGGAGAAAAGACAAGAAAAGAAAAGGATTAACCTCTGAGAGTCATGATATCAACTTCATTGGCTAAACATGGTCATGTGTGAGAAAACCAACCTGGGAGGCATTAGCCCTTTCTAAATACCGAGCACAACTGTGCGGACAAAGATTCTAGCAAAGCAGCTGGGTTCTTCTGGCTGAAATAGTCTTGGAATGTTAATCATACTTATGTTCACATGGCATAGTAGTTATTATTTGGGCTGCAATCCGTATGGTCAGCGGTTCAAAACCACCACCAGCTTCATGGAAGAAAGACGAAGCTTTCTACTCCCATAAACAGTTACAGTCTTGGAAACCCACAGGGGGGCATTATGAGTCAGCATTGACTCAATGGTATTGCTTGCTTTGCGTTAGTTTACCTACCGGAGCCCTGTGGTGCAGTGCAAACTTGTTGGGCTTTGATCACAGCTCAGCAGTTTGAAACTACTGTCTTTCCAAGAGAGAAAGACGGG
>NW_022103908.1:26108985-26110386 GCF_000313985.2 Echinops telfairi | reverse complement strand
TGAAGTTTTTTACCCAGCAGTCTCCACCTGATCCTGAAAATAATTAGCTCAAGAGACGGTTCTACAAAACTTGCATTTTCTTTTCAAATGAGAAAGGCTTTTCGAAAACTCTTCCAACTTACAGGTTAGCTCTCAAAGTGGATGGGAACAGTTTGGCCTCCTGGTGCTTCCTCTTCCTCTTCCCCATACTTGCCTGGGGAAATGCCTGGGGACCAAGAGGGGAGAACATTTGGTCCTGGATATCTCTTCAAAAGGGAAGACAACACTTACTACTAAAAAGGCAAAATGCAAATTACGTGAGAAGGGGTGTGTTCTAAGAGGTGATTATGCAGGAGGCTCATTAGATACTGATTTGATTCTTTCTTTTCCAGGTAGCAAACACGTTTGTTTTCTTTTTTAAATCTTGTTTCATTGTGGTATTTTGCTCATTGATGTATCCCCAATACAATATGGTGTCTGACACTTTGATAGTAATCAATAAATGTGTTGATTGAATGATAAAAATAATTAAGTGATAAGATTGTTGTTAGGTGCCATTGTGTCAATTTCCAACTCATAGTGAAAACAGAAAGAAGCCTGTGAATGAATAAGAAAGTGATACAGAGTGTATATATCACAGGACTTTGAAACAGGGAAAGATCAAAGCCTAAGGCAGCACAATGGGAAGTTTGTAGAAATGTAGGGTGAGACTTGACCTGGACTTATTATACATGCAATTAATGCCTACTAAGTAGTTAATGCCTAGAGTTATTGGCTCTCGCAACGACTTCTTGAAGTCAGGTGCTAACCAGATGGTCAACCAGTTGAGTCTACTTGGAGGCGCCCTAGGAGACAGGTCTGGCCATCTAGCTCTGAATAATCAGCCAGTGAATGCCTGCAGTGAACAGTTCTACTCCCACACATGCAGGGTCTACCTGAGTCGGAGTTGACTCAACTGCAGCTCATTTTGACTAAGGACCAAGCCTGGGCCTATTTTGTTCAATTTAAAGGGGGAATGACAACATCAGAGGGACAGGTAAAACCATAAGTGCAATAGAGAGGATGGGTGGATTGAAGCAAAAAGAGCATAGAAATGGAAGAGTTGAGATAGCATCCACCTCCGAATGCTGAAGATCTGGACTGAGGCAGAGGTGAGGATCATGAAGAAATGCTGACGGGAGTGACTCAGCGATGCTTAGAGATAGTGATTCGTAGAGTAGGAAATCTTCAGTAGGGGGAAGGGCACCAATAGCAAGCTAAGAGTTAAAATGTTATATAGATATTTGGGATACCATGTGGATATTGAACATACTTCTAGATTGGAGTAACAGGCTCATCAATGAAGCAATGGAATACAGACTTGTATAGATGTGCTCCGTTTTTGAAACATCTGGGAGATTGAGCTTCCTTCTATTAATAAGG
>NW_022103908.1:26103563-26107376 GCF_000313985.2 Echinops telfairi | reverse complement strand
ATGTACAAATATGCTTGATACAATTGATGTATGGGTTGTTATATAAGAGCTGTAAGAGCCTCCAATAAAATGATTGTTTAAAAATAAAAAGAACTGGGCATCATTTGTTCTGTCACCCACATGAGGTAATCATGAATTGGAATCAATTCACGAGCAGCTATCTATCCGGTTGATCACTCACTGCCATCCAGTCAACTCTGACTCATCACCACCTTCTAGGAAAGAGGTAAAACTGCCACTCTGGATTTCCGTGTCTTCGTGTCTTCATGGGAGTAGAAGAACTCCCCTTTCTCCTGCAGAGAGCCTGATGGATCCAACTATTGACCCTGTGCTTAGCAGCTCACCAAGTAACAGGCTCTGCCACCTTTCCATGAGGAGAAACCATCCTATAAAACAGGTGCATTTAGTTATCGAGAACCATTTCTGATTGCACCGAAGCTCCTACCAACAATAATATAAAAAGTACAATCGAACATCCAAAATAAAATGTGCATATAGTCTCCCCTTGAAGTGTCATTATCACCTTCATCAGCATTCAAAAGAAACAAACATATCATATCTTTTTCTGTTGTTGTTGCTTATTTAGTACTTTTTTTTTAATCATTTTATTGGGGGCTCATACAACTCTTATCACAATGCATACATGCATCAATTGTATAAGGCACATTTGTACATTTGCTGCCCTCATCATTCTCAAAACATTTGCTCTCTACTTAAGCCCTTGGCATCAGCTCCTCATTTTTCCCCCTCCCTCCCGCTCGCCCTTCTCTCACGAACCCTTGATAATTTATAAATTATTATTTTGTCATATCTACACATATGTGATACACTTCTATGGTAGTTAACCTTCTAAATTGTCCCCAATGACCTCCATTTCCAGCCTTTCACACACTTCTGTAGTCCATGTTCACAGTCAACTCTCACTGGTCCACAAGACCAATAACAGAAAGAGAAGTAATGACTTATCATTACCTGGAGTAGACTATAAAATTATAAAATTGAAAGGGAGTATAGGAAACAACATGCATTTTATATGAGAGGGCTTCTAAAAGTTCATGGAAAAATGGAATTAAAAGTTCATGAAAATGTCTATGAACTTTTTAAAGCCCCCTCAGAGTTTTCTCTGTCTGTCTCCCTCTCTCTTCTTCTCAGATCGCTACTCAGAGGGGGGCCCACTGCTGTGCCCTGGCACACATACAGGAAACCCATGGAGAAGCACATGTGGTAAGACAGGAAGCCTCAGGCCAACGGCCTTCTAGGACCCCTCGGCTGCCAATCATCACATGAGTGAGCTTTGAAAAAGGCTCTTCAGCCCCGGGCAAATCTTGATCTGACTGTGTCTGTTGTCAGCAGTTGACTGAGAACCTCTACACCAGAGTCACCCAGCAAAGCTGCTCCTAGTGTCCCGGCCCTCAAAAACTGTGCAAGATAACAAGTGTTTATTGCTTCAACCTGCTAAGTTTAGGGGTGATTTGTTATACAGCCATAGATAACTAAAACAACTTCAAACTAGCTCCCAATAAAATGCTTAAAAAATTTTTTAAAAACAAACCCAAAGTACTGAACACTGACAACTAGCTAACAAGTAAGGTTTCCATCTGTGTTCTGGTTGCTAAGCACTAGAGGCTGAATATTAGTCTTGATTTCTGGTGCTTTATACCTCTGCGGTTGATTTTTCCTCCTTTCTTCTGTTTCTTATATTTTCAGTTCCCTTCCTTGGTCTTCTGACCACTCATTCAGGTTTTATTCTATCTAACCACTTATTATAAAGCCCTTAAGACCATTTGGCAGTTAAAAAAGAGTTGCCATTGAGGGGTGTGGGTGGTTATGTAATCTGTTGTCAATTTGAGTGAGACTTGGGAGTGAAGGGGTGGAGTTTAGCCTATCAGTAAGGTGTCGGTTTGATTGGAGGGCAAAGAGATAAATAGCTTGCTGGAGGCAGGACACAAGCTCACTCCCTGGGAGACATTTCTGAGGAGAAGCCACATGAAGCTACCCTGAGGCAGTCAGAGTTTCGAAGCTGAAGAAACCACATAGAGACCCCTGCCAGTGCAGAGAAGCTTACACCACCACTGGATCCACAAGATTTCCAACCCACTGGCCTGTGGTCTTCCTGCATTCAGTGTCATTGCATGTATTTCATGAGTCTGAAGAAGACTTTATAGATTGGTGTCAGACATATGGGCCAATATTGGACTTAAGGACTTGATCTGGACTGGGCTGGGATGTTTTCTCAAAATTCAATTTTTCTTATATAGAAACCTCTTTCTTATACACATATGAGCATGTTTATGAATTTGTTTCTCTAGTCTACCCGGACTAACACAAGGGGCTTCTGACTCTTGGAGATCCTGTCGTAGTAGAACTGTGCTCGAGGGGGTTTCAATGACTGGGATGTTCCCCCAGAAGTAGTTCACCAGGCTTTCTTTAAAGGTGCCTATGCTGTTGTTGGATGCCACTGGGTCAGCTCTGACCCATAGTGACCCGAGGCCCCACAGAACAGAACATTGCACGTCCTGTGCCATCCTCCTATGCCTGAGCCCACGGATGCAGGATGTGTCGAGCCCTCTCCTTGAGGGCCTTCCTCTTTTCTGCTGCCCTTCTACTTTACCATGCATGATGGCATTCTCCAGGGACTGGTCTCTCCTGGCAATATGGCCAAAGTATGTATGACTAAGTCTTGCCATCCTTGCCTCCAAGGAGCACTTTGGCCTTACTTCTCCCAATACATACTGGTTTGTCCTTTTTTGCTGTCAGTAGTCTTTGTCAGAACCACAATTAAAATGTGCCAATTCTTCTACGGTCTTCCTCATTCAATGTCCAATTTTCACATGCATATGATGCGATTGAGAATAACATGGCTTAGATCAGGTGCACCTTAGTCCTCAAAGTAACAATCTTGCTCTTCAATATTCTAAAAAAGTCTTGTGCAGCCTATCTACCTAATGCAATATATCTTTTGACCTCTTGACTGCTGTTTCTATGAGCATTGATTGGGGAGCCAAGAAAGATAAAATCCTTGATAAGCTCAACCTTTTCTCCATTTACCATGGTAGTACCTATTGGTCCAAGTATGAGGACTTTGGTCTCCTTTACATTGAGTTGTAATCCAGACTGAAGCCTTGATCCCTAATCTTCATTAGCAAGCACTTCAAGTCCTCCTCACTTTCTGCAAGCGAGGTTGTATCCTCTGCACACCACAGGTTGTCAACAATCCTGATGGCACCCTCTTCTTTATATCATTCAGCTTCTTGGATGATTTGCTCGGCAGGCGTACAGATTTCACTAGTGAGAGGATACAGCCCTTGGCGCAGACCATTTCTGACTTTAAACCATGCAGCATTCCTTAGTTTTGTTCACACAACTGCCTCTTGATCTATGCGTAAATTCCAAATGAGCACAATCAAGTGTTCTGGAATTCCCCCTCTTCTCAAGGTTATCCACAGTTTATTATGGTCCACACAGTCAAGTGTGTTGGCCCAGTGAGTGAAACACAAGTAAAGATCTTTTTGGTATTCAATAGTTGCACCAAGATCCATCCGACATCAGCAATGATGTTTCTTATTCCAAATCTTCAGCTCAATTCAGCCAGAATTTCTAGCAGTTTCCTGTCAATGTACTGCCGCAACCATTGCTGGATGATCATAAGCAAAGTGTTACTTCCATATGATATCAATGATATCATTCTATAGTTTGAGCATTCTGGTAGGTCACCTTTCTTTGGAATGAGCACAAATATGGATCTCCATTCAGTTGGCCAAGTAGCTGTCTTCCAAATTTCCTGGCATAGATAGTGAGTGCTTTCAGTGTTTC
>NW_022103908.1:26082447-26102962 GCF_000313985.2 Echinops telfairi | reverse complement strand
AAAAAAAGAGGAAGTAAGTGGTAGTGTATAACTATGTAGTAATTGCTATTATAATTCAAAAAAGAAGACAATTCTAGAAGAGTCATGATTTAGATCAAGTTCTCTGGAAACAGCCCTGAGATCAGGTTTGTGTTAAGAGAGTGCTCTCAAAATAATCTGCTCTCAAAATAATCTGCCACGAGACCAGAGAATTCAAGAGAGGGAAGGGGCAAAACCAAGTCACAGTGACATTTAAAAGTTTCATACAAGATCACTTCAGCTTACTTATGCATGAGAAGTCTGGGACATAAGCTAATGGCTCTAGATTTGTTCTGAAGCCAAGTTAACGAGCTTCCAGACTTAGGTACCAGGTACTCAGTGATCAAGTACCCTGGGAGTGCCAGTAATCTGAGGGCAAGACTCCAAGGTCAGAAGGAAAAACACACTCACACCAAGAAAGGGACATAAAAATGGGAAGAGGCTCTAAAGGCAACTGGGTTGAGTACCCAGGTCTCCACCATTAGGGAAAGGTTCATGGAAAGAGAACAAAGGTTCATCACCTATTGTTAGTTGTCATTAGGTGGTTCCTTTCGTGGCAACAGAAAAGGGTGTTGCTGGATCTCATGCCATTTGAATGACATTGGGATGTTTGAGTCCATTGTTGCAGCCATTGTGTCAATCCATGTCATTGACAGCTTCCCTTGTGTTCACTTCACCAAACACAATGCCCTTGTCTAGAAATTGAACTTTTCTGGTGACATGTTCAATGTAAGCAAGTTAACATACCATCAACGTCTTGGTTGCCTTTCTTCTATAATTGACTTTGTTGTTTTAGCAAGCCTCGGTATCTTCAATATTCTTCTGTGCTGAATCCAATGTAGAATTAGAATAGACAGCCAGGGAAATGTACTTTACAGAATCTATAAGATGACTAAGAGTCCTGATGGTGTAGTGGTTATACATTGGGCTGCTAAATACAAGATCAGCTGTTCAAAACCACCACCCACTCCATGGGAGAAAGATGTGACTTTCCACTCCCATAAAGAGTCACAGTCTCAGAAACTCACAAAGTCAGTTCTCTGTCGGATAAGCTATGATTTGGGATCCACTCGATGGCAGAAAGTTGGGCTTTTTGGTTTATAATAAGGTGACTAACCAGTTACCAAATCTAGGAGAACCTTCTAGGCCAGTGGTTCTCAACCTGTGGGTCATGACCTCTTCATAACAATAGCAAAATTGCAGTTATGAAGTAGCAACGAAAATAATTTTATGGTTGGGGGTCACCACAACATGAGGAACTTATAAAGGGTCATGACCTCTTCATAACAATAGCAAAATTACAGTTATGAAGTAGCAACGAAAATAATTTTATGGTTGGGGGTCACCACAACATGAGGAACTTATAAAGGGTTGTGGCATTAGGAAGGTTGAGAATCACTGTTCTAGGCCCTCAAGAATAGTCTGAAATTATAACCTAGAGTCTTAATTATATTCCTAATACCACATGGGAGTCTTGAACTCACTTATTTCAGTTATTAAAAGAAAATAACTTATTTTTAGAAAAGCAGTAATAGAAAGTTTAAAAGAACTGTGTGTGTGTGTGTGTGTGTGTGTGCATGTGTGCGCGTGCACGTGCATGCTTATTCTAAACCTTAGCAATGGTTTTATCCCATTCTGGCTCTAAAATTCAAATACAGCATAAAATCCTGACCATTCTCTTAAATACAGAGAAAGCCTGGTGGGATGAGAATGTGGCCAACCCAACTTTTCTAATACCCTCTTTATTATTATTATTCTCATCCCTAAGAGGGGGAAATTTGAAATGTATTTCAAATACAAGCTGTTTAATCATTTCTTTCTCTCTCTCTTCCTCTCTTTCATGGAATTCATCACTGACAAGCAAAGTGTAGTAATAGCTTTTCCTCCTATGCACACTTTAGGCTCCAGTCTAACTTTATCTGGAGTTGGGCATAAAGGCATAAATCATTAAGCCCCTGCTTGCCTGCAAAAGAGCCTATCATTCAGAGAGATCTGGCGTCCAGGGCTGCCGCTCACAGAAGCTCTATTTTCTGACTCGTCATCAGGGTTGCAGACACCTCTCCCCCGGGGATTCATCAACTGCCAAACAAAGACTAAGGGAGGTCAAGGACACCAGAATCTGCAGCTTCAGCAGCTTCTGAAGTCCCTAACCAAGAGGGGGTAAAAAGTTAAGTAATCTCTCTCTCTCTCTCTCAAAGTGCTTTAACAAATGGTCTCAGAATACATAGGTTACATTCTGGAAAGAAGATTCTCCAAACCTTGCAACAAGCAAGCAGCTAGTTTAGAATTATGGGCTACCAGCCGCTTTAGACAAGTCAGTCTTTATTCTTTAATTAGCTTGCATGTAGATAATGGGTTATAAATATTTTCTTTTCATTTCTCAAAAGAATTTCTTCAGGTTTATTTTTTATCCTGTTATCGTGACCATTTGGATTTACCAGACTGAAAGAACCATGCTTCTTTGTAGGATAAAGGTAGTACCCCTGTTGAATCATTCCTTTTCAATTTATCTTTATGATTCCGATACTTTGGACCACCGTATGATGGAATGCCAACCCAGATGGGGAGTTGCTGCACGGAAGGATGCTGCTCATTTGAGGGGTGAGGGAACTGTGATTAAATAAGTAAGCCTGCTTAAGGTCACACTCAGTCTGCTTTACAAACCCGGAGGCCTGCCTCCCTATCCAGAGCTTTTCCAATTACATCACCCTTCAAGTACAAAGGCTAGAGACAAATTTAAGCTCAAAGGTGGTTAATGTCAAGTCATATAGAGAGAAGTGGGTATAAAAACACACAAGCAGAAACAGAAACACTTCAGACACAAAGGATCTGGTTTGAATCCTCCACCCCTTATTTCTATATGTCTTTAGGCAAGTTCTTAATGCTGTGCTCAGGCCCTTCATCTGTGACTTAGGAATTTATATAGTTTGATGCATCCATAGGATTATAATGAGGATTATATGTCATAGTATCTAATTTATAGCATATGTTGCTGTTGGGTGTCGTCAAATCAGTACCGGCCAACATAGCATATAAAGTAGGATATCAAGTCAAGAACACATCGAGTAGTAAAAGTGGAATTTTCACCCTGAACAAAGATATTGTAAAAATATAACAATATCAAGATATTTTAAAGGATTATATTCATAGCATTGTAGATACACCCAATCCTTCTAGCTACCAGAGAGTGCCTTTTCTCAACAACCAAAGAGACAGAGCTTTAAATTGTGGATCCTTGATATAATAGATCAAGATAGCTCCTTCCAATGTTTTCTGTTCTATTGCCTCAAAATAATAAACTGCCAAGACAATATCATGCATCATATTAGTGGCAGATTATTCAGTGAAACTCCCAAGGAGAGGAAGTTCCCGCTCACAGATAAATGCAAGATTTCCTCCTTTGTTATCTTTCCCTTCTTTGCAAAGTCCCAACTTTTAAAGAGTAAGAAAAATCTTAACATACAATAGTCACAGGAAAAAAGATACAATTCATGAAAATACTCTACATTGTTAGAAACACAAAAAAGGAGGGTAAAAATAAATCAACCTGGACTTAGAAGAACTACTTTGGGGCAACAATTTATAAGGAGGGTCAAGGAAGAGGAATCTGAGGAGAAAGCACACGGGATTCTTTTCCAGATGTCCTGAAGTTCTGGATGATTCTCAGTTCATTTTTCTCCAGAAGCATAGTTCCTTTGATGTCAATAAAAGAGGCTCAAGTTGACTTCAGCAATGCTTGTTCCTCAGTAAAGTCTCTTCCGTTGGTGAGAAAGGGGTGGTGGTGAGCAGATGCCCCAAGCAGACAAAGGATCCATCAGTTCCAAATCCCTAGATGGGTTCTCACATGTGCCTGGAAGGAATCCCCGGGAAGAACTCAAAGAATTCCAAGACGTAGAGGGAGATCTTCCCTTGTATCCTTTCTCCACAGAACAAAAGGCACAGGGAACGCAGTCAACTATATGTTTTGTTTTGTTTTTGTAATTGCAATTGTATGCTTTAAAAATGCTCAGAAAACACTAGTCTGCATAGCCCAGTTCCAGAGTACCACATGGATGAGTAAATGAAGTCCAGCCCAAGCAGCTGCTACTCACGAATCTCAAATACTTAAGGATGAATGCCTGCACATGCCTTAAAACTCTCCTTCTGTGTTGTCTTGTGTGTCCCCACACCTGGAAACCCTTCGAGCCTCTTAATACTATCGTTCCTCCCCCAGAGCATCTTATTGTTTTACCACAGCTTGTCCACCAAGACCTCCCCTTTATTTCTGTAACTAGAACTATGTCACAAGTCACCCTAAACCCCAAACTTGAATCATCATGCCATCGTGCTTGGCTTAGACAAATCAGGATTGCTAGCGGAATCGTGTACAAAAGAGAAGATATAGGGTTGTAGAACAGCCATCATCGGGTTATGTAACGACCATTGGGGAAGTTTGGGGAAGTGAAATTGCTGGGACTGGTTCTTCTATCCAGTCTTTGTAATGCCCATCCAGTCACCAGTGGGAGCATGCAAAGAAGGTGTGTATGGATCGTGTACCTTTGAGGCGGATCTGGTTTATAGCGAGCGACCCTGTGCACAACAGAACAATGGACACTTACAGGGGAATTGGTCAGTGTCACCATTCCTCTGGGTAAAAGAGAGCCGTATCTACACAGGAACAGTAGAGGATCCTAGGACCATCAAGAAAGAACAGTCACCGTGAGATGGTGTCAGATGCATTCCCAGGTTCATGAAGCAAAGCAGAAACCAAGGTGCCAGGTGGCTGAGAGGCCAAGCACTAGAGAGACCTGTCCACCAGAATGTGCTGAGAAGAGAACTAACATGCAGTCTTAATGTTCTCTATCTAAGCTGATGCATGGCCCCAGTGAACTCCATAGTTGTGAAAGTGTCTGGGAGTTCTGCGGGCAGTGATCCACCTCGGCAGAGAGACAGAGTGACCTGGGAGGGGTGGCTAGTGTCAGCAGAGGATGAGGAGGGAGGGAAGGCAGGTGGGGGCATGTCGGACCTCTGCCGTGGGCCATCAGCCTTGGATGGGGCTGGAGTTGCATTTGCCTTGCCTAGCTGGAGGAGGTCTGGTGCAGGTCCCAGGACATTGCCTCCTGGAGTAGGGCAGCAGAGTGTGTTAGCACTGCTATTGCCTGAGGACTGCACGGAGCAGGTTAGATAGAGTATCTCATTCAATCCTTAAGAATTCACGAGGTATATATATTATACCTTGCTTTCGCACATGAGAAAAGAGTTTATCAAAAGGTGCAGAAACATGCCACAAATCACACCAATTTTTGTCACGCGCAACCCACTGCCATCCATGCTGTTTCAGAGCGAGCCCACTGTGGGTCTCTGAGACTGTAACTCTCTATGGGAGTAAAAAGCCCAGTCTGAGGAGCTGCTGGTGGTTTCAAACTGCCAGCCATGTGGATCTCAGGCCAATGCACAACCATTGCACCACCGGGGCGCCAATATCTTTTTCATAGGGTCAAATAAAACCATAGCTGCGCTTGTCTAGATTCCCAAACCCATGCAATGGGCCGTGCTGACTTAAAGTAACAGCATTGGCAGCTAATCATCCACCTGAGTTGCTGCTGAATCATCTTTTCTTTTCTCTTGCAAGTTCTTTGCAGTTAACAGTGTAAGGTGTGGACCCTAGATCTTTTGGGTCACGTCAGACTCGCCTCCCATGGATGTCATGCAACTCAATGGCCACTTGGAGTCACAGATGGAAACCAGAGATTTGCGATGAGATACTTAGGACCATAGCGTTATTAGAAGGACGTACCAAAATACCATGGGTTTGCTAGAGCAAAATTTCCTGTTCTGATCCTCACATGCTGATACCACAGATGGACCCAGGCACGCTCCGTGCTTCAGCTGTTTACTTAAACAGCACCAGGGTTCTCAAAAATGGTTGCTATGCCAACCAGCCCCAGGACTATATATACATTCATGACCAGGACTTGTTCTTAGGGCTTTGTTACATCTCTTTCAAAAGTTTGAATCTCTTTTGCTACACGGTTCGCCTCCACTGATTATTACAGTGTCTCAGACTCGCACGGCCACCTGTCCTCCAGCGGGTGAAAAACCCAAGCGGAGCTTTGCAGCTGGGACCAAGTGACCTTTTGACGTCACGATGCGATCGTCAGAGACCAGACTGTTCTATTTGCCCAAATCTCCAAAGATTTGGTGTTCAGATGATAAAGGGCAGTGCTTTTTGTCATCTATTCTTAGCTGTCACTCGGGCACATTTCCACAGAAGTCCTGAGAGGAGAAAGTCAAGTGTGTGCTTTTGAGGTGCAGGGATTATCAAGCTTTTGAAATTTCTCGCCCACATTATTAATGGGACACAGAGCAGAACCCAAGTCAGCAACAAATTTGGACAATCAACCTACCTCCGGTCTGCGGCTCTAACTTCATTTAAATAAACCTGCAATGTTGAAAGCAGAAGAGAGAAAGCTCTTTAATTACCTTTCCTCCTGTTTGTTACTTTGATGGCTTTTGTTCAAATGCATCTGAATTTTCAGTCTGTTTATTTTATAATTATTGGATGACTACATGCTGCACTGCCATTTCAATTAGATTTTGATGGCTGATAAAACCATTGTTGACAGGGAGTGTGCAAATGAATTTAGGGGAAACCAGATTAGTGATGTTTGTGTTGCTACATTGAAATAAAATGAAATGTCCTGGCAGCAATGCGATCAAATCTGGAAGTTTTTTATACAGAAAACAAGAAAAACAACCCTGTGAGAAACCAGGTTTTCACCAGAGATGCTGCTTCCTGTTGAGACATCCTGGGAAATCCTGGCGTGTGCAGCCACTTCTTCTTCAAACAGATTGCAAAACCAGCAAACAATCATATAATCTCTTTTAACAAGAGGTTTGCAGCTAGACAGATTGCTTTAATGGAGAAAGAAGTAGAAAGAAAGGCAGGATCTAAATACTGATAAGGCATGCTAAATCCATTTGCATTGATAAGGCAGAGGAAGCAGGTTGATAAAGCTTGAGGGGTTAAGGCTTTGTGTTCACCCCAAAGATCAATACCTGGGGAAGAAGGAAACATTTCCATCTCTAATTAACAACTGAAATAAACATGGCAGATGAGGCAGAGTGGAACTAGACCGCCTATTTCCCCAGGAAAGACCTGCTGTGGCAGGGCTCAGGCTTGGTTCCTTGTGGATGTAACAACTGTGTGAACAAGGCTTAAGTGCTAGCATGTTTTCCAAGAGGGGATCTGCTGTTTCTTTCAAGTCAATAAAGCAAAGTCAGATACTTGAAACGAAGCAGAGTCATATGTCGTTGGCCACAGTGAGCAGAAACGAATGTGTATGTGAGGTACCCTACCCTGCTCAATGCTGTCTCACATCAGTCTGCAGCCACCGGTGTCCCAGCTTCGGAAGTCTGGAAATTGTCCATCTAGCAGACCCAGGGCAACGCTGCAATAAGAACCCAGGACTGACTCCAGGTCCCATGCTCTTTACAATTTGAAACTGGAAGAAGCCGTCTTCTCTTTCACCCTCCTCATTCAGCTAAATCCAATACTTCCAGAACCAGGAAAGTTTAGCCAGGGTTGGAACGTCTACCATCTACTATCTGTCATCTAATTATTCACAAATAGCCTGATGCTAACTAAATATCTTGGTAACCCAAACCAAAAATGGATAGCTATATTCTTCACCTTGAATTCTGATCCCCCGGTGTGTGAGAATTTCACTGAACAACCGTGTACTGTTTTCTAGATGGTAGACACGGCCTGCCTTTTCTAAACTGTAGCTTGTTGAATCTTCACAATACCCCCAAAAGGTAAGTACTTTGTATTTTCATTGCTCCATTTTACAGATGGGAAATGAGGCCAAAGAAGTATACTTAGTAAAAAAGCCAGATTCAGGTGAAGGCGATCTAGTCTAGCATCCACACTCCTGCTTGATGCTATTTACCCAGCCCGGGATGGTGGCTGAGTGCATGATGAATGGGTGTCAGGCACATCTGCATATTTGTGATGCTGTAAGCAAAGCAGTGGGCTGCAGACAGTAAGTTTGTCAGGTCAAACCTATGAACCACTCCAAGGGTAAAAATGAGGCTGTTGGTGCCTATAAAAATCCTAAATCTCAGAAATCCTCTAGTGGGTCCAAATGAGTCCAAATCCACTCGGTGGCAGTGGGTTCATCTGCTGCATACCCAAACAAAAGCTGGGTATGCAGCTTTTCTATTCCCTTCTCGTTCATGATCACCCCCAGGGATGTTTCGTCTGCTAACACTGTCTTCCTAATTGTTATTAAATACTCTAGACTGGCTAACATTGTATGCCCCAAATGTCTGGAGAGTCTATCTACCCCGTTCCACAGACACGTTGCCTAAGTGCTCTACTTTCAACTTATAGGAAAGAGTTGGTGAAACCAGCATCTATTTGTACAGTTTTCCATGCCTCCTTTCCAAATAGTAGCAGAACATTTCGTTTGGTTTGGTTTGGTTCTCACAGCAAATCCATATAGTAACATAGGTATTGTTTTCTCAGGATGTGATGGCAAAAGAAAATCAACGACTGCAGTCAATAGAATCTACTCTAAAACATACAGGTGGGAGAAGCAAAAACGAGGGCACTGAGGCTAGACTCCTCAGTGAACACACTGCTGAGGGCTCTGCGAGACTGGACAGATGCCTAGACCACCTCAAAACAAACCAAAACATCTGTTGCATCGAGTTGATTTCTACTCAAAGCAACCCTTTAGAGGTTTTCTGGGATGGTAAATATTTTGGAAAAACAGACAACCTCGTCCTTCCCCTTCAACTCCACCAGGGCTGCTTTGGTAGATGCCTGTTAGCCAAGAAATCACAATCATTGGTGTTCTAAATAGCGTACTATGAGTTGCGGGGAGTCAGATCAGATGAAGGGGAAGCCAAACTCCTGATCCTAAAAGGTCTTCTGGAAAGGAGAAAGATCTAGGACTGTGTAAATAAGAACAAGATTTCTCATGTGCCCATTGTGTCCTCCGGTCAGATACTTAAGAAAGCCACTGTCTTCTCGTGTTTTGGTATCCCTCCCCATGAGTAGATGAGCATTGTATGATTATAGCTGACTTACTACAATGATTTCAAAGATTCAGAAGAAATAGCATAATGAAATCATCAGATAAAATCCTTGAAACAGATGGAAAGAACTTCATTTTGATGAGAGGCATCGTGCATAAGGTGGAAGAACGATTTTGCTTTTCAAGTTGAAGCTCAAGTTGCTGCTGGAGGCTAAGGTCCCTTGAAAGGTGCTCTTGCTCTTATTCAGCAAGTTTAAGAAGGCAGGAACAATAAGAGATGTGCTCTTTTGTTTTCTCATTTTCATTGCATTATAAATATGAAAATAGCTGTCTCCCTATTAAGATCTGCACTAAAGGGGAATTATTTGATATGGCTTTTCTGACACAAACTTGCTTGCTGAAAGTGAGGAAGATTTAAAGCACTTGCTGATGATCAAGGATTGCACCCCTCAGTAGGGATTATAGCTCAATGTAAAGAAAACAAAAATCCTCACAACTGGACCAGTAGGTAACATCCTACTTTAAAAAAAAAAGATGAAAGTTGTCAAAGAGTTCATCTTGCTCGGATCCACAATCAATGCTCAAGGAAGCAGCAGTTAAGAGAGTAAAGGATGCAGTGCATGGCGTAAATCGATGAAACGAGACCTCTTTAAAGTATTGAAAAACCAGGATGTTACTTAGAAGACTCTGGTATGGGTGGCCCAAGCCAGGGTACATACAATTACCTCCCGTGCATATGAAAATTAGACACTGAATTAGGAACATTGAAGAATTGATGCATTTGAATTATGGTGCTGGTGAAGAAGATTCAGAATACCACAGACTGGCAAAGAACAAGCAACTCTCTCCCGAAAGAAGCACAGCCCGAATCCTCCTTCGCGACAAGGATGACGAGACGTCGTCTCATATACTTTGGACATGTTATCAGGAGAGACCACTCTGCACGAGGACATCAAGTTGGTAAAATACAGAGGCAGCCCCAAAGAGGAAGGCCCTTGACCAGATGGAGTGACACAGGGGGTGCAACAATGGACTCTAAGATGCGAACAACTGTGAGGATGGTGCAGGACCGGGCAGTGTTTTATTCTGTTGTGCAGAGGGTCCAACTTGACGGCACCTCACAACAACAGCCTCCCGGATCTCTGGCACCCCCACCAAAAGACTGAGTGGGAGAAGGCAAAGAGGGACTCGGATGAGGTTGGTTAGTTTTGCCATATGTTTGGGAGACACAGGAAGAGAGAATCTCAGGACCATCATGAAAAGGGATTGCATGTTCAAGTAGCAGCTGTGATAGCAGAGACCATGGACAGATCAGTGGACTTCCTGGTCCGCAGACTGGCATGCAGGGTGGGTGGGGTGGGAGCTGTGGGTACTGTTCAGCACTAATGGAGCTTTCTCAGACTTGCCACTTTCTAACACAGAAGCCAGGGACTTCCTAGCTGAGGACAAGTACCAGAGAGAACTGGCATGGCTGACAAAAGGCACTACAGACTAAAGAATTGTATCCTTAATGTTTCTGATCTTGACAGGTGACTTCCCTAATAAACCCCTATAATTTTGAGTATTGTATGTGAGTTCTGGGTGGCCCTTGCAAGGGAGGACAGAACCAAGAAGGAGCGTCAAGTGCTGTGGGGGGAAGAGTTGGTATCGGAATGGGGTCAAGCATGTTGACGCGTGGAGGAAGGTCTGATTCTGCCTCGTAGGAATCATCCCTAGGCAGATGTGGAGTTGGTGTCTCCATCCCCTTAGAGAAGCAAGAGGAGAGCAGACCCCACTGCTGTTCCCCATGATCTTAGCTGCATGTTTGCATGCTGATGTCGATGTGGGCTCTCTGTCTACTCATTTGCTTGACGCCACCCTCGCCTTACATCTCAGTAAACAGAACATATTTACAGTCACAGAATAAACTCAAACCAGAATGACTGGGTAAGGGTCTGCATGTGAGAGCTGTCTGGGGAAAATAAAAAGAACTGGCTCCCAGCAATAGATTATAACAGAAAAAGGCAGCTATTGCCAACAAAAACACCCTGAAGCTGGACCAAGGGGATAGTTCAGAAATTGGACTAAAATTGCTGCCTTTCTGCCTTTAATTTCAATTACATATGACAGTTTACTTCAACAAAGCCTATAGATAAATTATGATTAAAGACCTGAGAAAGTATAAAGAGTTGCATAGCTTTCCATAATAGCACTTTCTACAGATACGTTTTGAAGTCGGACTATGAAGGAGTTGTCCTGCCTGGCCTTAAGACAGAAGACCACTGGCCTTGGCGGTAGAAGGATGGGGTGGAACTGAGAAGAGGTTAAACTCCAAGATCAACAAAAACTCTGTGATTCCAGGCACTGTGGCAGGCATGCCTAGTCTTTACTGTATGGTTTTATGTGAGATTCATTCAAGCTACACTCTCTTCACCTAAGAATGGATTCCACCAAGAAATGATGAACTCGCTCACTGCCATGGGGTCCGTTCTGACTCAGGACTGAGCGGAGCTGCACCTCTGGGTTTCCAAGACTGTCACTCTTTCTGGGAGTAGAAAACCTCATTGTTCACCCTCAAAGCAACAGGTGGTTTCGAGCTACTGACCTTGTGGATCGCAGCCTAACTCTTTACCACCATGCCACCAGCACTGCTTCACAAACACTTATTTTCTCTGTGGTCCAACGAGCATTTTAGTGTGAAAAGTGTGCCTTCCCCTCTCATCAAAAAGTCGTTTCTTCACATTGAATTCTCGGAAGGAAGAAGAAACACAGACTAGCTCACATCCTACTTCAGATCAGTGCCGTCTTTAAGTCTTATGTGTAGCTAACAGTACATATCCCACACTAACACAGACCAGAAAGAAAGGCCTAGCAATCTATTTGCAAAACCCAGCCAATGGCGGGCCCATGGATCCCAACAATCCAATCCACCACCAAGCGGGGCTCGCCCAGGACCAAACAGCGTTTGGGTTCAGCTGTGTGTGCAATGGACACGAGGCAAGGTTTGATTTGACCATACTAACAACAACAACAACAATCACCGTTGAGAATTAGGCTGCAAGATGCCTAAAAACCGTTGAAATCACCCCCTTGCTCTCCTTTCCTCATCACACACCTTCTGTAGAAGAAGAAAGGGGTTGAGGGAAGGTGGGGAGGGATGAAGGGAGAAGGGGTGGGGAGAGGGAAGAAAAGACGCTGAAAGGGAAATCTGGTTGAGGTTTCTAACAATCACAATCAAAGGGGAAAGCCCTCACAGTCAAGCCTTGAAGTGTGGCGTGGAACTGGGCTTGAGAGTAGATTCCTCACACACAGGCTTCCTTGGTAATGACTGCTCTGTCCAGAGTGCTCCCCTGCTGGGTGGTGATCTCTCCCATCTGCTGCGTGGTGTGGCTGCTCTCTCTGCCCTCAGCATCTCTTCTGTGATTGCTCTGGCCTCCTTGGCTCGCTCCGCGCCACCCCTGCGCCTCTGTGATCCTTCTCTTTCCTAACCCTCTCAGTGCCCTCCTCTGCTGCCGCCGTCCCTGTGATCTCTCTGGCCCCTGTGATCACTCTCCTTGGTTTTCTCGCTTATTTTTCTGCCCTTTCTGACTTTCTCGGCTTTCTTTAGAACTCAGGAAAACTCGAGAGGTTCAGAGACTAATTTCAGTTTGGATAAGCATCCAAACTTGTGAGAGCTTACACCAATGCTTTACTGACACTCTTTGGATGTAAACTCTCCCTGGGAAAGGCAGCCTTGTGAAAGTTCAAGTCCTTGGCGTTTTATCAAGAGAATAATGTCCCCTCAAGCCCTGGCCTTTCTGCTTCTTATTTTGAGGAAGGGAGTGTTTTCCTATGCACACTTTATCTTCTTTCCTTTGCTGTGGACCTCGCATGATTGAAGCAGTCCAGGGGTAGACCGTTTGCTTTCCATGCTGAAACCCTGGGTTCAATTCCCACTTAGTGCACCTGACATGTAGCTACCACCTGTCTGTCAGAGATGGATGGGGCGTTGCTACGATGCTGAAGAGTCTTGAGTATATACTTCAGAAAATCAGCAGATGGAAATCCTAACAACCCACAATGGTCCAGTTTGTAACTAATTGTAGAGCTGGTGCAGAAGCAAACAGCAGAGTTTCACTCCATTCCGCATGGGGCCACCAAGAGATGGGGCTGCCTCATTGGTAGCTAATAACACAACCACAATTGTGATCAGAAAACCCACTATGCTGAACCTTGAGAAAGAACTGCAGCATGCCCCTGTCCCTTCCTTAAGCATTTAGTGAATGTCTAGTGTGTGCTGGAAATACAGGAAGTTGGACTTTACTTTCAATAGCTAAGAAATAATTATAGATTTGCTTTCCATAAGTACACTTGACTGCATCTACTTTGTGTGACCTTAAACTAGATTGGAAAAATGTCAAAAATGTTGCTACACAAGTCTTCCCACCACCCTTATTTCACTGTCTAGAATTTAATTTAAAGATTAGATGGTGATATTTAGTCCCTGCTACCTGAAAATATGCATTTCTATTATTCCTATCACATTGCCACATAGGTGCTTTTAAATCAAATGTTTCACTGTCTCCTTCTGCGCCAAACTCAACCACCAGGGTGACAAGTCCATGCCATAAAGAATCAGAGATAAGTAGAATAGCAAAGGTCACTCTTTGCTTGGTGTGTGCACCCAATATTTAGTGGGTCTCTTCATTTTGCTTTTAGTTTTTACATTTCTGGTAAATCTATATAGTCAACATCAAGCTGGGTGGCATAAGTTGAAAATATTTCAAATGCTGAGGCAAAGCTTGATCTATCCCTTTAGTATCAAAGCTCCAAACTTGTGGTTTATGGATGACAGGCAGCCAAAAGACATATTTTATTGGCCTGAATTTTTTTTCTATTCGGACTGCAAATGCTCTAGTTCGATTGACCATCTCCACCTTGTCAGATGGGTGGTTCTTATTAGTTGCTTTTGAATTGATGCTGGTTGATGGCCACCTCATGTGTGCGGAGCAGAAGGTCCTCTGGGTTTCAAGGTTACGACCTCTCAAAAGTCGGTTGCCAGGCGTGTCTTCTGAGGTGCATCTGCGTGAGCTGGAACTGGTAGCCTCAGGCGAGGTGATGATCACTGAGAACATCCTAGCAATAGGCTTGTTTGTAATGTGGTATGAAACCGTGAACTTTTATTAAGACTCCTTCTCTTAAACCTCCTCCATATGGATCGAGGCATAAGGGTGAAGCAAAGGGAAACCCCATTTGTTTTCATGATCATTCCCCGGAGAAGCTGCTGCCGTGTTTGGGATGAGTGAGCCTGGGCACTTGGGAACCCCGCTTCTCATAGATAAGACCAGGCATGCAGACTTTCCCACAAGGCCACAGATAGTGCTTTCCTGGTATTAAATGTGGTTCAAGGGTCAAGAAAATCCTATTTACAATTGTCCTCAACAAGTAGAATTGCCTAGATTATCAGGTATCTTTTTGAAGAAGTCAAAAAAATGAATTTATTGTTGTGAAACAATATTACTCATACACCATTGGGCAATGTCGTGTTTTCACAGGTAAAGTTCATGGAGACCACTGACACCCATCACGATGCGCCACCACCAGAGTATCTGTTATGCGTGTGAGGTAATGCCGGAGCATGGCAGGACAGTGGGATTAGCAAGCTTTTGCCCATTTTCTCAGGCTACCTGCACCAAAGTGTCACCGACACTGACAATTGAAATCCTGGGCCCAAGACTACATCATATGTAGAATGCATATGTGCAGCCTGGTGGCACTGTGTGGTAAACATTGGATTTCTAGCCACAAGGTTGGCTGTTCAAACCCACCAGCCACTCCTTGGGAGAAAAAAGAATCTGTCTACTCCCCTAGAGATTGCTAACTTTAGAAATTCTATATAGTATCACTATGAATCAGAATTGACTCAATGGCAGTGAACTTGGTTTAGAGAACTTATACCCTCTCTAAATTCAATGTGAGCTTCTAAAAATGTCTATCTGTGCTGATAAATAGCCCAGTGTTCAGTCAAGAATCAACCTTAGCAGAAGAGAGGCTTGCTTTTGTCCTCAGCTCCTAAATCCCTGGGATGTTTTGCCTGTTAAGAGTCACTTTATTATCTGGAGGGCCAGTTTATAGACACAATGTGATTTAGGATATGGACTCTGTGCCCTATCGGGTAGTCTGTGCTCACAATATGATTTATGGACCACACAGTATCAGCTCAACCTCTGGCGGGAGACTACCTACGTCAGCCAGGTGGCTGGTCAACCGTCTCTCCTTGATGGAGTCTCAGTCCAAAAGTCTGCACACCAAGGCTCAATTGGTGCTGCCCGCAGGACTTTCCCGAGAAGCTCGGCAGCTTAGTATCATCTCCTGACCCCATGCAACTCTTCTCTCTGCTGATTTTACCACTGTTGTTTTTTGCTATAATAACCCACTTCTTTTCAGAGTTTTGTGAGCGTTTCTACAGGGTTGTTGAACCTGAGGGTGATCTTTGGAACCCCCAAATACGCAGAAGTAAGAATGGTTTCAGAAATAAGAATGGTCTTGGGGAGTTTTGGAATTGCAGGTGGAAATCTGGGGGAGAACCTCTAATTCTACCGAAAGGTTGTGGTGACTTCCTGAGGGTGATTTCTCCAACGAAGAAAACTGTTGCCAGAAGACAAAGTTCCTGGGATTTTAGCCCTTACTCAGCTCACAGGCCTGAGCAGCCTGTGCTTCTAGCGGCCATTGAAACCGCCCATCCAGCCCCACAAGCAGAGGAAATCAAATCATAGTACCTTCATCTTCAGCATCTTACTTAGGAACCCTCCTCAACCTGTTTGCCAGGATCATCTCATTAAGGGAAAAGATAATTATGATATTAGCATCTCACTTCCCAACACTTACTGAAGTCTCAAGTACTTAACTTCACACTTAAAAGAAATGGGTACCAGTAGATCTGACACCTATTATTCAAATGCAAATCTCACAGTGATTGCTGAAAACTCACCATCTTTTCATTTCTGACTACAAAGAACAAATGTCATGTTCAGTGAACTGATCTCAAACTGCCTGTGGGACTGGAGGAAAGGCACCAGCGAGTATGTATGTATAAACCCCACTGAAGTATCCCCGCTGTGGTCGAGTGGATTCTAACTCATAGCAACCCTATAGGGCAGGGCAGAGAGCTTTAGGAGAGCATATAACCTTCTCTCTCTCCAGGGGAGTGATTGGTGGGTCTGAAAAGGCCCAATGATGAAACCACTGCACCCCAACGCTCAGAAATATGTTTAGGTCTTAATTAAACAGCAACAACAACAACTCAAGTCCCTTGCTGTTGATTGTCTTCATAGTGACCCTACGGGGCAGGCGAGAGTTTTGGCAAGGCTCTCACCTTTCTGGAAGCAGACTGTCCAGCTCTGTGGCAGAGTAGCTGGTGGCTTTCAATGGCCAGCTTTTCACTAAGCAGCTTTGGATATTGCCTTTCTGGAGTTAAATTGGGTTCAAAGGTCAGGAAAAATTATATTTACAAATAGTCCTTAAGCAAAATTGCCCGGAGTATCAGGGTATCTTTTCGAGGAAAAAAAAAGGAAAGAAAGAAAGAATTTATTGTTGTGAAAAATAATGTTCATACAACATTCATTGGGCACTGCAGTGCTTTCACAGGTAAAATTGAGTGAGATCATTGACATCCATCATTTGCACAACCACCAGAGTGTCTTTTATAAATGCTTAACCACCATGCTACCTGGGCACCTTCAGATCCCCCTTGGAAAGTAACAAATGATACCATGTTTGGAAAACCATACAGCCAGACTAAACTCAACCCATAATCCTAATGACATGCTGCCAAGTACTGCCAAAGAGTTTCCAGCATCCATTGTTTTCCTCCCTATTATAAGGCCCAAAGGAGAAGGACGAGGCTTTCTGTGCCTGTGAAGATTTACAGGAAACGCACAGGTCCGTTTTACTCTGACCTAGCGTGTCACTAGGAGATGGTATCAACTCAGGGGCAGGGCCAGCTTTACAACTGGAGAATGGCTTCATTTTGTCTCACTCCTAGGCTTGCCATTCCACCCCACCCTCCGCCATCCCCCCACCACGGTTCCTCTAGGTTACAGGATTCTCAAATTCTACACTGGTGTTGTAAGATGCCATCAAGTGGACTTTTATTCATGGGAACCCCCTGTGATAGAGTTGAACTGCCCAGTAGGGTTTTCTAGTTGGGAATCATTATGGGACAGGAGCTCTGGTGGCGTAGTGGTTACCGGTTGAGCTGCTAACTACAATGTCAGTAGTTTAAAACCACCAGCCACCCTGCAGGAGAAAGATGGGTGGTCTTGCAGTTCCTGTGAAGAGTCCCAGTCTCCAGAACCCACGGAAGCAGCGCTACCTGTTTGGTAGGGTCACTATGAGTAGCCTTGGTGAGTTTGTTTGTTTTTATCTTTCCGGGAGCCCATCACCAGGTCTTTTGCCCACAGAGCCACCAGCATTTCCATCAGTGGCTGAACACAAATGGTTCCCCCACCAGGCCTCCTTCTACATACATCACCTCCTTTAGTCCTCACAAAAGTCTGTGGGTGTAGAAAATGGTTTGCACATAACGGGGAGCCGAAGGCCATGAGTTGAACCCACCCAGGGGCACTGCAGAAGAAAGGCCTGGTGATGTGTGTCCACAAGATGACACAGATGAAGCAGTTCTGCTCTGTAGCACACGGAGTGTCATCCACTGTAATCAACTTGAAGGCAGGGTTTTTGTTGCTCTTGTGGCTGCTTAAGCCCCCTAAGAACCCTGGAGGGAGCAGGTATGTTGGTTTCTGTTTGACAGAGAAAAGGAACCCCAAGTTGAGAGAAGTTAAGGAGCCTGCCCAAGCTCATGAGGCTAGCACCAGCCGAATCAGTATTCCCACCTAGCTCTGTCCACCTCGGAATGGCTTTTTTAATCACTCTGCAGTCAGGGTTCTGGTTAATTATAGACTCCGATCATAGCAATTTATTCAATATATCATTTATAGATTGATAATTTTCAAAGAATTAAAGAACAAGTAAAATACCCTTAAACTGAAAGAACTAAAATGATACAGAACATAATCAAATTTTTCTTGGATGCTTCCAATGATACTTTAAGTCCTTGTAATGTCTCAGGTGCATCATCCTGCAGAAGAGTAATTGTGCTAATGAAGTGTAGGTCAGAAGAATAAGAGATAAATCAGCCTCCACTTACAGCTAATCACTATCCTAATTCTCATAAATACTTTTGCAGAGTTCATGATGTAGTGATCGACTAACTTTTTCTTTTTCCATTCAAGTTAACAAATCTTTATCTAGTGCCTTCTATGTGCCAAGCCCTGTGGTAAGCTCTGGGCAGCAGTAATAAGTATGATCTAATGCCTGTCCTTAAGTAGGACACATTCTGACTTTTGAGCACTACATTATCCCCTTGCAAGAGAATTACCTTGTCAATATTTAATTGGCTATAAGTGGAATATTAACAGCAGCAGATCTACACTTTTAAAAATTACAATTGTTATGGCCACTGATGTTGTAAAGTCACCAAATACTATTGTTTCCTTGTCCCCTCTCTTTTATGCCGTCTTTTCTTAAATGAGCTATCGCCACAGTGGCCCCAGGGGCTAGCCAAAAAGTTGGTGGGTCGAAGCCACCCAGTGGGCTACGTGAGAGAAGCCTAGCAATCTGCTCCAGGAAAGATGAGAACTTAGGAAACCCCGGGGGACAGTGCTCGTGTCACATGGGGTCACTAGGACTCAGATTTGACTCAACAGCAACTTCCCTGCAAAAATAACGTAGCCTCCTTGGGTGGCAACAGATGGCTTGCGTTCAACTACCTGAAGGTTGGTGGTTTGAACCCACCAAGAAGCACTGGGAGGAAAGCCATAAGAGATCACACCATGAAAACCCTGTGGCCAGGAGGTCACCTTGAGGTGACATCAACTCAACAGGAATGCATTCGGTTTGGGGTTCATAATTACCTTCCTATGTTACTCCAGGGTTTTTGGTGTTTTGTTTTGTTTTTTACGTTCGCATGAATCTGTCTATCTCTACATGCAGAGCCCTTGATGAATAAATCATCTTTTTGTTGCTGTTTTTCGGTGTTATATGGCATCAATCGCTGTGCATATTCACACGGCTCTTAAAAAGAAAGAAAGAACCCTCTCCTGGGATGGAAGGGAAGCTGGGAACGAAGGCGGAAGGAAGGGAGGGAAGGAGTGTAACCTTCCCTTGGTCAGATGTCTGGGAAAAGGAGACTCTTTGTTAGATCACTGGATCAAAGGGAAGTAAGAAGTTTCTAGGCTACCAGTCACAAAGCCACCAAAAACTCACTTTTAATGAAAAAAAGAGAAACCGTTAACTCCTGCACTGTTGTAAAATACTCACCAAAGACACCTTCCCTGCCAAGTGCCATTCATTTCCAGAGTGAAATGCAGTAACAGGGAAATGCCCAGGACAACGGGAAACCGGGTTCAGCTGTCCCTGTAGTGAGGGGCGGCATCTCTTTCCTTGACAGCCACCCGGCTTAACTACCGTGCCCTCGGCCCCACTCGGTGCCCAGGACACTCAGCCTTCTAGCAGATTCCTCGCCAGTCAACAACCTTGAATGCTTAAAGTCTCCCAGGGGCTGCCTTGAGGGAGCGGCAATTAGATGCTCCTGGGGAAGAAAGTCTCACTCTGTCGCTGGGGTGAAGTGTCCAAATTTAGTTGAAATTCTGGACGAGGCTCTTCAGCTAATTGCTACTTCCTGAGTTTTCTTCTTCACTTGGGTGCATTCGTGGAGGGAGCGAACCTCCAGAAACCCGCAGAGAGGTTACCCCCCTGACAAGGAAGAAGGAGGAGACAGGAAAACGGAAACAAAAAGTGTGGCTTCTTGGCCCCGGGCTCCACAGGGCTCCAAGAGGTCTCTGCCCATTTACACGGCCTGAAATAGGAAGAGATTACAGCTGGGAATAGTTTCATACTTTCTCCTTCTTCTCAATTTCCTTTACTTCTCTTTCTACTTGATTTGCATTTCAGCGGGTCCTATTTGAAAGTTTCATGGTGGGCTAAGAAAGAAGCTAAGGGGGTCGCTCAAAATCTGTGGAGGGAAGTAAGGACGTCCTATCAATTGATCATTGGACTGGAGTCTACATAGCAGTTAAGTCAAGATCTGGTCTCCCAAAAGTTGTTCATCTTCCACCAAAAAACAAAAAAACAAACACCCTAGACAAAAAACAAAAACCCTAGACAAAAAAAACAAAAAGAGTTTTTAAATGTCAGGTGAGTGTGAACCCATCCTACATATTCCTTATTGCTCATTAATTGTTCATTAATTTCTCCTTATTTCATTTTGGTTCTCAGTGTCGAATGATCTTTCTAGGTTTGGGTTCATGAATTCCTTATACTTCTTAACAGATACACAGTTATCAGACTCATAATATTGCCCATTTGCCTAAGAACATGCTTACAAGACCTTGCCGCTCCATTCCCTTGCTGTTCCGCTGCACCCCACCAGTGCTTTGCCTCAGTGTGGCGGGCAGATC
>NW_022103908.1:26030050-26080951 GCF_000313985.2 Echinops telfairi | reverse complement strand
AGCTGAGACAAACGTTTCCTAGTGAAGAAAGATGGTAGCCTACTTTCACCATCACCAAATGTCTGCCCTACACAGCACCAGTGTTTCAAGTGCAGGTTAATGTGTTCTTCGAGATATTTTAACAATGTAATATAAATTGTTTTAGAGCATGTTGACATAAATTCCAAGCATATTTCATTCAGAGCTAAATTTCAGTTGACTTTATATCAGTTACTCATCCTTCTTCTTTTCCTGGATATTTTGGAGATAAGACATAATTCTTCATGCTGCAAATGAAATTCTTGGCAGCATTTCTGCTGCCAGAATCAGGACTAAAAAGAGGAAGTGTGGTAACGTCTGTATTTTAACTGAAAAGTGAATAAAAGGTTCCCCGTACCCAATTGTGCATATCAAGTTGAGAAATAAACAGAGTCCTACAACGGCTCTGTGGTGAATTTCCAGGTCGTAGCTCCCTATTGAGTTAAGTGGACATCGCTCATCAGCAGAGTCCAGAAGCTGGCAGAGGATTCTGGAAAAAGGGTCAATGTTTTGTACTCAGTAGTTTTCTCCCAGGTAAAATGTTGCACCAGGGTTCCAATTAGAACCTGAGACGGACTACTTGTATTCATAGACTTCCTATCTAAACCTTAGCTTCCTTCGTCACTAGATCAATGTTTGTTTATTAGATGGTTGACTTGCGAGCATTTCCCTGGTTCTCCTCTTAAATTTTCCTTTTAGTGCTTTCTGTTGGTGTGGGGAGGCTCCAAAGGCTGTAGTGTAGAAAACAGAGTCAATGACTAAGTGTGGGTTCTGTAATCATCCTGCCTTGATGTAACCAACCGTGGCACTTACTAGTAGCCACCACTTTGAGGAAGTTACTGACCCTAGAAGCGCCTCAATGGACTCATATGCAAAATGTAAATAATTACATGCCAACCTTGAAAGTGGCTTTGAGGATGAAATGAATTGATCTGTATGAATCATTATGTTAGATCATTTTGTTCATATAACACATTAAAGCATAGTCAAAAATGCCCATACGAAGTCCACAGTGGGGGAAGTGGGATTTGCTTACAACCAGGGGTCCTCAAACTACGACCCGTGGGCCACATGTGGCCCACCGAGGACATTGATCTGGCCCGCTGGCTGTTTCTGTCCCATTTGTTTTTTTACTTCAAAATCAGATATGTGCAGTGTGCATAGGAATTTGTTCATAGTTTTTTTTAAAAAACTATAGTCCGGCCCTCCAACAAGTCCAAGGGACAGTGAACTGGCTCCCTGTTTAAAAAGTTTGAAGACCCCTGGTTAGACCCTCAGCTACTCGCTGAACCCACCCAGAGGTTCCTCAAAAGACAGGCCCCGTGACCCGCTTCTGAAAGGTCACAGCCTTGGAACACCCGGTGGAGCAGTCCGACTCTACATGGAGGGTCATCTTGAGTGAGAATCCATCTGGTGACCAGTGACGAGAGCAAATTGGCTTTGCGAGTGCCTTCCTTCTCATGGAAACTGGAGTGTTCTGCTGAGTATACAATTTGAAAAGACTCAGCATCTGTAGCAAAGGCTGCAGGTGGCCCTACTGATATTCCCTCCGTGTGCCTGAGACCAGGTACTAGGAACACCGCGGCTGCTCTTCACGCTACCACAGAGCACCGTCCACCTGTGCTGAGATTAGGGTACGAAGGAATTCAGGACAGGGCTCAGACCCCTCTGCCAATGACAGACTGGGAGGCACTCGATTCATATGACTGCTTTCCTGAACCACAGCTGACCTTTCTCCCAGAATTCTCCAGAGGAGCTGAATACCAGATTTCCTCAGAGCTAACTAGCTCAGAACACACATCTCTGATGATTGTCCTCCCCATTTACTGATTCATTTCTCCACTCCTACAGTGTTTTCTAGGATGGCCTCCCAAATCTATTACTGACACTTGAATCATTGTCTCAGAGCCTGCTTCTAAGAGAATACAATCCAATGTATTACTCCTCAATGATACCTCCGCTTTTTATGCAATGACTATGGAAATGAATTGTTCTAACTTGGTTGAGGACCTAATGAAGGAGATGGCTTGCTTTAGAGGCCCTACAGGATATATGGGTATAAGGTAAGGTGGCCAGACGTCCTGCTTTTGGTGGGAGAGTCTCGATTTTTGGCGTTTTAAAAAAGTCCCAATTTTTGGAAAGAATACACGACAAGCTAGGGAACGGTCTATTTGGTCCATATACACCAAATTTTTAATCAAGAACCGCCCAGCCCCCCCACACACACACCCTGGTCAATGGTGTCCTGCTTTAAATCTGGTCACCTTAGTATAAAGGTAAGTCAAAAAGTGTTGCCATGAAATTGCCATGAAGTCAAAACTATTGCCTCAAATAGCAATATTAAAATGTAAGGTTATCCACCCATCTGCCATATAGGTCTCTATACATTTGAAGGCAGGGTTTCTTTGCTCTAACTCTCCCTGTGGTGTCATGGGCTAAACACTGAGCCACAACAGCAAGGTCAGCAGTTAGGACCCACGAGCTACTCTGACGAAGGAAGATGATGTTTCTGCTCCCGGAAAGATTTGGTATTGCTGTTGTATCAATCCTGATTCTTAGCAGCCGGTGTACAACAGAAGGAAACGCAGCCCCTGGGCCTGCACCATCCTCACAGGTGTTGTGATTGACCCCACCCTTACATCCACTGTGTCCATCCATCACATCGAGGGTCTTCTTCTTTGTGATGACCAAGCATGGCATCCCTGTCCAGGCTCTGCTCTCTCCTGACAGCAGGTCCAAATGATGTGCGACAACATCTCAGCGTGCTTCCTTCTCAGACTTGTTCTGGCTGTACTTATTCCAGGACAGACATCTATTCGACTGTCAGTCTCCTGTGCTTCCAGCATCCTTTCCCAACACCGTAATTCAAAAGCATGGATTCTTCTGCAGTCACCTTTATGCATTGTCCAACTTTCGTATGCATATAACGCAAAGGAAAATCTCATGGCTTGCGCCAGCTACACCTCAGTGCTCAGTGATAGTCTTGCTCTTGGACATTTAAAAAACCTCTTGTGGAGCAGATTTATCCCAATGTAACAAGTCATTTGATTCTCGACTGCTGCTTCCATGAGCACGGATGGTGGATTCAAGCAAGATGAAATCCTTGACAACTTTAATCTTTTCTCTATTTATGATAATGTTATCTATTGGTTCAGTCGTGAAGATTTTTGTTTGCTTTGTATTGAGTTGTAATCCATATTGAAAGCTACAGTCTTTGATTTCCCCCAGCAAGTGCTTCAAGTCCTCCTCATTTTCATCCAGCAAGGCCGTATCACCTGCGTACCACAGGTTGTTAATAAACTTTCCTCATTTCATCCGGCAAGGCCGTATCACCTGCGTACCACAGGTTGTTAATAAACTTTCCTCATTTCATCCGGCAAGGCCGTATCACCTGCGTACCACAGGTTGTTAATAAACTTTCCTCATTTCATCCGGCAAGGCCGTATCACCTGCGTACCACAGGTTGTTAATAAACTTTCCTCCAACACAGATGCCACGTTCTTCTTCCTGTAGTCCATCTTCTCGAATTATTTGCTCAGCATACAAATTGATTCAATATGGTAAAATGATACAAACCCGATGGACACCATTCCTGAAGTCCAGAATCCCAAAGGAGCAGTTCTACTCTATCCTGGAGGATTGCTGTGAGTCAGGATCAACTCTGTAGCAGTGAGTTTTGGGAGAAACTTTGCCCTGAAGAACACTGCGCTCTTCAACCTACGGCATGTCAGTATGGTAAAACTGGCATCCTCAAGGGTCCCTTGCCCCTTCGAAATGTTCTTTGAATTTAAGGAACAAAATTATTCTGAAGGAGCAAGATTGGGGTTGTGGGGTGAATGAACTAAAGTTTCGCAATGAAATCAGCATAGGGCACTCCTTACTAGTTGCAAAGAGATGAGCACATTGTCACGACTGGAAACAACTGTCCTCGTGTTTTTCTCACCAATGCAACTTTCTATTTTCTTAAAACTTTCTTAAAACAAGCTCCCTTGATCATCCTATGTCCTCCCCCCCAAAAAAAAAAAAATTATACCTTGGGAATCCCAAAAAGAAGTCTGAATAACCTTCTACGCTGTTCTCTCTGCCTTGGACTTCACTGATCCAGTGGATCCTCTCTGAAGCCACTATTTGGATTTGGGATCTAGACTAACAAGTGTATTCCTGAGAAAACTCCATTGATGATAGAGACATACTTAAACATGTCTTGTTTAAAATAAACTCATGCATGTATTACCTGGAACCCTGTTGCCAAAACTAACCCTTGTCGGTGTATGTGTCCTTCAGGGGAAATCAGTGTGGGCCTCCATAGTGAGATTCCACCCCGCCCTCCCGAACTTTCACACGTGCTTTCAACAAAACAGAACTGTGCCTCACCATCTGATAGGGATGCATGAGAAATTCACCTCTGTAATCTTCCTGCTAGAGATGCATCGCATGAGTAAAAAACAATAAAACTGTTGAAGACATTTCATAGAATAAATGACTTCAAAATTAAAAATATCTTGAAAGCTGAAGAACAGAGAAACTTTTCTAGAATGATGGAGATTAAGAAAGTGACAGCAAAATGGAAACATGATTCTGCTCTGGATTCTTTTACTCTACCGGACATTATGGGAAACTTAACTCGGGTCTGGGGATTATGTGTTGCCAACCAAGAGCAATGCTAATTTCTTGACTCTGATAGATCAATGTTGGCTCTCCGGGGAGTGTTTCCTTTTATACAGCAAAGACACACTACAACATATCATTTTAGGAACTTACTCTCCAATGGTGCAGGAAAAAGAAGTGTCTGTACAGTTCTTAAAGTTTATTTGTATTTATAAATTAGAGATCATTTAAAAGTTAGAACAAATATATGCATATATTTGTAAAACAAATATATGCACATTGGAACTCAGAAAATATCTAGAAATATTTAGGGAGTCTTCAAAGAAAATCACTTAGCAACTAGTTGGCCCACCAATTAACTAGTTCTGTTAACAATCACCAACACATGTACCATTAGATTTTCAATACTTCACACCCATTCCCAAATGGTCAAGCCAAGATCCTTATACTCTTGAGGAAGATATTCAATATGCCAGAACTAAGGACAAACAGATCCTGAAGAAAACCATACTCCAGAAAAAAGAAAGTAACCATTAATTCATTAAACAATATGTACAGAACATTCATATTGTTGCCACAAAAATTCCCTGTGAAATTGTAGATTTGTGGGGAGGGGGTTAGAAACCTCCATTCTCAATACAAATCTTCATTTTTTTCTCAGACTCTTCTGGGTATACTATCTCATGTTGATAGTTGGAATTTGCTGAAGCCATCACTGATAGCTGAGTAATTTGATGGGGTTTAAAACCAATGGACCCCACACAGGTAGTATCTTAATTTTTTTTCTTTGAAATTAGCCAGACTTAGGTTGGAACCATGTCTACCAATCATTTTAGAAGTTTTTAACTCTAATTTCTACATCCTTCTCTGAGAAATGGGGATACGAGTGCCCACTCACACAGCTTTTTGTGGAGAAGTATATTATTCAGAGCCAGCCTAGCTCAGAGTTCATTTTACTTGGGCTCACAAGCAGCGCTCATGGGAGAAGTCAAGAAACCAAAGCATTGAGAAAATCTGCTGCACAAACTGTCGTTCAAGTCTTGAAAAGCAAGAATCCACTTTGAGGACTGAGCTGTGTGGGATCCAAGCCGTGATCTTTGCAGTGGCCTCATGTGCAAAGAAGTTGGACAATGAAGAAGCCCACAGAAGAATGGATGCCTTTGAATGATGGTCTGGCACAGAATAAGGAAACTACTGTGGGCAGTCCGATGACAAACAGCTCTCTCTTGGTCAAAGTACAACCAGAAAGATCCATAGAAATGGGATGATGAGACTTTTGTCTCACATACTTGAGACATACTCGGCTTATCAGAAAAGACCTGTCCTTAGAAAAGGACATCATGCCTGGTGAAGCTATGGAAAAAGAGGAAGGCCCTCAAGGAGATGCCCTAACACGTGGCTGCAATCATGGGCTCAAACACAGTTGTGAGGAGGGCGAGGACTGGAGGTGCAGCTGCACTCTGCTCAATACAGGGTGGCTGTGAGCGGGAACCAGCTCAAAGGCACCTAAGGCCTAGTACACACCACTCAAACCTAAAGCGGTTGCTGCTCAGTCATTCCAACTCATGGATGCTCCGGAGGTGTCAGAGTAGAGCCGATGGAGTATTCTTTAGGTTCTTCCATATGTTTCCCAATGGCTGACTCCTCACCAATATGTGGAACAGGGTTTTCTTCCAAGATCCCACCCACTATGTAGACTCAACCCTCCAACCTTCCAGTTAACAGTCAAACACCTTAACCATGGACTTGCATCATGGTGGGTTGGCATCACCCAGTCCTGACTATCTTTTCTATAATCCAGAGATACTGATCTTCATTTTGGAAGAGACCTTGAGCTCATTATTTATCTCTGTTTTAACATTGTGTTCTGTTGAAGACTATTTTTGGCTAAATGGCTCCTGATCACTGTATTTATGGCACCTATTCCACTGTTGACTACCTATTCCATGGCTTCTCAGTAATTCAACTATTGTTTCTCAACTTCAAGCCCTCCCTTCTATATGCCAAACAAAGGGCAAATAGATCCATAAGAAAAAATATATAAAGAAAAAGATAGCATCCATTTATTGAAGGATAGTTTGTTTGGTAATTCTAGGGCTAAGATTTTTTAACTCTTACATATCCCTTGTCAATATTCCCTTTTAGGTTTTGTGGAAAAGGGACCTTCCTGGGAGACTGGATGGCTTATAGCAGGAGAAGGACCGAACTCCTTGTGTGCATCCTTTGCCTCCTTGTTTTGGTCTTCCCTTGTGATTTTGGTTTCCTCTTCCTGTATCCATCTAACAACACGTCTTGATCTAGTCACAGCAGTTGGTTCCAGTATAGTCACTGATGCCAGTTTGCAATTTTGCTAACACTGGAAAAGTCAAGCTGCTAACCCCGCTCAGGGCACCAACTATGCAGATCCCTTCTTCCAAACCACGGAGTCCATTCTACCTCGCAGCGACCCTACACAGCGTTTCAGAGGCTGTACATCTTTACTGGGCACATGGCCTCATCTTTTTCCCTCAGAGCAGCTGGTGGACTTGAGCTGCTGACCTTGCAGTTAACAGGTATCATACAGTATCACCAGGGCTCCAAACCAGTAAATTTTAATAATTCCAATTCTTCTCTTCCTCCAGCCATAGGAATAAACCTCTGTAATTGTGTTTTTTTCCCTTCTTTTCATTCAATAATAGTTAATTTTTTATTTTAAATTATTTACCTTAAAACAATGTGTTGTCCCCAAAGGACCAATAATTTATGACCCCACTCATATGAAATATATAGGGTAAGTAAATATATTGAGACCAAAACTTAACAGTGATTACCCAGGGTAGGAGAGGGACTGGAGAAATTACTTTTTAAGAAGCACTGAGTTTTTGTTTTGAGAAATGGAAACGGAAATTTTGGCAAAGGACATTGGTGATGGTTGTACAAGACAATTTGGCTGCCAATGACCATTTCCCATTGCATCTCGGCTTCCAGTAAGATCATGTATAAAAGGCTTTTAATTCAGGCTGGTAATAGAGAACATTGTTGGACTCAAGGGTAGCAAAGAAAGGCAAATGGACTCATTCTTATCATACCACTAATTCTCTCCTTTCTGCTGTCTCAAGGACCCTCCAGGTCCTAGAGTCTAGGGCCTTCTTAAGTATTTTCTTCAAACAATTGCTCATTTTAGCACCTTTTCCCTCAATAATGTACAATAACTGCCTATTCCCTAAGGATCAAGTTCAAACTCCTAAATTAGCCTCTGGGCATCATTAAGATGGCTTCAACCAATTAGATGAATGACCTTATATAGACTTATTTTGCACATCGTAGCTATTGGTTTGGTAATAAATACAAAAACTTACAAGTCTATCTTTTTTTTAAAGAAAGAGCTAGTAACCATATGTAGGAAGAGGCCAACTCATAGGTTGGTATGTGTAGGTTCAGCCATCTCACAGTAAACAGGGATGTGTGGCAGCCAGAGAGAAACTCCTCGGAAGAAAGTCTTAGAAAATGTGTTAGGCAGGGTCCTCTAGAGGACCAGGACACTAGATAGATAGATAGATAGATAGATAGATAGATAGATAGATAGATAGATAGATAGATAGATATAGATAGATTTCTAATTAGTCCACCCAGCAGTACATAGGGCTCAGTTCAACTGACTTTGGTGGAACAGTTAATGTGCTGAAGGTCCTTTAACTCATGCAGGCTGCTGGTCCAAGGTCAAGGAAGCAGAAATCAGAATCTACCATCAGGCAGATAGTAGGATGGGGCAGTAACAGCCAGTAGAGCTGGGAACTTAGCGAAGCAGGCCCTGATGGAATCTCAAACTCAAGCGATATTCACATCAACAGAGCAGCAAAAGGTTTCCAAGGAGCCTCAAGCTCTAGAGACACAATCCACTGGTTGGCTCAGACCACAGGTAGTATAACACATGGTTGAGGCAAAGAACTGGCTCCAACAGCAGGAAGAGAGATGGGATGCCCCTGCCAGGACTATTTATCTTAGTAGCCCTCCGATCAAGCTGCCACCTGATTAAACTCCACCCACATGTTCCTATGGAGGCCAAGTTGGCACAATAAACCTATCACAGAAAACTGCTTCTAAAAAATCAGCCACTGACCTACTCAATATTCTCATAATGAGAACACTGAAGATATGGGCACTATAGCAAAAGTGGTGCAGACACCAGATGGTGCCCTGCTCTCAGAATGAATAGTGCCTATGTCTTAAAGCAAGCAGCCATCTAAGATAGGTATCAACTAAGCCCACATGGAAGAAAGACACCAGCCTGTGCACATAATAAAATCCAAATCTGAAGGAGTGAATAGTATCAGAGCTAAAATTGTGAATACCAAGTTTGCAGAAGGCAATGGATGATAGTCGAAGCCCAAAATCCATTTGCAGGGTCTGCACATGGATTAAACTCCCAATGATTCCCTTCTGAGCACAGCACAAGGACAGCCTCGCTATCAGACAGAGAACATGATAAAGTCAGTTAGATGTGCTGAGGTTAAAATATCACACCTTATCATTTGCTCTCCCTATTAAAGTTGTTTCAGCTTTTAATATTTTCTGCTTTCTTTTTGATTGAGATTTTTCTCTATTTTGTTTTGTCATTGCTGTTGGTTTTTTGTTTGCTTGTTTGCTTCCTGATTGTACTCAGTATGATTTTCTGGATAAGAAATCCAGGATAGCTATATAGCTATAGATGGTAGCTAGATTACTAATTACCTGGGGGCATGGCATGGGAGCTTGAGGGGAATGGAGAGCTAGCAACAATGAATACAAGAAGAAAATGTTCTGATATGATTGTGGTGATGATTCCACAACTCTTCTTATTGTTACTGAACAATGAAATTGTATGATACGTGAAATATATGCCAGTAAAAGTATTTTCCAATCAGCCACTGTAAGCCCGATGGCACAGTTATAGTATGATGTAGATGGTTGTCATGAATAGGAAACAACATGATGGCAGTTAATGGTAATTTGTTGAATTTAGCAGATGACTCAAGCTATTTGCATATCATAGACTCAGCTAAAAGTGGAAAAGGCAGTCCAGGTTCTGTATGTCTTGGTCTATATGGCATCAAACACTTAGATATTAGAAAACGCCTGTATCCATTGTCTAGTTCCATCTACTGCAGAATAGAACCTAACATGCAGAATAGAACTGTAATTCAAAAGTTTTAAAGACTATGGACTTTCAGGAGCAGATCGCTGGCATATCTTTCAAACCCACTGCCATTGAGTTAATTCCAACTGACAGCAACCCCACAGAGCAGCGGTTCTCAACCTATGGGTCACGACCCCTTGGGGATTCGAACGACTCTTTCACAGGGGTCACCTAAGACCATCGGATAACACATAAATATTTCACAATATATAATTCCATATTGTTTTGTGATTAATCATTATTTTTTAATTCTGTTTAATTCTCTTCAATTTGAAACAATGAAAATACATCCTGCATATCAGATATTTACATGACGATTCATAACGGAAGCAATATTACACTTATGAAGTAACAAGGAAAATAATTTTATGGTTGGGGGTCACCACAACATGAGGAACTGTATTACAGGGTTGAGAACCACTGCCATATAGGGTTTCTGAGACTATCAATCTTTACAAGACCAGACAGCCACGTCTTTCTCCTGTAGAGTGCCTGATGGATTTGAACCATCAAACTGTCAGTTACCAGTTAAATGCTTATCCCATAGCACTATCAGGGTTCCTTATCAATTGGCACCAGGGCTACCTGAAAAATCCATCTGGGCTGCTGATGTATTTTACAGATCAACTGAAGACAGCAAACATGCTAAGGAATGTAAGGCATTCTGCATAGTTACATATTTTTAGTGTTCCTACTGAATTTTTACACAGTTAATTATGATTTACCTTAATGTTAAATAATATGTTTGGGCTGTTTATTTCTTATAAGATGACTTGGTACTAAATTATCCTATTTTTTATGTGTCTCTCATGCCTAACTTTTTAAAGGTATTTGCTGTCATTCATTTCGCGTTAGTGTTGCTTCTCAGCTTCGCTCATCCCATTTACTCTCTTTCAGCTGTATCATGATTAAAATATGGCATATTTCAATTTTTCCCTCTCTTTATTTCTTAAGGATTTATGTCCTTAGCTTAGCTTGATTTCTTACTTAATGTTACAAACTTCTCTGATTTCAGGAATTGACAGAAATACTGAGTGCAAAATGAGAGCTATAATCAAAAGAAAGTTTCTGTTACCTGATTTCACAAAGACATGAAAATTTGATGAACAGGGTTGTGGGGGAGTGGCGGTGCCTAGTTAAATCCATCAATGGCATCTTTCATCATGTGGTCCACGTTCTTAGCTTCGATATGTAGCACCTTGCAAGGTATTTTTAACATCTTCCTTCTTTCCATGAAATCAAATATGTTTACGCTGCATATGTTACTGAAACAAGTCGTTTATTCAAACTTGAAGGTGAAGAACACGATTCTTGTGATGAATCCCCTGGAGTTAGCAAATGTAAGGAGTACTACATTTCTTTTCATTGAAACGTCCTTTTTCCTAGTTTGAGCAGCCACAATTCAACATGCAGCCTGTATTTGGTACCCTGTCCTATGAAGACTCACTCTTACTTAAAAATAAGTGGAATTCATCACACCTCAGCGCTGACACTGCAACTCGCTATAGCAGCCCATCAAAACGTACATCCTCGGATGCACCTAGAAATAAATGCAAACTCTCTCCTGTGGCTGACAAGGCCCTGCTGATCTGTCCCCTGCCTTTAGCATCATCTCTCATCACCCCTGGCCTTAGTTTGCTCATGCTGCTGGAACTGAAGTACCACAGGTGGGTGGCTTTAAAAAACAGAAAAATGTATTTTTTCCCAGGAAGCCAGATGTCTAAATCCAGGAGCTCGCTCTGGGGAAGGCTTGCTCTTGCAGCTCTGGGGAGATGACTTGTTTCTTTTAGCTTCTGTAGCCTCGGCCATGTGTCACTTACCTTCTCTTGTTTCTGTTTCCATGTCTCTGTGTCTAGGCTCTGCCTGGTGACTAACACAGGAATAGATTTGGGATACATTGTGCACTGATAGGGCCCCACTAACATAACCAAGAAAATCCTATGTCCAAACAGGATTACATCTGTATCTATAGGCGATAGAATTCCAACACACATTTAGGGGACACAATTCAGTCAACCGCACGTTGTTATTTAATATATTCTAGTTAAGTCGGTCTTTATGTTACTTGATTTTCCTTGGCCCATTTTCTCACCAGGATCTTTGCATTTGCTGTTCCCTCTGCCTGGAATGTTGTGACCCCTCCATTCCTTCCCATCATTCATATTTACCTCATTACTGACTTGAGATAGGAGATAAACGTCCTGTCTGTGGGGGCCCTTCTTGACCCCACCACTGTCTCTCCACTAGTCTACAAAGTGTGCACGTGACGGAAATCATCTGTGTGTTGCTGTTGCCTATCTTGGGATAGCCTCGTGCTTCCTGGGCCTGTTCCTCGACACCAGCTGTCTAAGTCTGGTCCTAAGGGTCTCTCTGGGTTTCTAGTTTGGATGCAGTTTTCTGCTGGAATTGGAATCTGCCCAAAATTCTGACCTGTTTACCTTGACCTTGATCTCATGCCTTTGTCCTATCAGCAACTTCTGCCTTAGGCACTGGACCCTGAATAAAATGCAAACAAGGCAGGTTCTGCCTGATCCAGCCTCACCTCTGGTTTCCACAGCAGGGCTTTACCTAGAGACATCTTATCCACAAGAGACACTGCTGACATTGGACACCTAACTAGGTCAGAATCTTTGGACCACACCTGGGAACTTGGAAAACCGGAAGACCCTTAAAGATCAGGATGGATACGAAAGCTGATCTCTTCCAAAGATAGAATTCCTTGAGACACTACATTCCCAGTGCTGGGGTTTCCCAGCATTCCTTGAAAATGTCAGGAACATCATCTTTGGAAATAAGCAATTTCCCATTAATCAAATTATGACAGGAAAATATGACTCCAGTAGTTTAATTGTGGCAACATTAGGCTTGCTTGAGTATGAAATCATAGATTGAAACCAGAATAAATCGTCTCTGAATAAACTTTTAAGTGTTTTCTTTGCCTTTGGAATCAGGTAAACATTTTACATAACAAAAATGTTTAATTAACTTAAAAGTGCTTTAAAAAATCAAACTTTAAAATTGAATACAAAAAGAAATAAATACGCCTAAATATATATAAAATTTATCATATAACCAGATTTTTTAAAAAGACATATTTAAGGAGGTTTTAAGCCCAGTAGACTAACTAAACACTCTTTGCGACATATTACCAAGCCATACGGTTTTCTAGAGGATATGAACATAAGCCGGAGGATGATCTAGATGAACAAAAATGAAAGGAATAAGAAAATTCTGTGTAATGTGTGAGCTTTCTTTGAACTTAGCATAAGCATTTTAAAATACAGAGTAGTTATTTAAAAAAAACATTATTGGGACAATTGGAAGAAATTTGAATATGGAGTCTATGTTACAATCTACTATTTACCAATGTTATTTATTTATTTATTGCATATGACCATGATCATTTGGCAGGGTAAAATGATTTTGTTCAGGAGGTACATGCTGAGATGGATTATCACGATTCTTCATAAAACTTACTTTCAAGCTTTCATCAGAGAGAGCAGGAGAGACTGAAAGAAAATTTGCAAAATGTCCACATTATAATTTCCACTTCTCTCTCTGTTGCTGTTGGGTGCCACTGCACCGCTTCCAACCAGGTACGTACAGCAGAATAAAACATCGCCTGCTCCTACACCATCCTCACAATTGTTGCTGTGTTTGAACTCATTGACTCATTATGTCAATCTGTCTCTTTGAGGACCTTCCTCTTTTTCACCGTCCCCAGCTGTACCAGTCATGATGTCCTCCTCCCGAGACTGCTCTGTCCTGACATGTCCAGAGCACATGAGACAAAGTCTCGCCAGCCTGTCTCTAAGGAGCACTCTGACTGCACTGCTTCCAAGACAGATATGTTTATTCTTTTGGCAGTCCATGGTACTTTCAATATTCTTCACCAGCACCATAATTCAAATGCAATTTCTCTCTATGTTTTAAAATCTTTGGAGGGAAAAAAATCGGAGGCGATAGCCTCAGACACAAACAAACCAAGATCTGTGTGTCCACTGCCCTGTGAGCGTCCTAGCTCCAACTTTCCCATCCTAGGAGGCTAGGAGAAAGCCCCCTAGAATAAATACATAAGCCTGGGACATCAAAAAGAAATCATGTCCTGGCATCTATTTTCAGCCCACTGAAGCATGTCAGTTGATACTTTCCTTATTCATTCCCCATAAGATTTGCCCAGATAAATAAAAACTGGCTTCAACTTTCAGAAAAGGGAGTGATCTGTCTCCTAGCTTGGCTGGATAGAAGCAGTTAAAGCTTATCCTTATTTTACCTCCTTCTTCTTTAGTGATGTGCATTGGCAGACATTCAAGAGAAGCATTGTTCTAGCCAGTCTGTGGAAAAGACAACACTGCCTCCCAACCCTGGTGACACTTTCTGGGGACAAGCCACTGCTTCCAGCCCGTCCATCTCAATAGTGGTGACAGAGCACCCGGCCCAGAGGCAGACCCCTGGGTAGTTGGGTCTATATTGCTTCAGACTTTAAATACTGGGAAGTAGACAGACAGAAAGCCCTTCTCCCAGATCAGGGAGCAGGAAGTTTACAATACATTAAGCCCCCTCCTCTGGAGAGCATTGAAAGATCGTGAAGCCTTCCTTTTAAGTTCCTGATATACAATTGGCCTAACAAAATCCCTTCAGACATTCCTAAATTATACGCTTTAAAAAAAATCTTTTTCCCAGATATATAATATTTGCCCCCACAAAGTGATGACATGACATTTGCCGCTGGCCTTCTATTTTCCTTTCTTTCAAGACTTAAAAGCCTGTTTCATTGCTATCACAGACTGTGTCCAGGTGAAGGCAGGCACCCTTTGTAACTGGGTAAAAGCCGACAGAAAGGCTCTATTGAAACAAAATGCTGCTCATATCCTGATCCATGCCAGGAGGAATAAATTGCACAAAAGCACCTAAAGAAAACTGTTGTATAGTTACTACTGTGTTACATTAGCTGACAAGGGAGAGATGATTACATTTATAGATTTTTTTTTACCCTTTTTATAAAGACAGAATCTATATACAGTGAAAGAATTGTGTGTTACCACCACTGGAATTTGAATTCACCTAATGAGAGCTAACAGCCAAAGGAAGACTGCTGGGAGACTGCTTGGTCTTGGCCCTGTCCAAGGGCCACCAGTCTAGGCTGCCTTCCTTCCCTGTGGGCTCAGAGCACTGATCGGTTAAGGTCTCTCAAGATGCTATTTTTGCATCAATAAGAATACTAAAACATGCATTTCTTTAAATACACAAATCCTGGGCTAATTATGGAATGAATCTCTTAATGCAGTGTGATAGTACCTTATATGTATTTGCATAGTGTTATGTATATCCATGCTTTAGAGGACAGTCACCTACATAATCTCACTTAATCCTGGGACCCTAGGAAGGCAGATAGCAGGGTTAATCTTTCCTTTATGAACTTAATGCAATTTAACAAGACAAGATCATTCTCAGTGCTTAAACCTTATGTGCACCATTTCCCAGAATTGAAAAGCGCTGATTTGAAAAAGAGAGAGAGTATGATATTAATTTCAGTTCTGACACTTAACTGGTTGTGTGGTTCTGAATAAAAGAACAAATTTCTTTGAGTTCCAGTTTACTCATCTACAAAAATTTCAAATGATACTTACCATAAAGGAATGGTGTGAGATTTAAGTAAGTGTAATTCTTTGGTGACTTGAGGTCATCAAAATATTGCCTGTTTATATTTTCTTCCTCTGGGAATAAGTGGAAAGCTCCTATCTCACTCTTCATGTACGCTGTTACCTGGTGGGACCTGTATGAGTTTCTAAATCTGAAGAAATGGCTCTCATTCCCACCACCTCAAAACCAGAGAGCCCTGAAGATCTAGGTGTTCCAGTAATTGTATCAAAATCCATATTATGTGTGATAGTTAAGGTTGTGTGGCAACGTGGCTGGCCCAGGTTTCTTGGTGATTTGGCAGTTAAGATGTGGTCATTCCCATGATAAGATCCAATAAAAAGCAAGCATCTCCACTTGAGGTCTGCTATGATCAACAAATCAATTGAAAGGGAGTCTCCTTGAAGTGTCACCTGCTTCTAATATGTGGATGTTCTGGAAAAGCTTGCTTGCTTTTTGCTGGATCTACATCCAGCACCTGGCTTACTGGCTGATCTCTAGTTCTTTGGACTTGAGTCAGTGCCTGACATTTTGTCTGAAAATCTGAGGTAGTCAGCTCACTATCTACTTTCCTACTTTGTATCCATTCACTTTTGCAACCAGAAGCTTGCCATCTACCCTGTCGATTTTCAATTCACCCACCCCTATGGTTCTGTGAGTCGAGAGAAGCCTCCGGCTTGGCATCTCTCCCATAGGCTTGAGCTGGGCAATTTCTACAACTGTGTGGGCCATTTCCTTCCTATTAATCTCTCTCTCTCCCTTTCTATCTATCTATTAATAGTCTTGCTTCTCTAGAGAACTCAGTCTAAGACATTACATCAAAATATTTTTCCATATAATTCAAAATACCACTGAAAACGTGGTTTCAAGAACAAAAAATTCAAAGCATGAAATAATTTGGTCTTGAAATCATAAAATAAAAATAATTTAGGACTATTTATTCATTTACTCATTCAACAAATATTGCTTTATTATTTTTAGCAATTGGTAAATGGGTAAGATACAGGTCTTAAAGAAGAAAGTAATATTGCTGTATTATTAAGATATAGGATCTTAATAAGCCCGCATGAAGCCTTAATAAGCCTTCATGAAGCCTGCAAACTAGAAAGATGGCCACCACTTAAATAAATCATTGCAATATAGTAGTTTTTAGAAAAGAAGTCAGTCACCATATGCAGTTGTGAAGGTTTTACTCTGCAAAACTCCAGTGAAACTCACACATCACAGAATGTATGTGCTATCATGCTCTGGGAATGGTGTAATGCCTGAGTTAGTTAGTTTATTGTGCCAACCTGGCTGATAAACACAAATGGGGTTAATTGAAGGGCAGAGGGATAAATGGCTTGGTGAGCCTCGCCTTTCTAGTTCTCAGGTCTCTTGCTTTGTGATGGTCACACCAGGGTGCAGCTGCCTTAGCAGTTCTCTGCTTCAGCTTGCAAGACTTCCTGCAAGACATCCCCAAGGAGAAGCCACATGGGCCTACCCCGACACAGCCCTGAGTGCTGGAGCAGCCATGTGGAGACCCCTGCCAGCACTGAGATGCTTACACATTCACTGACTCAGCTTTCCTCCTGCAGTCGGCATCATTGCGTCTGTTTTGTGAGATGGAGGAGGACTTTGTGGACTGGTGTTGAACATACGGGTTAATGCGTTAATGTTGGACTTGTGGGCTTGGGCAGCACTGGGTTGGGATGTTTTCTTGGTGCACACTTAACCTTTATATAAGACTCTCTCTTATACATGAGTTGTTGCAGATTTGTTTCTCTAAAGTACCCAGACTAACACAATGCCCAACCCGAGCAGCTATAAACCAACTCTGAAGTTGGAAAAGAAGGCTAAAAAAGGCTTCACAAAACTGACCTTTGATAGAGATGATTCCAGAAAGAAAAAAAAAGTGCACAAGAAAGTAGGAGATGTACATGGAATTATAAGGCCACCGATTGCCACAGTAGATGTTGTTGTTGTTGTTGTTGTTGTTACGTACCATTGAGTCAGCTCTGACTCATAGTGACCCCATATATAACCGAAAGAAGCACTGCCCAGTCCTCTGCCATCTTAACAACTGTTGTTATGCTTTGAGTCCATTGTTGCAGCCATGGTGTCAATCCAACTGGTTGAGGGTCTTCCTCTTTTTCACTGCCTATCTACTTTACCAAGCATGATGTCCTCTTCCAGGGACTGGCCATCGTAGATAGAAAGGATAGATGATAGAAAATGAAAGTGAAAAGATTATACAAAAATCCCTGCCAAATAATTTGCACTTTCTTTTCAAAACAATAAAGTATTTTAGTTCAAATGTGTGGTCACTGTCTTAGCATACTTTCTCTATTACCCATCACCCCCAGCTTCCATTTGGTTCACATGGTTTTAGGGATTGTCTAAACAAACTGTAACAGAAAGCACAGAGGGAGAACAGGACATTGTGATTGAGAGGGAAGCCAGCCTTAGAGTAAAGCTGATACCCTGGGAGGCCCATTGGAGAGACAAAAAAAACCAGGTTACTGATGACAACTGAACTTTTGGGTTGACTTGCCTCAAGTCACTGAACTTTTGGGTTAAGACTTCTCTCAAGTCCTCCTACTTCCGGGATCTTGCGTTAATGTGAATCAATGTTGTGTTATTATTTAAGAAAATTTGGGTTTTGTTTTCTGTTACTGTCAACAATTTTTTCCCCTGAAACAGGTGCCAATGAAAGACACTAAGCAAAGAAGTAGCATAATTCCATTTACATTTTAGAAACGGTTACTGGCAGCAATAGGGAAGGAATGTTTTGAAACAAGCCAGAAGTCATTAGAATAGTCTAGCACCATTCCTTTGTAAGTCCAAGGAAGAAGGAATGACACAATAATGAGCAGTGTATCCTGGCATAAAAGGAAGATCTTAGGGGATATTTTTAATATGTGAAATCATGTTACAAAATACTTTACATATTATTATCCCCATTTCATTTTTAGAGTCTTCATTATTTCTGTGCCCATATGCTGTTTTACTTTATATATATTTGTAATATATTATATATTTCTATCATATATAATATAATTTTATTATATATACACACACAGGTATATGTGATCTCTCTTTTTTTTAAAAAAGAGGATTGTATTTATCAGTTGTGTTATTTAAAGAAAAGCAAATTAAGACGCAGTGATAAACTGACTTAAGTTTGTGGCCAAGAACGGAAAGCATAAATGTGAAAGACATTGAGAAATGACAATCCTTTTAGGTAAAGTTCAAGCCCCTCTTCGTCCATGTCTCCTTCCTAGACGGCCTTGCCCTAAGTGACCATCTTCCTTTGGACTCCAAGTAAATGTCTTTGCTATCTGGATCATCCTTCTGTCTTCCTTTCCACAGTCATCCCTATATTAAAGGTCAACTTTCCACGACTCTGTTCCTTACATGTTTGCCAACTGATAATAGGCTTCTGGAGTTCTGGTCCATGACTTTCCAGTGCCCTACTCCATCCCACTCGGTGCTTTAGACTTAGCAATGATTCAGATAGTCTCCAGTTAGTAGATCTTTTTTCCAGTACATAAAACCGCCTTCAATTCCCCAATGCCCCCTGGCCCATTGCTCCCTTGACCTGAAGGGGATACTGTCCACAAGGGTTAAGGACTTTTGTGTTCTTTTTGTAGACCAGCATCTCTCCGAGTCTGGTTTTAGCTCTGTGACAATAACGTTGTGTTCTCATATAGTACCTAATAGTACCAAATAGCCTAGTAGCAAGGAGCCTGGGAAAGTCTCAAACACTCTGGTATAAAAGCCTTCACAGGAATATCAGGAGGGGTCCAGATTCGAAATCAAGATAGTCAAAACTTGTGAGACCCAGCAGGAAAAAGCAGGCTGGTAAAGGAAGATAAGATCAGAAAGGAAATCGCATGTCTGAAGGAAGACAGTTGAAGTCCATTCTAGAGAAAACGCAACTGATAGAAGACATCCATTTGAGAAGAGCACTAGGGCAGAACGAGAGAGCAAAAGTGGCTCCCTCACCAGAAACACAGATTCCAACCAAATCAATAGCCCTCGCATGAAAGAGAGAAAAATGTGGCAAACAGATTTGAGTCTGCTATGTGTGTGTTCCCAGAGTTATTTACTCAGTAAATGACTAAGAAGGATTGGGTTGGGTTCCTGGAACTCTGGTGGCATAGTGGGCTGTGAGTGGGTTGCTAACTGCAAGGGCAGCAGTTCGAATCCACCAGTCACTGAGACTCTCTGTCCCTATAGAGATCGACAGCCTCAGAAACCCACAGGAGCAGTTCCACTCGGTTCTGTGGGGTCACTCTGGGGTGGGGAGGGAGTGTACTGAGAGAAAAGTCATAAGATGAGCTTGTCTCTGCCCTCATGAAACTCAAGTTCAAGAGGAGGATGAAGACAGAGGAATATCAATCACAATAACATAGGATTGTTAGCTTTCTGGCTAGGTTTACCTCAGTGCTTGCTTCTCAATGCTGGAAAAATTCTCGTGGCAGAAGCACTTTTGTAAATCTAAGTGACTTTTAGGAGACAAAGGGAAGCTTCAGGTGCTAACAGTCTCAGAGAGTTCATGCCATCTCTGGAAAGCATGCGAGGCCCCGGGGGACCTCACAAGAGGTCACGACTGAAGATGGCCACTGCAGGGGAGCACAGAACAAACACATTGAAGGAGAACTGGAACAGCAACGAGAATACAGAGTTCTGGGCCAAGAGCAGGAAATCCCAAAAGACCAATGGCCCCTCGGGCCCTATCTTTATCCCCCTCCAACATTACTTGAGGGGGCCTGGTTGAGGATACTGGTCGACCTTACTGGCTGGATTCAGGTGCACCTGTGTGATGTCTTGTCACTGGTACCTAGGTTTTCTCCCATAAATGTCTCAAGGGTGTCTAAATTCTTTATAACCCCTTTATTGTAGCATTTGGTAGAAACAACCCCCCTTGATCCCTAATCTAGCTACCTACCAGGATGAGCATAGGGGCACTCTGCTCACGATTCCAGAAGGCACACGGTCACAGACGACACTGTGAGTGGTGCCCTAGATCAGGAACAGGATAAGGAAAATCACAGAGCATTACAGAAGCACCTCACCTCATCTTTGATGAGAAGGATGGGTAAGAGTTTGGATATCAAAGGGGGAGTTGTTGAAAGAAGAGAGAATGGTGTTGAGTGAACCCGGTTTTCCAGGCAAAGCATTTGGCGGATGCAAAAGAGATAAGGCACCTTCACAGCAGTGTTCAGAGTTGGTCCATAGGACTGGATCACAGATGGCCAGGACGTGAAAAGATTATCATGAGGCAGGGTCAAAAATGTCCTATAGACCTGGATGAGGAGTATGGACTTTATCCTGACAGCCAGGAAAATGCCATCTGACTCCTGAGATATTAAAATTGAATAATAACTGGAATCACTTATTCATGAAACTAGTTTGTAAACTGTGTAAACAATCTGGAAGGAAATTTCCCCCGTGAAGTTTTTCAAGCATTTGTATAGCACCGCAGGTCTGGCACTCGGAGATATTTGTTTTAAAATATGATCTGTTTAGACCTTTTCTGAGAATATCTTCATTTTAAACCTACCCATGATCCCGAGTTAGAGTGTGTTCACTGGTTTTCAGTGTCTGGATGATGTGAAGGGTTAACACACTTGGCTGCTAACCCAAAGGTTGCGGGTTTAAATCTACCCAGAAGTAGCTTGCAAGAAAGGCCAGGAGATCTACGTCTCAAAGAACAGCCTTTGGGAACCCCTGTGGAGCACAGTTTTACTGTGACACCCAGAGAGGGCTTTTTGAGTTTGATGTTGCTATATTTTCACTGTTTTCATTCACTACCACTGTGTGTGGTGGGGTGACAGCATGCTCAGGGCTTACCGCAGAGCTGAAGATTCAAGTCTACCCAGAAGAGCCTCAGACGAGAAGCTTGGTAATCCTCTGCTGAAAATCAATCAGCCATGGAAAACTTTATAGAGCATAGTTCCACTTTAACACAAATGGGTCAGAGTCCTGTGACTTCAACTATTGTAGTGTTTTCACCTGTTTAAATGTTCTTCAGTGTATAGATATATGAATTCCTAGCAACGTTTTCTGACATGGTGAGAGAGCCTTTCTCTTTAGAGCCCACGTACTCACCCTTTTCCAGAGCCCAGGCTTACTTGACGGATCCCTCTTCAGGCTCTGGGTCCTTGCACCTGCCATTCCCAGATTGGCCAACCCTCATTGGAAAGGGAAGAGTGATTGTCAAGCATCCACTGGGGCCTCCTAGACAATCTGGTGCTGTCTTTGCACCTCCCACCAGCTGCTCATCCTTAGATGGCCATCACCATGCAGGTCTACATTCCCATCCTTCCAGAAAATGTGAGCTAAACATCAGAGCAGGAAAAGATGTCTGATGAGCATCTCAGATCACATTCATTCATCCCTACCCCACCCCCACCCCCACCCCCCGCAAGATTTTTTTGTGAGCTCTTGTAATAGCATTTGTACTATTGCACAACACTATTGTACTATTTGTGCAATTGTACAACACTTGTCTGAATGAAAATCAACTTTGAAAGCACGAGTTGATGGGCTTTCCACGCCCGTTGCTTAGGCATGCCCTTTTAACCATCCAGGCCCGGCGTTGGCCTGCAGGAAGGCTCCCCCAGCTCCACAGCACTGTGTACTCGCCACTGGTGGGAGTCCCCTGCTTGCAGGACACACTTTCTTCTCCACATTTGAAGAACATAACTGCTCTTACAAATCTGTCTACTACTGTCCCACTACTATCCATTTTTCAAATGTGCATCTAGTGGCCTGTAACAAGCCCAGTGGGATAAAACTAAACACTGCAGCTGTGGAAAGAGTCGTACCATAGCCCAGGACTCAGATTGACAAAGTAAGCTACCACCCGTGAGCCTTGTGCCATCACTGATTACAGCTGATAGCAAGAAGCCTTTGAGAGGAGAGATGTTTCTGCAGCCCATAATATCTGAGCTTCCTATTCAGATGCAAGTCTAGCCAGCTTTGAACGCAACAAGAAATCTTCCCACGATAGCACGGAGTGCTCCACATTATTTCAAAAGCAGAGACAGGCTATTCAGCCTACCAGAAACTCCTAGGGGAGAGCAAAGCACACCAGGGTTGCAACCGGTGAACAGGCTCCCGCCTGAGCTGCTAACAGAAAGAGTGGAGTTTGGAATTCATCCAGAGTGGGCTCAGAAGAAAAGCCTGGCAGTCACCTTCTGGAACAATCACCCCTGGACAGGCGCATGCAGCCTGGTCCCACCACAACTCAAATGGGGGGACACGCCTGGGCTGGTAAATTTCCCACCGTTTTCACGTTTTTAAATAGTCTTGACTGTACTATTTACAAAGGGAAGTCCTAATAGTTGCTGCCTGTTGTTTCCTTGCTAGCTTTTCATTGCAAACGCCCGGTGTCCCAGCTCCAGGTGGGTGAGATCAATTTTTGTCCAGCATCCAAGAAGCTCTTACAGCCAGTGTTCCTCTGGGGAAATGTATATTGAGCTCCAAACACTCTGCTCAAAAGAAGTTTGGGAACAGTGCCCAGGGAGGGGCGGCCACCCAGGTAACAGCTGACATGAACTTGCTGCAATTGTCAAATCCTTCAAACACACAGATGGGGTTCACCAGCCCATGAAAAACCAATGATGCCTTTTGAACTGTGCCTTCATGAAACTGACATTGGAGGGCCAAAATAATGTCCCCCTCCATCCATTGGTGCCCAACAAACAATTCCCGGACCTCACGCTCCAAAAGGGAGGTTCTTTCCAAAGATCACACGGTTTCATGGGATCACACTTCATTTCCGGAACAAGCGCATGCTGCCCAAGCAGCTCAGCTGTCCTTACAAACAGGATCTAGCCACTGCTCGTTCTATCCCCAGCATTATCCCGGTTTGAAAAGGAAGCTGGCATGAGACACTGAAGTGACTTCGGGCCCACACTAAGGATCAGTCACTCAGCAGGCAGCTAGTGGAGGTGCAGCCTTCTCTGGGTTTGCACTGGCTCTATGCCCCAGCCTGGACTCCCTCCCCACGGTGGGGACTGAAATGCCCCTTGCTCCCCACTTGGCTTCCTGTACCTGTGAAACAGGATAAAAACAACCTTTCCTAAGAAGATTCTGTCTTGATTGGAACCCGAATCCCACTTGTTCCTGCCAGAGGGATTCTGATGTGTGGCGACCCCACCAGAACCAGTCGGGTTTCCTAAGCTGTGCTCTTGGCTGAAGCAGATCACCAGACTTTTAATTCATGGTGCTTCTGGGTGGGTTCGAACCTCCAACTTTTAAAGTAGAGCCATTTGTGCCCCAGGGCCTTCTCTTCATTCCTTTAAAAAAAAAAAATCTAAGGAAATGGTTGCTACTGGTTACCGTCCACAAAGTGGGACCAGGACTTCTGAGGTGCTGAGAGCCTTGGTGGCATCAGGGTTATGCGTCGGGCTGCTAACTGCCAGGCCATCGGTTTGAAGGTACCAGCCCCTCCTCGGGAGAAACGCGAAGCTGTCTAACGCCGCAAGAGTTGCCCTCTAGGAGCGGCTCTGGTCCCTCGTTCTGGAGCCTCGCTGGGAGCCGGAATGGATGCGATGGCAGTTGGTCTGTTGGTCTGGTTTGGTTTTGGGGGCGCGTCTCTGTCATTCTCCCGGCAGCGATGCTGATCCCCAGCCTCAGCTGTCCCCTGACAGGCTTGCACCGCAGAGCAAGCCCAGCCCAGCCCAGCCCGGCATAGGACAGGTGTCCAGTGCAATAATGCTGGTGAAATAAGTGCCTTTCATGTCCTCCCCCAGTGGAGGAGTTTGAAATCCGTCTATTCAGCCCCCATGAGGGAGATTATGTGATTTACATGCGAAAGTACCCCTGTGGTTTTATTTGCATAGCAAAGACTTTGGGGACACGGAAACAAAGGATCCGTGCTCATGACAAGAGTGCGATTAGCACAGAGCACCATCAGGAAATTCCGACAGCCAGCCTGGCACACAATCCACCTCCCGGCACGAGTGCGGTTCCTAGGATTCGACCATGTCTGTCTACCCGAAGGAACGAGGCTGGGGGCTGAGGATGTGGAAGGAGGCTAACTAGAAAGGCTGTCTTCTTAAGCAGAGCTGGCCTGCTGAGCAAAACCAGAAGAGCGGCCGGGCCACCACCAGAGCTGAACTTGACGGTGCTCAGGTGGGCCGACTGACCACACGCCCCTGCAGCCGCACCCTGCCCCTCGGTCACCTTCCTAAGCTCCCCTCCTTGGGTCCTGACGTGCACTTCACCACGAAAGCACTGAGTTCAAGCTGTTGCAGCTGCTGAGCTGGCCTGCTCCCTCGTCTGAACAGCCTGGGCACGTTTTGCACATGTGGTCCCGACCAACCGCGGGAGAAGAGCCCCGGTGAGCCCCCTACCGGGGCTGAGCGTGCAGGTCAGGGTCCCGAGCGCCGTGAGTGCGCGCAGGGGTTCAGGGCTGATTGGGGCCATCTCACCTGGAGCATGCACGTAGCAGACACGGGGTGCTCCGGGTCCTCCGGACCTTCCCACTGTCCACACCAGGCCTAGATTCTTCTCACCGTCTCTCCTGAGACGACTCGAGGGAATGCTTAGGAGGACGAGGCGTTACAGCAATCAAATGGAAGAAAACACGACCCTGCTGTGGAAAAGCTCCCAAGCAATCGGGGAAAACAAAATCATGCTGCACCTGGCCTTCGCACTGGCCTGGCGAGAAGGGCAGAGTTCTGGCCTGGCGAGAAGGGCAGAGTTCTAGGGGAATTGCAAGGTGAACTTGGTCATGAGGAACGGCGTCCCACGGAAAAAGAGGCAAAAGCCAGGACTGAGAGGCTCTGCACACCCTCAAAGCTAGATGGGGCTGAAGAAGCTCATCCCGTGGCCAGCAAGGTCCCCCCCCCCTTACAGAAGCCCGCTCCCTTCTTCAGTCCATCCCCGCCCCACCACACAGTAGCTGCTTTGTGGACCTGCCATGGGGCAGGGCAGGGACTTTGGGGAAACCCGTTGGCTTCCCAACTCATAATGTTTCCTTCTGAATGATCAGGTCCCACTTGATTCAATACACACTGCTGTCAAGTCGATTCCAACGCATGGTGACCCCATATTTGTTGGAATAGAACTAGGCTCCATGAGGCTTTCGATGGCTAATTGTTCAATAGTAGATTGCCAGGCCTTTCCACTGAGGTGCTTCTAGGCAGATTTGAACCTCCAGTTCTGTATCCTTCTAGGACTCCAGACCCCACCTTTACTTCTCCCTAAAGATTGTGATGGCACCCTCTTGTTCATCATTGTCTTCTCTCCACTAGACATACAAACACACACACAACCCCAAATCAAGTCACTTGCATCCTATTTCTTCATTCATTCATGTGATGCTGATGGAGGAGCATCAGTTGAAAGAATGCTATTTAGGAAGTTAAGAGACTTGGGTTTAAGTCTTGACTTTACTGCATCCTAGGCAAATCACCTCACTCGTTTATGGGATACAAAAAAGATTTTTCCCCAGCTTTCTCACCCAAATATATGTCAGACCTAGGACACTGCTTGCAACTAATGGTAAATGATTGTCAAGTTATCTCCCTGAAGGCACCAGCCATCCAGAGCAAGCAGACCCTATTGTCTGTCCCGCCATAGGTGGGGCTCCCTCCCTACTGTTAGGGGCAGTGGATTGCTTTCCTTGAAGGGCTCGGAATAAATCAAGGTTAGGCCGCCACCATGAATCTAAGATCCGCCCATCTTGTCACATGCATACTCATAATCCTTCCTCTTCCTATAGCATGTACACCCCTAGATTGTCCCCCTCCCATTACTGTATTACCTATAGGACAACCCCTTCCTGTGACGTATGTCTTTACCTGTAATCAGATATATAAGCTTTGGTTAGAACTAAATTGCTCTCTCTCTCCTGCCTTCTCTGCCCATGCTGTGCACAGACCTGGCTGTTGAGATCATGGCCGTCCAGGAGGTGAGCATGCTACCATGAAATGTGTCTGACTCTTTCATTTTACACTATTTCCTATCTCTCCTATCTTCCATGACTTTACTATAGCCTTTATATATTTTAACTGTACAATTGAGCTTACCGAACCCGTGCTTAGTGTGCAGGGCTGGCTTCCGCCACACTCCTTGGCAGCCTAGTTTTCTTCCTTGTGAAGATGGAAATGATGGGCTGAACAACCTTTTCTGATCCCTTCAGTTCTCACAGAAGAAAAAATAATAAGATGATCAATGGATGGTAATATCTGATTATTGGAACCACACACGTATAGGAGCTGAAAACAAAGGTGAAGTCCCCAGAAATCCCATCTGAAGACTTGTTACCTGCCACTTTAAGAGCTTACCACTTAACAGCCTTGAGTCAATCTCTAAGTCATCTTTAGAAAAAGAATATCAACAAACGTTATCTTTAGGCTATTGTGAGAGTTAAATATAGTTCACTATGAATAAAGGGCTTTGCCAATGATAACCGGAATACAGTGTTGCTCATGTGTTAACTCAGGTGAGATTGGAATTCCAGTTGTAACAGCAGGATGCTGTGGCACTTCTCTACAACCCAGTGATTAGCAATTGGGGTGGGGTGGAGGCCAGAGAGGGATTAACATTGGCCCAGTAAGAGACAGTGGCCCCGTTGGTTCAGCTCAAAGGATGACAGTTCAAACCTACCCAGAAGGGCTTTGGAACAGGACAGAGAACAACTGCTCCAAGTGTCTCCAAGGTTGTCATCTTCACAGAAGCAGCTTGCCACCCCGTTCCACTTGTGACAGCATTGACCTTTAAGCGAGTAGCCTAACAATGAATACCTACCCACCCAAATAACCTTATGGTTCCCTAAATAACTCACTTTGGCTTGTAGAGGCCCTATAGGACAGAGTAGAATTGACCACACACTCCGCCCCCTGCCCCCGCCCCGGCCAACCCAGGGGTTTCTGAAAGGACAGCACTTCTTACTGGAGTAATACGCCACCGCACTATCCTCCCATGGAAATGTCCAGCCCCAGCCCAAGACAATTTTACTAGAACTTCGGCATCAAGTTCTTGGCTATGGATGTTGTTGTCCTGTGACCAAAAAAGTGTAAGAAAAGGATGTGGAGCATGATCATGGAGCATGCGACTATGATAAGGAGAAAATGTATGTGCTCTTTTTTTAATTAGGGGAAGGGAAGCCAAATCTCTGAAAGATTTATCATTTATAATTAGGTAAATGGAGTTGGGAAAATAATCCATGGAGAGTGGTTGAAAACACAATGCATTGTTCAGAAGGTGGGTCCAAACTCACTGATGCTGGTATATTCCATTTGCACATACACAATAAGGTGGTATCTACAGAGAGAGTTTTCTTTGAACATCAACTAATTTAAAGAAAAAGGACATCGTGCTTGGTAAAGGAGAAGGGCAGCAAAAAAAAAAAAAGGAAGACCCTGGACAAGACGGACTGTTACAATAGTTGCCACAAAGTGCTCAAACCTAACAATTGGGAGGATGGCATGGGCCCAACATTCTGTTGCACATAGATATATAGGGCTGCCGTGAGTCAGAGCCAACTGGAGGGGACCGAGCAACAACAATCATATGAGCCTAAAATGTGAAGGCATAAACTACCTGCTGAAACTTTTTTTTTTAATTCACTGTTTGAACACTATTGAAATCCTGGACACTTGAAGCACAAATTTTTCTACTAGATATATGTTGAGCATTTGCTCTGGAAACACTTCTTGCAACCAAGATTAAAGGTGGGGGGGGTTGGTGTGTGTGGTAAGATCTTTGTTGTGAGGTACAGCTGAGCGGACTGACTCCTGGTGGCAATAAGTATAACAGAAGGAAGCATGTCGAGATCCTTTGCCATCTTCATGACCATTGGTACGTTTGAAGCCATTGTTGCGGCTATTATGTCGATCCATTTCATTGAGAACTTTTCTTTATTGGCTCTCAACTTTGTCAGGCGTGAGTATGATTTTAGAGGGTGATATTTTCAGATCAAACTGGTTCAATATCGTAGATGATGTCATGAATTAGATTCTATCCAAAATATGTGTCAACCTGGTTGGCTCATGATTCTCAGCTGTACTTTGGCAGATTTGTACTGATGTAATCATCCTCTATGTGTTATCATCTGGTGTGAGCAGTCATCAGTTTAAGAGGGTTAGGGTGGAAGACAACACCCTCACACAGGTGTGCAGAGCAGGACTTAGCCATAAGATGAAACTGCCCAAGAGTAAACATATGAACACGTCATGCACACATTCTAAAGGTATAACCGATGGACACAGAACCTTATGGTGCCCCTGACAAGAAGCATCTGCTTAAGCTAATACTCATGAAACTCAGACTACACATCAACCAGTGCTCAGACTGAGTATGTGGCAAAAAGTGCCATCAGCAGTAGCAGCTCAATTAGGGCTTACCCCGAGTCACCTTCCCCAGAAACCCTGGCATTGGCTTTCACAGAGGAACCTCCGGCCTGAGACTGATGAACTGACTACTGCAGCACCTGCTGGGCCTCAACTTTGAGCCAACTAAGGCCATTGCTCTCCTTCCTCCTTTTTGTAGTTTTTTAAATCTGAGTTTTACATGAGTTTGACATAACATTTTGTAATAGCACTGGTGCCTTGTACTCAATATTTCAAGCCATACCCTTGGTTTATTGAGACAATTGCAAATTATAACAGACTTAACGTGCTAATCCCTTCATAAACTTGACATTGTAGAAAAGCACAACGTACTACAAGCATTATTCAGTCAATGACCCTGTTTAAGTGCTCCTGACATCACAGCCCATATCCAAAGAGGAGTCTCTTTGAGGTGTGGCCCACGCTACCTTTTATCATACTAAAGGTCAAAGGACATAGAAGCAAGCAGAGAAGGAGGGACCCCAGTACCCCCAAGAACCAAGAGCCAGGAGTGGAGTATGTTCTTTAGACCCTGGCTTCCTGCACTGAGATTGATACCAAGACACACGGTGAGGGTCTTTGAGGAGACAGTACAGTCTAGAATTGGCTGAGGGAGAAAGTCTTCCCCCAGGGCTAGCACCATGAATTCAAGCTTCTAGCCTCCTCAACTGTGAGGAAATAAACTTCTCTTTGTCACTTGTGGTGACAATGCAGCCACTTGTGCTATTTCTAGTATAGCAGGACCAGATAACTAAGCCAGGTGGAGGAAAATATCTTCTGAAATGACTCATGTTTAGCACGTACCTGCTTTTTATTCAGAAGAAAGAAACAAACAAACAACTTTAAACACATCTCCATGGACTGTTTCTCACCCTGTTTCCATGATGATAATGTGACAACAAAAGTGAGAACAAAATCTTAAAAAGAAAGAAAGCTTGAAGGTAAAATTCAAAGTCCTAATCTGTAAGTAATTCAAATTTATGCAAACCATTCTGGAAAGGCAACAACTGCCCTGCACTGGTCCTCACGAAGGTTGCCACAACCAAGAATGGAACCGCTTAGCAGGTCACTTAGAAGCAGGGGAATGTCTTGTTTCAGAGTGGTGGAGGCTAGCACTTCTATTTAGGTAACCAGCTAACTGAAATATGCTTTGTTCCAAGGATGTACAGAGTGGCCCCTACTTTTCTTTGCCAAGTCCTGGTCTCCCCAGTTCTTCTTGGCTTGCAGCTGCAGCATAGCTCCTCCCATGGCCAACTTCTTCCCCTATCCTCCCCTCTTTTATAAGATACCTTGCAGACTGATTAGGACCCACCCTTGGTCAGTAGCCCTGGTGGCATAGTAGGTCAGCAGCTGGAACCTGCCAGTTGCTTTCTGGGAGAAAGACAAAACTCTTTGCTCCTGGAAAGATTCTCAATCTCGGAAGCCCCAGGAGGCAGTTCTACCCTGTCATCTCAGGTTGCTATGAGTTGGAACTAAATGGCAGTAGCTCACTGACAGCTTTTTTACGGACTCTTTTTTACAAACCCTTGCCAAAGTAGCGAGGCTGGGATTTCACCCTAGCATTCTGGGCCATACTATTCACTCCAATGGCCTGGGGTAGGGGTGGGGACATTGCCACAAAGTCTACTTCCACTCATAGCCATCATGCACCATGTGCACTATGGCCATGCCTCATGTGCATCAGAGCAGAACTGTGCTCCATCGGTTTTCAGTGGATGATTTTTTTTTATAATAAATCATTTTATTGGGGGTGTTTATAGTTTTATAACAATCCATATATTAACTGTATCAAGCACATTTATACATATGTTGCCATCATCATTTTCTAAAGATTTATTTTCTATTTGAGCCTTGATATCAGCTCCCCACCCTCTCACCCTCATGAACTCTTGATAAATTATAAATTATTATTATTTTCATATCTTACACTGGCCGCTGTCTTCCTTCACCCACATTTCTTCTGTTTGTCCCCCTGGGTGGGTGGAGCCAGGTTATATGTCAATCATTGTGATCTGTTCTCGTTTTCTCCCTCTTCTCCATCCACCTTCCCTGTACCCTCATGGTGACACTACTCCCATTATGGGTCCTGAGGGGTTTCTCTGTCCTGGATTCTGTGTGCTGAGAGTTCTTATTTGTACAAGTGTATATACTCTGGTCTAGCCAGATTTGTAAGGTAGAACTGAGGTCATGATAGTGGGGGTAGGAAGAATTCAAGAACTATAGGTGCTCTACTACACCGGGCTGGCTTGTCCCTAACTTGTGACCCTTCTGTGAGGGGATGTCCAATTTTTTGCAGATGGGCCTTGGGTCTCCACTCTGACCTCCCTAGTTCACATCGATATCATTGTTTGTTTGGGGGTCTGATACCTGATCCCCTTGACAACTCGTGATGACACAGGCTGGTGTGCTTCTTCCTTGTGGGTTTTGTTGCTTCCCTATTAGATGGCTATTTGTTTAATGTGTTCAAATCTTTAAGCCCCCAGATGTTATATCTTATAATAGCCAGACACTATCAGCTTTCTTCACCACTTTTGCTTATGCACCCATTTGTCTTCAGTGATAGTGTTGGAAAGGTGAGCATCACAAATGCCAGGTTATTAGAATAAAGTGTTTTGCATTGAGGGAGGACTTGAGTAGAGGCCCAAGGTCCGTCTGATACCTTAATACTTATATATAAATAGATGTACACAGACCTATATCACTATCATTATATATTAATATGTCTATAGTTATACTTCTATAAATGTCTTTTGCCTCCTAGTCCTCTCCTCTTCAGTGGATGATTTTATGTACATAGAACGCTAGGCCTCTCTGCAGAAATACCTCTGGGTAGACACGAATCTTCAATCTGTTGATTATGTTAAGAACTTGGACCACTTAGAGACTCCAATTCAATCCATCACATCATCTATGTCAAGTCTCCTTAAAAGTGAGGTTTTCCTATTCTACATTCTGCCAACATATTCTGTTGAAGGCCTTTTAAATGACTGTGACTTGGTAGGAGAGGGCCTTGCAGTACTTTACAACTCTGTCTCGATGTGCCCTGTTCAGGCCTCTGAATCCTGACATCACTGACCAGAGCTGAGAGTGTTTTCCCTGACCCTCTTGAAATGTGAGTGGGGCACCAGCATGGGCTCTCTCCACTGAGACAAGCGGCTGGCAGGGAAAGAGCATGGTGAAGGCAAAACCCTTGTAAAGCACAGAGCTCAGGCATAAGAGTTTTAAAGGGAACGGAGGTCACTGTTCCTGAGGCCCTGGGGACACAGCACTGACAACAGCTTCAGAAACCCCGGTTTGTCATGCAGTGGTAATTTTAGTCTCTTGGTGAGGAAGTAGCTGATTACGGTTATGTAGATAACGTTCCGGATGCTGGCTGGGTCTGAGTGGAGGGTTGATACTCTCAAGGAGATGGCATGAGGCCTGTCACAGCACTGGGATAGCGTTTTTGAAAATGACAACCACAATAAACTGCCCAGTGACACCTCACAGGACTTACCGTGTGTTCAAATATTATTCTTATAATTAAAGGATGAAGCCATTTGATAAAATCCTAAGAATAAGTCCTAGAAGAATTCAACTATTTTGGGGCCTGCTTTTGTCCATGCCCTTCCCCCAGGACTTGCGTGAACTCTGAGATTTTCTAATTAACAGTTCATTGTAAGAAATTCTTAAAAGGTATTATTCTCTCTCTATCCCTGAATGTGCAAGCACACACCTGCATATTTCCTAAAGCTTCAGGTTAAGGATAATTCCAACTTCAAAAAAGGTTTTCTCAATTGAGCCAAGGAGAGGAACAGAGAGGGGCACGGCCTGGGTTGCCTGTCCCGCAAGCTCTCCTTGGTTCTCATCTGGGCTGTGATCTGCAACGACCGAGAGGAAAGTCTGCGGGCATCAGGAAGTAAGACTGGCTTTCCACTGACTTGGATACGTTTCATCAGGATGGCATAAACAAACATTGGCGTTCGACTCGTAAGTTGGCAGTTGACTGTTCACACCTACCCAACAGCATGCAAAAGTAAGGCCTGGCAATCTGCTTTTATGAAGAGTACAGCCCAACCCCTAATACCCCATTGTACTCTGCAATATACAAGGTCATCGTAAGTCAGAACTGATGGGCTTGCTTTTTTCTTTCAGATCAATGATCTAGTGTAATAAACCAAAAAGAGCTCTGGGTGCAGAGAGATCCAATACCTGCACACCAGTCTGTGAGAAGGAGAAAGTCATTTTATGACTGATTACAAAGCACCGAGCAAGCAGCCAGGAGGCCAGTTCCTCAGAGCCGACTCCCTGACAGCTGGAGTTTTACCTTCTTATAGGTGGCATCTAAAAGAGGTGGCGCATGCCATAAAATGCATTTGGGAATGTCATGCTTATGCATGTGAGGCAGATTAAGGTGTCCATGCAGCACACATGTGGTCCATGGATTTCTGCTCAGAAACTGGCATCCTTAGTATGGTCTGCTGGAGATTTTTTGTGGGGACACGCAGAAGCTGGGTGATGATTAGAGAAGACCGGAGAAGAAGTGATGCCTTTGCATTTTGGTGTTGGTGAAGAATGCTTAGATGCCTTAGACGGTTGGAAGAACAAACAGTTAATTCTGTCTTGCAAAGAGCATGCATTCAGAAGACTTCTTGGAAGTGAGGGCTTGGTCTGCTGTACTTTGGGCATGTTATTAGGAGAAGCTAGTCCCTGTGGAAGGACATCGTGCTTGGGAGAGTACAGGGATAGTGAAAAAGAGGGAGGCCCCGGTCAAGACAGGTGGACACAGTGGCTGTAACAATGGGCTCAGACATAGGAATGGCTGTGAGGATGGCGCAGGACCAGGCAGGGTTTCATTCAGTTGTTCATTGAATCTCTATGAATTGGCACCAACTCAACAGCACCTAACAGCAATAGAACACTTATGCTGATGGGTAAACCAGACAGAGCAATCTCTGTAAGGTAAACCAAACAAAACTCATATAGAACCCAAGGGGAGCGTGTGCTCGGTACTATGTCCCTAATTAGACACTTGTGACCTCATTTCTATCCAGCCCCTGGTGACCCAGGCCTTGTGCTATAGACTCCTGGGACTTTAGACTCTGACCTTTTTAGATGCGCAACATCCTTCATAGGCCACACCAGAAGGCTTCAGTTGAGGAACCCTCACTAATTGAACTTGCAAAGGACTGACTTAAACTCCTGTACTCAAGGCTGAAACACTGAGGGTGAGGGAAGTTGATGATTCCGCTCCCAAAGTTATCAAATTGATAGTCACTGGACTTTGGTTTAGATCTCCTGCTTTGACGGTGCCCAGTGACTGAGTGGTGGCCTGGGAGGCATAGTTCTGACTCTCTGTGAGGGACTGGTTTTGAAAGTTTTGCTCCATCACTAATCCCCATTTTTCAGATGACTATTGTCACTTAAGCATTTGATCTGTACAAGGCATGTGTTGCAGTCTGAAATCCAGCCTATATATGTATAATTTTCTAAACGGTCCTTCAAATTCTATATCATAGGCTATATGAATGACACTTTATGCCCCAGAAGAATGATTTATGATGATCTCTATCATAAATGGATAATGCTGTCTCTAACATGAACCAGAGACATTTATAAGCCATAGGTATATAAATGAGTTTGGGGCTTGCACTTGCAGTCTCAATCTAAGAAGAATTAGTTCTTATGACATGGATCTACTCAATACTCACACTCATGAAGAGATCATTGAAGATATGGGTGCTGTAGCAAAATGTGGTGAAGCAACCAGATGGTGCCTGCCTGTCAGAAAGAATAGCATCTGGGGTCTTAAAGTAGTGGTTCTCAACCTTCCTAATGTCGCCACCCTTTTTTTTTAAATCGTTTTATTAGGGGCTCATACAGCTCTTATCACAATCCATCCATACATCAATTGTATAAAGCACATTTGTACATTCATTGCCCTCATCATTCTCAAAACATTTGCTCTCCACTTAAGCCCCTGGCATCAGGGCCTCATTTTCCCCTCTCCATCGCTGCTCCCTCCTCCCTCATGAACCCTTCATAATTTAAAAATTATTATTTTGACATATCTTGCCCTGTCCGACGTCTCCCTTCACCCACTTTTCTGCTGTCTTTTCCCTAGGGAGGAGGTCAAATGTAGATCCTTGTAATCGGTTCCCCCTTTCCAACCCACCCTCCCTCTATGCTCCCAGTATCACCACTCACACCACTGGTCCTGAAGGGATCATCTGCCCGGGACTCCCTGTGTTTCCAGTTCCTATCTGTACCAGTGTACATCCTCTGGTCTAGCCAGACTTGCAAGGTAGAATCCAGATCATGATAGTGTGTGGGGGTGGGGGTGGTGGCAGGGGACTAGAGGAAAGTCATATTTTTCATCGTTGCTACATTGCACCCTGGCTGGCTCCTCTCCTCCCCAAGACCCCTCTGCAAGGGATCTCCAGTGGCCTACAAATTGGCTTTGGGTCTCCATTCTGCACCCCCTGCCTCATTCATTATGGTAAGATTTTTTGTTCTGATGATGCCTGCTACCTGATCCCTTCGACACCTCATGATCGCACAGGCTGGTGTGCTTCATCCATGTGGGCTTTGTTGCTTCTGAGCTAGATGGCCGCTTGTTTACCTTCAAGTGTTTAAGACCTCAGATGCTATATATTTTGATAGCTGGGCACCATCAGCTTTCTTCGTCACATTTGCTTATGCACCCATTTGTCTTCAGCAATTGTATCATGGAGGTGAGCACACAATCATATCATTGTGTGCCGCCACCCTTTAATATGGTTCCTCATGTTGTGGTGACTCTCCCACACCAGAATATTATTTTTGTTGCTATTTCATAACTGTAATTTTGCTACTGTTATGAATTGGGCAACCCCTGTGTAAGGGTCATTCAACACCCAAAGGGGTTGCCACCCACAGGTTGTGAACTGCTGTCTTGAAGGCTTGTCTTCAAATAATCAGCCATCTAAGCAAGGAATCAATATAGAAGAAGCACGCCTGTGTGATCCAAGGATTGTAAATTATGAACACCTGGTTCGGTAGAAGGCTAACATCCCAAAATCTACTTGCAGGGTCTCCACGTGGATGAAGCCTCCAGTGAATGTCCTCTGTGCATAGTCGGGGATGTGAACAGCCTTGCTGTCAGAGCGCATTGCAAAAGTGATTGTGGCAGATGTAGTGAGGTTAACCTGAAACATCTTATCATTTGACCTTCTTTTTAAACTTGTTTCAGTGTTGAATATTTTTTCCTTTCTTTTGTGATTGACATTTTTTCTGTTTTGTTTGGTCACTGTGGTTTTATTTGTTTGTTTGTGTTTTGTATGATTTTCTGTATACAAAATCCAGCATAGGTGAATGTATAGAGACAGTCACTGGATTAATAATTACCATGGGGCACGACAGGGGGCTTAAGTGTGAAATAGGAGAAGAAAATGTTCTGAAATTGATTGTGGTGATGATTATACAATACACCGTAATATGGTTGAATGATTAAAGTGTAAGATATGTGAATCATATGCGAGCAAAACTATTCTTAATAATCTAAGGGGTGTACATGAATAATAAAAGAAAAAAAGCTTGGCACCTTTTGCATGATTGAAGAGCCTCACGACAGCAAATAAGATGATTGCCATACATTTTTGCAAGGGGCATTGGTTCAACCCATTGGTTAAATCATTTCAGCGTAGGGGCTGATTCACACAACATTAAAGGGCAAACACAGTATGCAACTTATAAGACAGACGTTTGGACCCCGGGGACTTCCTGCACTGAAGTTTTTTCCATGCAAGGAACTCTGTATCTGAACAATCTGCTTTACAAATAAAACCAAGCTCTGTGGCTAGTTGGTCTTAGCTGGCGCCTGAAATTCGTCTTTGCACTGGTTGAAAGCCATGCTTCCCCAGCCCTCAGCGGATGGCGCTCACCTAGGAAACAGAGAATCCATCTTTCAATCACCCCAGGAGGTTCTTTTTCAACATGAATATTTCTGTGACTTGTTCATATCCTGTCGACTATAACCCTATTACTTTGATTGGGAACAGATGTTGGTATGTTGTGAGAAACTAATATTCATCTGAAAAATTTCATTTGGATCATTGCACGTGAACTCCTGGAAACAGATGCAGGGCCAAGATAGAATTAAAGAACATGGACAATGTCCCAAGCAGCACATTCTTGGTATGGACATTATTGCCTGGTAATGGAACCAAAATGCTTGGCCAAAAATTGATTGGAAAATCCTATAATCTAAATCAAATGATAAATTATGAGACTGTAGAATTTTCTTCAGACACTGCAAACTTTTGCTTTCCAGATAGCTGTTTATTATGTAGTTTTATATACGTGCTTAATGATACTCCATACTGATCAACATAATTTAGTTCATATATGGTTTCAGTTCCATTTCAATTTTAAGAACACACTGAATTCCAAATATAAAGGAATTGGTAGAGACCCACTGCACAGGAATGACTCGTGACGCCCAAACATTTGTGAAGTTAACCAAGTGATAGTGAATAGTTTAGTTATGATTGAAATAATGATGATGACAGATACAAGGAGCCTCAAAAACAACATGTAAAAAATACACTATTTTCTCATTTCAGTTTCCTACAAACTTTTTGAAATCATGTTGTACATATCGACAAAGAGAGTCATTATTGGGGGATTCTAGGCCTGGTGCTTTGAAATTAGACAGTTTGCTGTCTTAGATATCTAACAAAGGCTGTTCATTATTCCAAAGGTAGGAGACATAGGAAAGTGTTGGTGAGGATTCACCAAAGGTGTTTACTTGGGCATCGAATCCTTCAATGGCATTAGTTGTAGGACGAGAAAAGAATAAATAAAACCTCATTACCATCCAGTTGATTCGGACCCATAGTGACCCTACAGAACAGGATAGACTTGCTCCTGTGGAGTTTCTAAACTGGAGTAGAAAGTCTCCTCTATGTCCCTCAGAGGGGTTGGTAATTTCTAACCACTGACCTTGTGCGTGGCACAGCTGAGCATGTAACCCACTGCCACCTGGGCTTCTTTTAAAGCAGGCAAGGGACTTTTAAAATCAGACCTTAGTATGACAGAGGTGCCCTGGTGGTGCAGTGTGGACCCGTGAAGCTGCTTCAGGCTGCTATCCACAAGGTCAGAAGTTGGACACCACCAGCCTGTTCATGGGCGAAAGATGAGGTGCTCTCCTCCCGCACAAATGCACAGCCACGGAAACCCACAGGGACCAGTCTACTCAGTCCAAGTCAGAGTGAGTCGGCGGAAGTGTTTGGGTTTTTCATTTTAGCGTAAAAAGCAGAAATGTTCATGCATTTTGCTGCATGAAGGTGTGGCTCCAGCCGGAGGCACTTTGGAAGAAATACCTGGAGTGATAAATCCACGGCCGTGATCATGAATTCTGATTCACGGCTAACTGTAGCTATGCTTTTGGAGGCTGTCGAACTTCATGGGAGCACCCTCATCTTCCTTCTCCACAATGACTGAAGGGTTTGAACCCTCCACGGGGAGACTAACACACAGGGCTTATCCTACAGCGCCACCTGGAGATCTATTTCCGAAAAATTCGGCATTGAGAACTAGGAGCACAACCTTGACACACGTGTGTGGAGCCCACAGCAAGTAATTTTAGTATTAGAAAGGTCCTCAAGATTGGATGATGGATAGTGGCCAACCAAGAAATGGACCTCACTAATAACAAGAATATAGTTCCCATACCTATCATGTTGGAAAATATTTTGGAACTTGGAACAGTATAAGATCATCCAAGAAGACTTCAGTATTTCTCAGTAGGATTGCTTCAGTCTAGCCACGCTGTGATCAACACGAGGCAGTGATCAGGCAAGAAAATATTTTGGAACTTGGAACAGTATAAGATCATCCAAGAAGACTTCAGTATTTCTCAGTAGGATTGCTTCAGTCTAGCCACGCTGTGATCAACACGAGGCAGTGATCAGGCAAGACCTCTCCTGGTCTTACTAGCAGGAGTTCTGGTGGCACCGTGGATTAAGCATCACACTGCTAACCACAGGACTAATGATTTAACCCCATCAATGGCTCTGCAGGAGGAAGATCCTGCTGTCTGCTCAGGCTGTCTGCTCCTGTAAAGATCACAGCCCTGGACACCCCAGGAGCAGTTCTCCTGGGCCACCCAGGCTCACTATGACTTGGAGGTGGCTCAATGGGAACAGGTCTCAGCGTGGTAGAGACCTACCCTTAGAAGAATGTAAGAATCAGACCCAGAATCAGAGGATTGTGTCACAGAAGTTACAAAGAAACGTATAATTATAAAGGAACCTAAGAGCTTTTCTCTAACTCCCATATTTTACAGAAAAAATAGACAAATACATTTGGAAATACGGAACTTCTTATCTTAACAAGTTAGTGGTGGACAGTCAAATTTGATAGTGGATATACAGCCTGCTAGTCTGTGACCAGGCAGCATGCTCCCGCATTTCTCTGGGTTTCGGCTTCTTTATTCATGACTAGCGTGGATGTTCCTTTCTCTAATGTGATAAAGACCAAAGGATACCCAGACGCCAGGGCAAGTCCCAGTTGGCCGTCAATCTGCGGCACTGTGGTGGCTCACGTGCCACTGTGCTCTGGAAGCCCGCCACTGGAAGCGGAGTCTCTGGACTAAGAACAGACCAGAAAAAGAAATGGAGGGTCCATTTCTGAGAGATTGGTCATGGAAAAAACTTATGAATATCAGCAGAACATTGTACAAGCAGTGGTTGTGTGTGTGTGTGTGTGTGTGAAATTATTTCTTTTTAACCTAAAACTGTATACATTCATTTACAACTCACCCAGTGGCTCTGTGGGATCTGCTCCTGTGAAGATCACAGATCGGGAACCCTTTGGGGAAGTTCTACTCTATCACCTCGGGTCACTATGAGTTAAATGTCAACTCCATAGCACCTGCCTTCAAACAATTCATCTGTCTTGTAAGCTCAACACCTTTCTTTTGAATATAAGTGCTCTGATTGGGTGCTCATTAATCTCTCTCTCTCTCTTTCTTTTTCATATAAGCCACATGCATGAAGCTTCCATTCTTTTAAAGTTAGGGGGACATTTTAAGGCACTTAAGAATCAATCTATGTATAGACGTTTTAGATTTTTACAATTCCTAAATTCATTGTGGTTATCCTATCAATATCTAATTCAACTTCATCTTAAAAAATAAATCATATTTATTGAATGATTCCAATGCATTCAACTCAGTTTTTATAAAAACAATCTTTACTCTATTGGAATTCAATGTTCATTACATTGTGTTATATTTAGTGGAAATATGTAATTAGATTACTGAGTGCAGCTAGAGCAATCTGATTTGAATCCAAACACCACTGACTCTTGGTGACATGTACCTTGACGTTGGGGAGCAAAGGTGGTCTAGCTTCCTTGAGGCAGACCTGCCCACTGTCATCTATCAAGGTGCCATGACATGGAACCCAGAGAGACTCGGTAAAGCTTAGAGACAAAAATGAAACAAGCACACAAACAAAAATTCAGCAAAGGAAGATGGCTCACTCTTTCCAAATGAGTTTGCTAACTGGCTTCTCGAAAGCTTGTTTTGCAGAAAAGTGACTGTTAGGACCAGCCTGTGCTAGATCTGTTTGGTTCTTGCCTACTGAACCTGAGCAGTCAGACTTTGCCATGTCCTAAAAGATGCTTTTAAAGCATATCCCCATGAGAAGTGCCCTGCAGAGCATGCTAAGGACGCCTTTATCTCGACATGGTACCCCTGGCCACAGATGAATCCTGATCTGTCCCCGAATGCACACACAAGAGGTTTCTGAAGAAATTTTATGAATATGTATAATTTCTCTTAAGTCCCACCTGGAAAAATGCAACAGCTCAACCAATGAAGATTCCGAGCTGAGGCACCACCCTCCTGCTTCCTGGCTGAGCAGTTCACCGTGAAACCACTTGTTCTTTCTCAGGAGCTCGGCCTCCAGCTGGGACCAAGTGGGGACCCTCTTGTTTCATGTACAGACATTGGGCAGTGTGCGTGAGAGATGGAGTGGAGAAAGTCAAGTATTCTTTTAAATGTAGATAGTACATAAAGCATCCACTCTAGGTCATGGAATGGTGACAACATATAGAAAGCATTAAGCAAATGGTACCAATTAATATACAAATTCTCAACCTACTTCTTTTGATTTTGCTACAATTCTTTTATATAGATGTATCTATGAGCAGTTACCTTCAAAATGAACTCCCTCCCCTTAAGCCTTATTAATAAAAATTACCAGGGGACTAAATTAGATACACACTGTTTGTTGTCACAGTAAAGACTAGCAATCAATTCTAAAATCATTCGAAATATCACATCAGTATTAGTAATAGCCCTTGAGCTGACTCCAGTACATGGTGGGTGAGCCTAGGTCGGCTACAGCACAACTATGAAGCACAGGGTTTCCAGCGGCTGATTTGGGAGAAATAGGTTGCCCAGCTTTCCTTCAAGGCATGCCTAAGGAGAGTGACACCTCTAACTATTCCTCTAGTAGCTGAACAAATTACCTGCTCACTTTACCCAGAGGTTCCCAAGTTAAATACAGCCTCAATGACGTAAGAAACATTTTTTCCTATTTTTATTTTAATAGCTGGTTTCTATTTTTCTCACAATGAAGATGCACACAGCTTAAAAGCCAAATGCTGTGCCTCACTGCATCTAAGGTGCACATTTGCCCACATTTGAATACCGCTGACATCTGGGTGCCTCCTTACTGTCCATGACATGTCATAATTACAGTGGACCAGGTGGCAGTCATAGCACAGTGACACCATCTGCACATTTACATCCTTCAAAGTACCAACGTCAGAATTCAGAAGTGCTAAGCAGTCTTCAGAAGTGATAGCAACTTGGAAGAGAATCACAGAACCTGTCGTGTATCATGCTTTTGAAGAGCGCTGCCTCACCAGTGATCTCAAATGGCACCGAGCTTCCTGGCTGGAAAAGCACCAACTCTGACAACTCGGAGTGAATTCACTTCCAAAGAAATCCGCTTGACCGGGTTCATTCCACTCGTATTTTGGTTTCTCATGCATGCACAGGAGCAATGTGTGATTTAAAAATATATCAAATAAACATAGAAGAGTTCTTTCACCAATATAATACAAAAACGAGAGTGATTTCTGACAATGGTAGAGTAACTGGTGCCAAAGTAACCTTCCTATCAGAAACAGGCATAATAATGGGCATTTTAGTTACTTAGTGCTGCCATAGGAGGCCTGCTAGCATAGTGGTTTCAAGTTGAGATGCCAACTAGAAGGTTGGCTGTTCAAAACCACCAGCTGCTTCTTGGGAGCACGGTGGACTCCCCTACAGAGTTACAGTCTCCAGAACTCACAGGGGCAGTTCAACCATGCCCCGAAGGTCACTATGAGTGGCTGAGTGCTGTCATAACATACAATTGCCATACATGAGTGGTTTTAAAGAACAGAAATATAGGAGTATTTGCTCATATTTCTAGAGGCTGAAATTATGGTCAGGTCGTGGACAAGTTCGTTCTTTGGGTGGGCTCCTCTCCTACTTTCATATGAGGAGAAAGAAAAATGCTCCACTGGACGTTGCTTTTGTAATACGCATTTTTTCCCCAAGAGGGGAGCATCCAGCAACTCATTCGGAGTCAGGGCACCTAGTGATGCCACCCGGGAGGGTTCTTTCTAGTCACAGTTAATTTTTGTGTAAAATAATTTTTGCTCAAATCTCTTTGTGTGTGTGTGTGTGTGTGATAGCCAATTTCAGAGAACAGCATTTAGCTGTGAGATTTTGTTTCCTGCTTGAGAAAAATGCTGCAGAAACTGTTGTGATGTTGAACAGAGCTTACAAGGACAATGCTAAAGGAAAACCTCAGGTGTACAAGTGGTTTTCTCATTTCATAAAAGCTGAAATGTCAATTGATAACAACCTTATGCTGGATGTCTGTTAGCTTCCTCAATGGATGAAAATGTCAACTCGTAGTGCATTTGGAGTTCGTTCCACCAGGTCAAACCTTCTACTTAGAGCTGCTGTTCTCAATCTGTGGGTTGCAACCCCTTTGGGTGTCGAACGAACCTTTCACAGGGGTCACCCAATTCATGACAGTAGCAAACTGACGGTTACGAAGTAACTACGAAAATAATTTTATGGTTGGGGGTCACCACGACATGAGGAACTGCATTAAAGGGTCGCAGCGATAGGAAGGTTGAGAAGCACTGATTTAGAGGTTCTGTAAAGATAACATAACTTTGGAATAAGAGAGGCCTTATTTATGCCTGGGGGGCTGGTTTTGCCACCATGACAATGCACCTGCACTTGCAGCCATTTCAGTGTGCCAGGTTTTAGCAAAAACAGCCTGCCTCTCTTTCCCTATGCACCTGACTCACCTGACCTTGATCCTTGCGACTTCTTCTTGTTTCTGCAAATGAAGAGGGGCATGAAAGGACACAGATTTGATGTCATAAAGAGGTGAAGAAAGAAACGAGGAAGGTGCTCAGGAATTCAAACAGATGAGTTTGAAAAATGTTTCCAAGAATGGAATTTCAGAGTTTGTAAACATATTGTGTAGTGGAGAGTACCTTGAAGGTGATAAGGTTGTTTTGTAAAAAAATTTAAATACATAGTTTTGAGAAAAAATTCTGTGGTGGCGTTTATTTGTTTGTTTGTTTGTTTGTTTTTGGTACCCCCTCATATATGAAATTTTTGTTACTTAGGGGTGCTTCTTTTGATAAGACTCTTTCCCTGACATTAAGGGACTGATTCTTTAAAGTTGGTTAGTGCAGTGGTGACTTGTGCGAACACAAAGATACAGTTCCAAGACTTATAAACACCCTTACGTGAGAATTTCACCAAGTCTGTTGATAGCAGTGAGGTGTCTGGGTGGAACCAGTGTTTGTGCTCAACTGCTGGGCTTAAGGCTGCTCTTCAAACCTCGCCAGTGGCATCCTGGAAGAAGTTCCCCGCCATCTGCTTCAGTAACTATTGCAGGGCAGTTCTACTCTGCATGGTGACTCTTAGGTCGCCATGAGTCAGCTTTAACGTGATGACAATGTTGGGTTTGTGTTTGTTAACATTGTTCTTGGATAGTGTTGAACTGATTTCAACTCATAAGGAACCTATGTGTAGCAATCCAGTAGAACAGGGTTGGTATACGGTTTTTCAGGATAGCACATCACTAGAACTTTTCTTTTTCTTTTTTGTTACTGTCTCTACAGATATATTTATCCTGGATGTGATATACAGAAAAACATTTAAACAAACAAACAAGTCCTTGAACCTCATTTATTTTTTTGGTCTCATTGACTATCTTATCATTTTGTTGTTGTTGTTGTTTTTATATCATTTTATTAGGAGCTCATACAACTGTTATCACAATCGATACATACATCAATTGTGTAAAGCACATTTGTACATTCATTGCCCTCATCATTCTCAAAACATTTGTTCTCCACCTAAGCCCCTGGCATCAGCTCCTCATTTTTCCCCCCTCCCTCCCTCCTCCCCACTCCCTCATGAACCATTGATAATTTATAAATTATTATTTTGTCATATCTTGCCCTGTCCAACGTCTCCCTTCATCCACTTTTCTGTTGTACATCCCCCAGGGAGGAAGTTATATGTAGATCCTTGTAATCAGTTCCCCCTTTCCAACCCACTCTCCCTCTACCCTCCCAGTATCGCCACTCACACCACTTGTCCTGAAGCGATCATCCACCCTGGATTCCCTGTGTTTCCAGTTCCTATCTGTACCAGTGTACATCCTCTGGTCTAGCCAGACTTGCAAGATAGAATTCGTATCATGATAGTGGGGGGCAGAGGAAGCATTTAGGAACCAGAGGAAAGTTTTATTTTTCATCGTTGCTACATCGCACCCTGACTGGTTCGTCTCCTCCCCGAGACTCCTCTGCAAGGGGATCTCCAGTGACCTACTAATGAGCTTTGGGTCTCCACTCCCCACTCCCCCCATCATTCACTATGGTAAGATTTTTTGTTCTGATGATGCCTTATACCTGACCCCTTTCGACACCTCGTGATCGCATAGGCTGGTGTGCTTGTTCCATGTGGGCTTTGTTGCTTCTGAGCTTGATGGCCGCTTGTTTACCTTCAAGCCTTTAAGACCCCAGACACTATCTTTTGATAGGTAAGCAAGCCAAGTTCTTTTCTTCTACAGGATGGAGGGTATGTTTGAACTTTAAAAGGAAGGAGACACAGGATAAGCAACAACAACAACAACAAAACTTTTGAAAAAGAAGGACAAGGTCGGAGGCCTCCCACTACCCAACCTCAAAACCTATTTCATAACCACAGTCGTCAAAACAGTCTGGTCATGGTACAATGATAGAAAAATAGACCAATGGAACATAATTGAAACCCCAGAAGTAAAGGCATCCACCTACAAGTGCTGATTCTCAACAGAGGACCACAACATATTAAACAGGATAGGGACAGCCTCTTCAGCAAAGGGTGCGAGGAAAATTGGATTTCCATATGCAGAAGAATGAACCAAGCCTCTGAACTCTCCCATGCACCACAAACAAACTCAAGATGGATTAGAGACCTAAATGTAAACCCCAAAGCTATAAAAGCCACCAATGAGAAAGATGGGGCAAACTTAAGGACTAGTGCAGGGCATATCTAGGCTGATGGTTGTTATTCTTGGGTCCCATAAAGTTGGTTCCAACTCATAGAGAACTCATGCACAACAATAAAAAGCACTGGTTGGTCCTGAGCCATCCTCTTTTGTTGGAGCCCATTTTTACAGCCACCGTGTCAACCCCTGTTGTTGAGGGCCTTCCTCTTCTTCTCAGCCCCTCTGTTTTACCAAGCATAACGTCATTATCCGGGGACTGGTCCTTTGTGACAACATGCCCAAAGTACATGAGACCAATCTTGCCATTCTTGCCTCCAAGGAGCATTCTAGTCGCACTTCTTCCAAGACAGAATCGGTTGCTCTTCTGGAGGGCCATGGTACAGTCAGTATTCTTCACTAGCACCATAATTCAACTACATCAATTCTTTTTGGCTTTATTTATTCAATGTCCAACTTCCAAATGCATACGAGGCCATTGAAAATATCACGCCTTAGTCCTCCAAGAAACCTGCTGGCCTTTCAACACTTTCATGTGTCTTGTGCAGCAGATTTACCCAATGCAAGGTATCCTTTGATCTCTTGACTGCTATGTCCACAGCATTGATTGTGAATCCAAACAAGACAAAAACCTTGGCAACTTTTCCCTTCTCAGTTTCCCATCAGTCCAGTTGTGAGAATGTTTGTTTCCTTTACATTGAGTTGTAATCCACACTGAGGCTGAAGTTCTTGATATTTATCAAGATGTGCTTCAACTCCTCCTCACTTCCAACAAACGATGCTGTGCCCTCTGCATATCACAGGTTGTGAATAAGACTTTCTCCAATCCAGGCGCTTCATTCTTCTTCATATGATCCAGTTTCTCTGATTATGTGCTCAGCATACAGATTGACTAGGTATAATAAAAGGCTACAACCCCGAAGGACACCTTTAAACCATGCAGTATTCCCTTATTCGGTGCTCCTTATTCCCACAACTGCCCTCCCATCAGGCAGAGTGCGCTGCAGGGTGGACTCCTGCAGTCGCAGTTAGGTTCAAATGTGAGAGCTTCTCACTTGATTTCCCCTTTGACCCAATGTATATGTGTTCCAGTTTGTAATGTTTTCTTTCTTTTCTATTCAGTGTTGTGAATTGAATAATGTTCCCCCCAAATAGTTGTCCATTTGGCTGGGCCTTGATTCTCTGTGTCATGAAAGAAAAGCTGGAAGTGGGGCGTGTCCTTTGGATGAGGGGTCCCTAATCTGTGAACCTTCGAGACTCAAGAGAAGGTTGATGCCAAGACGCACGGAGCCCTTTGAGGAACACTGGCTTCACAGATGCTGGAAGGAGACCAGCACCTCCTCAATACTGGCCAAGAGGTAGGGAAAGCCTTCTCCCAGAGTTGACTCCCTGAACTCAGACTCCAGCCTTCTGAACTGTGAAAGTATACATTTCTATTTGCTGTTGGAGAAGCACTAGATCACAGACACTCAATTGAAACCGGTCTAGAAGAGAGAATAATCACATTTTTCTAAAGGTATTATATTTTTATTCTGCATTAGCACTTGTATCATGCTGATTTTTACAACACTATTTGGTAAATACTTGTAAGATTGCTATGTGAAGTACACTTGCCTGAAATTATATCCAAGTGCAAATGTAGGAGGCATGACTCTGTAATATGATTCGTGATTATGGCTACTTGGAATTGTTGGATTCTTTGGATGATAATACAATTATCTCCATGTGATTTGTAAAAATATATTCTCATTATATATGGGAAACCCAATACCAGAGGGAATTAGAGATACTAAGAAATTCAATTTACATCCCACTTTCACTACCAAGGGAGTCATTGAGTGGTGCAAATGCTTAGCATGGTGAATGTTAAGTGAAAGCCGGGGTTCAAGTACAAGCAGAGGCACCTGGGAAGAAGGGTTTGGTGTCCTACCCCAAAACCAGTCATTGATAACTCTGTGGAACATGTGGGATCTCACTGAGTCAGAACTGAGTCAATAGCAACACCTTGAAAACATAGTAACACTAGAGAAGATTTGAAAGATTCTTCCCCCATAGTCCAAGACTAAGGTGTAAGCTCAGATCAACTTGAGGGCAGTGAGTGAAAGTTTAAAGTTAGGATATCAGTTGCTTTTGACTGCAGGCTCTGGGCGGCAGGGCTCACCTGGGAAGTGGCGGTCATGACGGTGGAGAGGAAAAGGGAAGGTATGTAGTTATGGAAGGGAGACCAGAGAAACCAGACACAGGAAGAGGGTGTGACGTAGAGAGCAGCGCGGTGGTAGCAACCTTGAGTGGATCCCTGTGACTTACCGTTCGTAGGTCCTTGAGAAGTTTGTCCAGAGGAAGAGAGAATTTTCATTATGCTAGGAGAGAACAATGGTCTTTTAACAGAAAAATAATTTGTCTTTTTAAGGTATCTGCCTAAAAGTGTAAGATATTATTTAGATTCGCCTAGATTAAGCAAATTGTCTTCTTGTTTTTCCTTTAGTGACCAAATGTAAAACAAGCTTCAGCATCTCTTGGCCTTGCAGCAACATGTGTTTACTGCAACACAAATGGGAAAGGAACGGTCATGAGGAGAGGCATAAGGGGCCCATTCATTTTTTAAATGAGTCAGTCTTCCCCCTGCTGAGCCTGCCAGACACCTGCCAATTGTGATGAATTTTATGCTATGGACACAGAGAGCTAGACAAAGCTCACCAATTAATTCCTTCCCACTAAATGACAAAACATATCACAAAGCAGAATCACTGAGACCACTGGCCGCTGCTTCCTGGGTTCCACTCCGGAGGCAAAGCCATCTCCTCTCTGACAGCGGCTTTCACTAGGGAGGAACTCGGCAGCCTCCACCCCCACCACTGCCGCTGCTTCAGCCCGGTCTGTAAACAGTGTTCCCTGGTGGAATACGGGAGAGACTGCAGAATGGACATGATGCCAGCCGCCCAGTTTCACGAGCTAATCGAGGCCCCGAAGAGCTATGTACCTTGTGCAAAGATAGCTGACACATTTTCTAGGTAGCTGCGTCATTGTCATCTTGTTTCCCTTGCTTTATCTTGACTACCCAATTTCAGGGAAAGTGTGTATTTGCCCAAATTATTAAACTAGTTTGCGATTGTTTGCTTTGGCCTTTTAAAAACCAGGTTCCAAGCCTGATTCGCAGTGAAACTTTAGGACTAAACTACATTTCCAAGAATGCAATCTTTACAGAAGCAGACCATCTGCCACGACGTCCTTTCTCAAGAAGTCACTGATGGGGTTTCACAGCTACACCTTTGGGTTGACAGCCACCAGCTTAACCGCGTTGCCACCAGGCCTGCTGTAAACACCAGATTAAAGCAACAAAACGAAAACCACCCAATCCAAATGAGCAAAGATTCTCCATCCTTACGCTTATTCTCAAGAGTGGCTCACTAGAGATTCAGGCGCTGTACTAAAGCCCGGTGAACAAATCAGACAGGACAGGGCTCAACTATCAGAAAGCATCTGGGTTCGTAAAGGCTTATCTGAAAACAAGCAGCCGTGTAAGGGAGTCACCATCCAGTCTGTGCAGAATAAAGCACATCCACCTAAAGATTTTTAGCAGGATTTCCAGGATTTTTAGCAAAATTTATGATCAGAAGAAGCAATGTCAGAGTTTACATTTCAAAGTACTTGGCTTGTGACAGGCTGCAGTTTACTGTGGGTATCCTAACTCCCTTTGGAGTAGTTTTGATGTAAGCTCAGCTTCCACTTCATTCTGACCTTCAACCAGAAAAGATAAAATGCTTTCAGAAATAGGTGATAACTCCTCTGACTAGCCTATGCAGGGCCAGTCTTACCCTTGGGGAATGTGCCCCGGTTGTCACTTAATTATTTACAGAAGAGTGTCATCTGGAAACTGAGGTTCAAGAGCTGTAGGGTCATGAGTCAGACGCCGACCAAGTGGTCATGTGGTCCAAAGATTCCAGGGCCAAACCTTTATCCGTTCACTTGTATGAAATACACCGACACAAACAATTAATAGTTTCGGTGGTGGGAAAAGGGAAGGTTTGTTTATGACTTCATGTTAGTGGTGGTGGAATATTTTGTGGGGAAAAAAAGGTAGAATTGTGGTGCAACATGAAAAATGTAATTAATTATAATTAATTATATTTATATTATATTATATTTATAATTAATTATAAATGTGGAAGTTGTTTGGTGAGTGTTTTGCAATGTATATTTTCACCCTATAAAAAACAAACAAGCAAAAATAGCAACAAAACCAAAACCAAAACCAATCAGAACTCAATTTTAAGGGAAGGGTTGATAATAAATACCTGAAAAATATTTGAATGTTTATAATGTAAAAACACCAACCCTCTGAACTACATCCTAAGCAAGACACTGAAGAAAATGCAAAGAAATGTAGCATAGTTTCTGGAATCAGCTATCTATTGTCATGAAGCAAAACAATGAATCTAAGAAGGTGAAAGCAACAAGTTCTTGTTCGTCAAGATTTTTCAGGTTGCTGAGTGGTTCGTTTATACTCAGCTGGACTCTTCAAGGCTGCAATGAACCCAAGGGTGCTGATCCACCTAATGCTAATTCTTCTTATGCTGACTCCTCTAAAGGGTTCGCTCGCCAATCTGAGGCCTGAGTTGGAATGTCTGGAGTGGTGGAAATATCTGGACCTTGCTCCACTTAGCCTTTCACGATGGCGTTCTTCACAGGATGGATGGGACATTCTGAAGCAGCAGCCTCTGCAAATTCCCTTAGGTTCCCACAGCGTCGTTCTTATCACATTCTCTTGGTCAAAGCCAAAGTTCAACCCACATGCAAGTGATAGGACAATTGGCTCCATTCCTTAATAGGAAGAACTGTGGAGACATTGTGCCAAATTTTAATCTACTACCCCACTATATTTCATCACGTCAGAGTCCCGTAGTAGACATGCATCAGAAGGACAGATAATCACACGATGCAAACCCTTAATGAATGTAAGCATTGCCAGGCATATTTCTAATGCATTTATATGTAACATTTCACTTAATATTCACCACAATTTTATGGTGAAAGGATACAACCCGGAAGAACACTTTTCCAAATTTGAAGCACACTGTATTCTTTTGTTCTGTTTGCCTCACTGCCACTTGGTCTATATACAGGTTCCATGTGAGCACAATGAAGTCTTCTGGAATTCCCATTCTTCACAGTGATATCCGTAGTTTGTTATGATCCACAGTTAAATGCCTTGGCATAGTCAATAAACACAAATAAACATATCACTGGTATTATTCTGTATGCTAAGCAAATAAGCAGAGGGACCTTGCTTCCTGAAAGCAAGGAGGACTTGAAGCCCTTGCTGATGAAGTTTAAGGACTTCGGTCTTCAGTATGAATTAAAACTCAATATACAGAAAATTAAAATAGACAACATCATGACAAATGGAGGAAATATTGAAGTTGTCAAGGATTTCTTCTTGCCTGGGTCAATAGGCAGTGCTCATAGAAGCAGCCGTCAAGAACTCAAATGATGCACTGCATTGGGTAAATCCGCAGCACAAGACCTCTTTAAAATGTTGAAGAGCAAGGATGTCACTTTGAGGTCTAACGTTCATTTGACTCAAGCCGTGGTATTTTAA
>NW_022103908.1:25984763-26029658 GCF_000313985.2 Echinops telfairi | reverse complement strand
AGCTAGAATGGCAAGACTTGGTCTCAAGCAATTTGGATATGTTATCAAGAGAGACCAGTCTCTAGGAAAGAGTATCATGCTTGATAAAGAAGGCCAGTGAAAAGGCAGACCCTCAACAAGGTGGCTGGACACAGTGGCTACCACCCTGGATTCCGGTGCAGCAATTGAGAGGTTGGTGTAGGGTTGGGCAGTGTTTCATTCTGTTGTGCATAGGTTTGCTGAGTTGGAACTGACTAGACAACACCTAGCAATAACAACACAATCTTATGAACTATCATAACTAAATAATATATCTTCTGAATAAAGATGAGGAAACTTCAGTGTGCAAAAGTTTAACTAACTGGTCCAAGGTCATCTCCTTGGTGAATATTGAGGCAAAATTCAACCCCAAGAAATCAAATTCCAGACACTGGTGTCTTGACCACAAGTAATGGTGCTATACTAGCTTTCTATTTTCACTGTAACACATTGCCACCAATTTAGTGGCCTTGGACAGTACAAATGTATGCTTTTACAGGTCAGACGCTTGTCAAGTCAAGACTGGACTCTTATTCCGTGACTCTAGGAAGAAACCATTTAGAAGAATCCAATTCCTTTTGATGGTAGGGCTTGACGTCCTGTTCCCTTGTTGGCTGTTAACTTGGAGTTACCTTTAGCTCCTAGATTCGAGGACCATGATGCTTCTCTCCAGTCATGGCATGTGAACCCTGTGGACCATAAAATCTTTCTAATGCTTAGAATATGAATGAAATATCTAGAATCTTCGGCCCCAACTATCTTGCCTCCTTTTTTGCCTCTTTTTTCTGACCGGAGAAAGTTCTCTGCTTTAAAAGGTTCATGTCTTAGATTGGACCCATCATATAATCCAAGATAACTTCATTATTTGATGGTTCATAGCTTGAGTTACATTTGCAAAGTTCCTTTGCCTTCTAATAGTACACAATTTCTAGCAATTAAGGCATGAACAACCTTAAGAGCTAGTCAATCCACCATGAAGATGAAGTGCTGTCAGTTCAGAGGGGTATGCAATCCCTACAGCTACGAGGTTAAAAAGTGTTAATGGAGGTAAACTATGTTTGAATGTGAGAAATGCAAACTGTATCACTAAGTGCTCCTTGTGCTGGGGAGGAAGGAGGAGATGCTGAAGAGTTTCACAAATACAGACACACAGGAAAAGATCAGGCTTCTGTGGTAAAGAGTAATGACTAGGATGATGGTTTCTTGGAGGCAATCGGTGGGGAGATATGTTAGAGTGCAGGTTAAGGTCAGCGGTGGAGAACCGTAAGTGCCACATGAAGGATTTTGGGTTTCATTCCAAATAGGAAGTCATTAGGGTTTTGAGTGGAATGTTAAAATGATCTTCTGAGAAAATGAATCCAACTAATTTATAGGGAAAATAGGAGTGAGGGAGGCAAGGAAATGGTTAGATGTGTCAGGGGCTGTCACCACTATCTCCTTGTAAGCAGATAATAAGGATAAGTAGCAAGATAAGGAAATTGGTGGGAGACCCAAGAAGGAAGAGATCATCAGACTGTGAGGATCGAATGTTACATGTGAAGGAGGTAAATGTGATCTTGGGAAAATGGGTGAAGGATGCACAGGATGGAATCTACTACTAAAGAGGGAAGGCCAGTCAGGGTGAGCATTAGACATGACCTCTGTCTGTATAGAGCAGCCCTGCCCTAACAAGATGATTGAATTACGCATCAGAGCCTCACTTCTTAGTTAGGGTAAGGCATGAACTCCTCCACAAAGCTGGATCCGGTTAGAGTCCCCAGGACTTCAAAAGCCACTTCTCTAGGCAAAGAAAAGCAGGGACACATTTCCCTGAAAAGTTCCTTTTAATATTTGCAGTTATTTCCCAAACAGTGGTTTAATTAGTGTTTTTAATCTCTATACTTAATGAAAAATTTATAGCTCCTCAGTTGCTTCTAAGGATTCAGTGCATTTGTTGAGTGTTTTATCTTTTTTTTCTTTGTTATTTCTTCCTATTTTTTTAAATGCAAGATTTTTATGGATTGATAACCTTCCGAACTTTAATTTTTGTGGGCATTTCTGCAACTCAGAATTGATGTATATAATAATAATAATTTCGCTAATGTACAAGAGGATGGATTAAGAGATCACTTTTTGAGCCGCTTCTTAATAAACATTCTTTGGCAAGCCCGAGTTCTGCAGGGGGCCATCATCAAAGTGACCATGTCCATGGGGACCTATTGATAGCTATCTTCATCAAAGGGAGAGGCAAAAAGGATTTATATGTTTCCACCAGAGCTCCCTTGGGAACTCAAGGGACGTATTTTGTTTCTCTTTAATAGCTCCTCGTGGGTACTTTATGGACCGGTTCTCTCGTGGCAAGTGTCTGATCCCAAGACATAAATTAATTTTAGATGCACCTTTTATCCATCTTGTCTGCTAAGGCAATATTCACTATTTGTTTTGGTTGCCATGGAGATAATTGACTTCCTGCTGTGGCAGGAGTCTTGGTTGGGGGTAGTAAAGGGGATTGGGTCCAGGGATTCTTTAATTTTCACACACAGTGAGCCTTTATATACATCTCCCACTTACCGTTGGAATCATTTTTACTATTACCTTGTGAAGTCTGCCCTTTTTACTTTTCCATCACTTTCTTTTTTATATTTTAACCTCTGCTCTCCCAGGATGCTAACTAAAACCACTGCATAGGGCAAACAGTCCATTTATTACTCTTTTGTAAGATGGTTGGATCCATCCTAGGGGAAAAAGCGCAGTTGAGGAATCTGAGAAAATGGTGGATTATAGGACTGTATTCCAGTGGAACAAGAGGCCACATTTTATCAAAGCAAGAAGCACTTTGAATACCAAGTCATAAAATCAATCTCCCAGTGACCAACTCTGGCTGCTAAAGAGTGAGCTCCTTTGGAGCTTCCATACCAGTTCTGATATTTACAAAGGCAATTGTTAGATTTGGCTGTGAACTCTTAGAGCAGACAACAAAAAGTCTTTTTCAAGTACAGTGAGAAAAAAATAGAAAGAAATATGTTTTTAAATCTTTCTTTTTAAGGTATACAAACAACAAAAGGCAGCACTTTATATACATTCTCTCATTCTGTCCCCCTTTTGACTGTCACTGCGGATAAAAAAAATTTTCCATAACAGATGATCTGAAGACCTTTAAAAGCATTATAAAACAAAGCTACCCGAAACACATCACATTTGTTGCACTCAGTCTTTGAGAAACATCTGAGCTGCAGGGTTTCCACACATGTATTTGCAGCACCACCCCACACCTCTGAGACTCCTACACTGATTGCCACAAGGCTAATATTTTTGATAAAATACAATTTTTTTTTTGTGGTTGTAGTTCAGAAAGCTATTACCAAAAAAGAAAAAACAAAAAAAGAATCAATGATTAGAATGAAAATCCTTAGGAGCAATAATAGTGAACAAAACTCTCAGAAGCTACTTCACTTCTTTCAAGTGCACAGCACAAAATCAATTTGCAATGACCCTGAGAATCGGCCTTCCTCACCACACGACAGCAAAAGAAATGGGGGATGAAAACAAATTAAAGCAAGTTCTTAAAAGTCTTTTTAGTCTTCCAAAGATTTCAGGGTATCTTGGAGCTATGAAACTTTTAAAGGCGGCCCTTTGAATGTTTATCAATATCATTGTATATTCTTACAGGAATGGCTTTTCGGCTGACCCTAGATGTTCAGGACTCACTTTCTGATTTCTCTGACATTCTCATTATTTGTTTACTCCTGAAATGTCTTTTGAGTGCCTATTATGTCCAAGGCAATGTGCTAGGAAATAAAGGACTTGGAAGATGCATGAGACGATCGCCAAATTTTAATAAAAGCAACCCAAGACAAATAATGGGATGCTTGTGTCTGTAAGAAAGCAAAGGGATGCAACAAAACGTGGGGGTGAGAAGGAGGGGACCACTTTAGTATTTCAAATACCAGTGGGGAGGGTAACCTGTGGTGGGCAGGTTTCAGCAGCGCTTCCAAACTAAGAGAGACCAGGCAGAAAGGCCTGCAGATCTACTTCCCAAAAGTAGCCAATGAGAACCTTATGGATCACCACGCAATGTTGTACCACTCATTTGCTTTGGGCATGCCATGAGGAAGGATCAGTTGCTGGAGCGGGAAATCGTGTGTATTGAAGTAGAAAGAGACCCTGGGTGAGATGGATTGGCAACAAAACCAGCACAGCGATGGACTCAAGCATGCCAGCATTGTGAGGGTGCTAAAGAACCGGGCAACGTTTCATTCTGGTCCATAGAAGTTACCACCAGTTAGAGTTGGCTCAATAACAGCTGTCTGTCTGTCTAACTATCTATCTATCTATCCTTCTATGTAACTTTTAGGACATTCAGGTCATTGATGACAAATCAAAGGTGTTAGTAATGGACACAGACTCAATTTGACGCCAGGTCTACATGAACCCGAACTGCTAACTTACAATGCTTCCTGATTTAAAGTATTGTAATTGGCTGCAAGCATGACATTAAAGCTGGGCCAGAAGGTATTTTAACATGGACAGAAGAGGAAAAGCCATTCCAAAGGAACAAAATGGAAAGCAGGGCATTATTCTCTGGGATGATGTAATTAAAAGTGGGGCCTTACAAGGTACTCACTCAGTGCCAGACATCATTCTAAGTGTTTTAACATATTCTCTTTTCCTTGTAATGACCCAGTGCAAGGGTTGACTGCTCTTATTTCTACTATATAAATGAGGAAATGGAGGCATGGAGATCAAGGACTTGCCCAAAGTGAAGCAATTAGTAGATAACAGATATTTAGACCCCAGAATACTGGTTCTCTAGCAATGCTACTTACCCCACTGCTCAAACCATGCTCATCCCACTGAGCACACCTGCTTTCCTGAAGACTTCAGAGGAGGAAGAGAGGTAGAGCAGGTCAGACACCATTGCTTAATGCTGAAGGCTAGTAGTTCGAGACCAGGCAGAATAAGGCCTTCAATTATCTTCACTAGGCTTCCTAAAAGCCAAGCCAAACAAATCAATTATTGAATTGATTACAACTCACAGGGACGCTATGTAGTAGAACTACCACATATACTCAAGTATAAGCCGACCCGAATATCAGCTGAGGCACCTAATTTTACCACAAAAATTACTTGGAAACTTTGCTGAAAAACTCGGCTTCTACATGAGTATCCATGGTATCCCCAAAGGGGACCAGTGCTGTAGATCATTATGGAGGGGGACTGCCACAGCTTCCTATCTGAGAGCAACAGGTGGGTTCGAACTGCCAACCTTTCGGTTAGCAGTTGAGCACTTTAACCACTGTGCCACCAAGGCTCCTTCTCTGAGTTTTCCAAATGAACTGAAAAACAAATGTATAGGGGCCCTAAAGAACAGGGTAGAATCACTGGAATTGCTGGAATTCCATGGGTGAAACCTTGTTGTTAGCAACTCAATGCATAGCCCAGCAAACCGCCAGGGCTCCTCAAATGAGTCACAAGTTATTTCTTTACTTCTTTGATTTCCTTTCTTCTTCCTTTATATACTTTTTGACCAGAGATATCCTAAACTCAACTTTGTGTTATAGGAAGATAATCCTAAAGCAAAGAGGAATATGGATTAGAGGGAAAACAAATTGAAGGCACTTTAAAAAAATAATCGTAACATCCATCTCTCTCTCTCCACATACACCTCCAATCTCTCACATCCGACATATATAACCCCCCGTAAAACATATCCATATATGCTAGACTTATTCAACCTCACTGCCATCAAGCCAATTCTGACTCATAACACCTCACAGAGGCTAGAGTAGAACTGATCCTGTGCATTCCTGACTGTCATTCTAGGCAGGAGTAGAAAGCCTCCTCTTTCTCTCAAGGAGTGGCTGGTGATTTTGAACTACTGACCTTTCGGTTATCAACCCAAATTGCTACCCACTATGCCATCAATGTTCGTCTTCTCGAGGCACATCTACTCAGATGTCCAACTACCTCATCCACATGTTAGTGTTGTTAGGTGTCGTTGAGTTGTCTCCAGCCCACAGTGACCATAAGTACAACAGAAAGAAACACTGCGTGTCCTGCCTGCTCTCTCCTCACAAGCGCGATGATGAAGGCCATTGTTCTCACCACTATGCAATTTGTGCCTCAGATTCTGACAGACAAGGACAAAGAAGTGTCGAGTGGAAACATGCCATGCATTGAAAGAACAACTCCAAAGAGAGCCAGACTTTTTAATCCCCAAGGTCATTACTGGTGAGAAGACATGGTGCTATTCTTATGACTCCAAAAGTAAACATCGATCAAGCCGGTGGAAGATGCCATCATCACCTTGCCCCCCCAAAGCTCCTCAAGTGGAATCAAAGATCAAGACGATGCTCAATTGGTTTTGGTCTTGCTTGCTGAGGTGATGGGGAATCGTGCATTTCGAGTTTCTTCCACAGGTCAGACTGTTCATCAAGCCTTCTATTCAGAGGTCCTGAAGAGAATGTATAGCAGTGTGAGACCAAGAAGGTCTGATTTGTGGCAGATGGAGGACTGGTTTTGCCACCACAATTCACCTGCTCACGCAGCCATTTCGGTGCACCAGTTGGGGACAAAAAAACCTGCCTCTATTGCCCTACATCCCTGACTCACCTGACCTCACTCCATGTGACTTCTTTTTTGTTTCCAAGAATGGAGAGGGACATGAAAGGACAGAGAACGGTTGATGTAGAAAAAGTGAAGAAAAAAATGAGGGAGGTGCTGCCAGCAATCCAAACAAATAAGTTTGAAAAACGTTTCCAAGAATGGAAACACAGGTTTGACAAATGTATTAAATGGAATGGAAAGTACTTTGAAGGCAATAGGTTGTTTTGTAAAAAAAAAAAAAATTAAATACATAGTTTTGAAAAAATATCCGCCTTGGGGTATGCCCTTGTATATATGCACTTTAACAGAGACACACAAATAGCACAGACACACACGCGTATACAATACTTGTATTTATATTTATATATACACCACAGGCAGACAGGCATAGGAAGGTAAGTCAGAAAGCTTTGTTACTGGGGGTCTAGTTCAGTCATTGATGGGCCTATTCTAAACAAAGCAAATCCAAACATATGTCTGAGGTCAGTGGATGGCTTCAAACAAATTCTATATGTAACACACTGGCCTTAGCCTCACCAGGTTTTTCCTGAAGAAAAAAAGTCTAATTAAAACTGCTGCTGAGATCATCTGCTGGGTCAGTTCAATTCAAAGCAGAGATCAACTCAGATCACGGTGACTTTTGTTTGTTTGTTTGTTTGTTTGTTTGTTTTTGTTTTTTTCTAGAAGATCATCGGGCTGGTCATATGGCTTTTGTATGAAAAAAAAATTTTAAGGAAAGAGAAAACTGCATTGATGAGGAAAAGTTCAGGAGAGTTGCACTAAGAAATTGTTTTCCATTGTGACAAGGCATCTACTTATTCTTCAAGGACAGCAAGGATCACCCTGTGGGGATTGCACGGGGAAATCTTATCCCATCTATGCAATAGCCCCGATGTTGCCGTTCAGACTTGTTTGTGTCACCCAAACTCAAAGAACACTGAAAAGAAACTCTATTTCAGCCCCCAGAGGGATGCCCAAATGACCATTTTGATACAGTGTAAATCAAATAAACACGGAATTCATCCAACAAGAGTTTGAAAGATGAAAACATTGCCTTCAGAAGTGTGTAGACCTACATGAAAGAAATGTTGAGAAACAATAACATCATATTTTGATTTTTTTTCCTGAGTAAATGTTCATACAATTTTGTAGCAATAGTGTTTGACATACCTTTGTATACAAGGGGATTTCAAAAAGTTCATGGAATATTCCTTTTTTTTCTTTTTATTCTATTTATTAACAAATATTTTGAAACCCCCTCTTATACCACAAGCACACACATGCACAGTCATACATTCACATATATATTCACTTCCTGGTTTCAAAAACATAAGTTAAATGAACTCAAAAGGTAAGTTAAATGAACTCACAAAGATGAGCTGACATATATAGATATATGTATTTTTTCTTTCCCTGAATTCAGACTGACATTGTCAGGAATCCTGAGTTGGTAACAAAGGACTATTGCATACTGCCCTCATTTTCCATTTCTAACAACACTGGAAAGATTTTTCTTCCTCCCTATTACTTCAGACCTTTTCCACTTGCAGAAGCACGCTAAGGGAGCATCCCTGAAACACCTACAAAGGAGCCCTGGGCAGCTCTGTCCTCAGCTCCTGGAGATGATATTCTCATTATTTATGTCCCAAATTAAAAAATCAATACATTTTGGGTCTTCCAATTTCATCTGATTTTCTATTTAGAAAAATATTACGCCTGGACAAAATTCATGTGCAAGGACTCCACAAATGACTCCAGCTTATGAGGGAATCCAAACATCTCTCTACCTGCATGTGAACATCATTATGCAATTGCCTTTAGAGCTGTATCTATATTTCCATATGTAATAAGCGCATATGTATAACATTCATCTTAGTATAAGTGCTGCTGAAGCAAGGACGACATAGCATTCTTTACCCATAAGAATAATGTATTTGTATCGAACAAATGAATGCATGTAATTTTTAGTCAAAATAATACACACCAAGATGGAAAGAGATATTCAGATCATGGCTCATATTTACAAATAAAAATATGTATTTCATCTACATATATTTTGAAATATATATGTTTAAGCCATTGAGAAACTCCGGAAAGTACCACAATGTCTGGGAAAAGACTTGAGTTCCACTAAAAACCAAGCCACACCCATGGCCACGGAGTCCACTCTGAGTCACAGCTACCTAAGGAGAGCTGCTTCTTGGGGTTTCCAAGACTGTAAACATTTGCAGGAGCAGAGAGCCTCCTCCTTTCCCCTGGAGAGGCTGAGAAGTGCGGACCGCTGACCTTGGGCTTAGCAACCCAATGCTTAGCCCACAACCCAGAGTTCCTTTCCAAGCCACTGGAAAATGCAGCCTTGAGAAGACACGGGAGGTACTGACAGGAAATGCTGTGGAAGAGATACCGCGCTCTGTGGAGCCTGATTGGAAGATCACGCTTTCATAGTTTAAGGTCAAATGACATCATTTATTTCCAGTACAACGAAACAAAATATCATCATGCTAGAATGATATGATGTTGAAAACCTCAGAGACTCAATTTTGTGCTCTCAGGATGAGTTACTGCAGATGAGACTGAAGAGTTGTGTTGAGGGGAACGGGTGTCCAGGATAGCCTATTGGTGGGGAAAAGTCAATGTACCCTGTTTCCCCAAAAGTAAAACATCCCCTGAAAATAAGACCTACTTACAGTTTTGCCTCTTCCTGAAATATAAGGCATCCCCTGAAAATAAGACCTCCCCCAAAATAACCCCCTCCACCCCCAAGCTACCATAACTCTGGACTCTGGACTGTAGTGGCGAGCGCCCCTCCCGCAGCTCACTGTTGGCTGCAGCGCAGCCAGAGCAGACAGGAAGTGCGAGGTCTCTTTTAATAAAACAATAAATGTGTACCGTATTCTTCTTCATGGGAAAATAAGACATCTGAAAATAAGACCTAGCGCATCTTTGGGAGCAAAAATTAATATAAGACACTGTCTTATTTTCGGGGAAACGGTAGCATGCTTCATTTTGAGCAGCTAGGTCTGGAGTAGGAGGCCATGGGTGGTGAGAAGAGGCAACAATCTAACAATCTTCCTCCTGTTGTGGAGAGACCGGAGCTTTGAATTCACATAGCGGCCCCTCAGAAGAAAGGCCTGGGGATCGCCCTCCAGAAAATCAGTCATTGACAACTTTACGGAGCATAGTGCGACGGACGTGCATGGGATTTCCAGGAGTCGGAGTCGGCCTGATGGTAAGAGGTAAAAATCTCCACCATATATGAACAGGGACGTTTAGCCCTCCACAATAAGAATGACTCTTTGGAGTAGCTGGGATAAGTGATAAGCAATTTATCGCTATATAAAAGCAATTCCCTGAAAGAAGCCAGCAGAGATAGTTCCTTTCATTTCCTACCCACCCAACTTTCTATCTGTACACTTTTTATATCTACAGAGCAGCATGAGAGATAAATCCAATAAGGATTTATAGCACACCCACTCTACTTGATGCAGAATGAGAAATAAAACTGCAGGAGATTTCATATTTGCCCTCCGTGAGCCTGAAGTCCAGCAGGAGAGAAAAGATACCCTTGGGAATATCTGAAAATGAGGATGCACAGCGCTAAGGCGAGTGGAGCAAGCTGCTCCGGGCACGCGGAGCTGCAGTTGAGAATCACCAGACTGCAGGCAAAAGAAGCCACGTGCTGCATTCCGGTGAGGAGAGATGAAATTCCCATTCCAGGGACATCAAGTTAAAGTCTGTGGAGGGACACTTTGGCTGCAGCAGCAGATGTTTGAGACCTGGTGCTAGAAATAGGGAGGGCTAATGACTACAGGTGGTTATCACACCAAAATGACAACAACAACAACAAAATCTATAAAAGAAACCCCGAGCGGCTTTGGCTCTGTTTGCTGGCATCTTCTCAAACACTGAGAAAGGTTGCTCATAAATTATCTTTCATGTTGATTTGCTTTTTCTCTGTATGCTTGTGAAAGGCTTTCGTGAGCATCCACAGCACCCTGGTGAAATTGGAGAGTTAGTGTTATTTGGGAAAAGCAGGTAAGGTTGCTTGCTCAAGGACATACCACGTGCTCCTGCCTACCGATACAGCCGTGGGGCTCACAGATCTCCTAAAGGGGTTGGGACAATCCCAGTCGCTATCAAAGCCAGAGTGTTGCTGTCACCGGGGAGTTTTCAGAGTGGAATTTTATAGAGGACTCTATCAGCGAGTCCTCAGGGTTCCTTCTGATTTAGAGGGTGACCACAGGCTTCCGTTGGCCACGCACATGTCCTTCCTCTGCTCCCTTGGCATCTGCAGCCTGAATTTCCTGCACAGCATCGCATCATATATAGTGTGGAAGATTCAAATTGGATCTGAGGCGTCCCTTGCTACCTGCATCTGTGGAGAAAGACTCTGCTTTTCTTATTTCTGCCCAAGTCTGAAATAGAGAGGCTGTAGGTTAAGCAAATAGATTCTCAAAAGTGCCAGCCTACAGGAGAAATAGCAATCTCTGTCATTTGCCCAATACCTACCATGCTCATGAGCCTTACAAACACTGTCTGCCCCCCTGAAAACAGTGATGCAGTCGGGTTAGCTAGTGCCCTTGTTTCCTTTCCGTATGCTTCAAAGGTTCAATTATCTGCCTGAGGCCACATGTCGAGGAAGTGGTAAGCAGTTCTAATCATTTTGCTCCCTTTTGTAGTTAAAAATATGACCCTCAAGTGAATTATCCGTTTCCATTTAAGCAACACAATAGCAGGGTGACCTGCTTTTTTAAAAAGCTAGGTAGCCGTGATATCGGGCTAATCCCGAGAGAAACTGAAACAGAAGTGTGGCTTCACAAATCTGTGAGAAAAAAAAAATTCTATTACCTTTTCATTCTATTTTTTTCCCATGAACTTTTTGGAGATTTCTCATAGTAGTCTACATGATGAGAGGTGGAGGAAGTAGCCCCCCCAGGGACACTGTCACCTCACATAAATAATGGAACATCCGGTCTGCGTGAGCCGGCTTCATGCAGCCCTGTTGACAATCCCAAGACACAGTCATTGCACACGCATGAAAGCTCTTCCAGAGCCTTGAAGTAGGGTTTGGGGATCCATCCACTCATGCACAGTGCTTGCTGAAGGGGACTGCGTGGAAGCCCGATCCCACGCACATTCTCAATGCCATGCTCCCGTGGGTGGCTCTGCCACAGATCTGTGAAAGAGGAGTATTCACAGCGTCTGTGCTAACCTTTAGGAAATGGATGGTCGTCACAATCCAGTCAGGACTGACTTGAGTTACAGAGCGGAACTGCCTTATAAGGTAATCTTGGCTATGCCCTTGATGAGAACAAGTCACCAGGCCTTTCTTCTGCAGAGCCTTTGGGCCAACAGATAATTTGGCAAGCTGTTTGCTCTGCTTAGGCTACTTGAAAAATCACAGACTCGAACTTGGCTGGCATCAAAGTCTAGGGCTAACTAGAAATGAAAGGAGAAAAGATCCATCCTAGATTATAATAATATCACTCTCCGACTATCTGTATTTAGAATAAAATAGATCCCGGATTAGGCAAATTCCCTAGCATCTTATAGGAAGCACCTTTTCATTATTGCTTTGTTTTTCTTTGCAGTGGTCTCTGGGGTGTGTATGAGTTCAGAAGATCGGTGTGGAGGTTGATGAGGGATGGAGTCCATGAGGAAGAGGAGGACACAGTCAGTTCTCTCAAACATTCATTTAGACATATCTGAGTGCATACTTAGTGCACCACAGGGTATACTGCTGAGCAACGCCGTCAACAACCCCTGCCCTTGTGGAGCTCCCATTCTCATGGGGGGAAGATGTGACAAACAAAACAAATACATGTAATATATTGTGTGCTTCACAACGATAAGTGCTAAAGTGAAAAATAAAACAGAGGGAGATAAGTGATGGTTGTGGGTACATTTTTTAAACTTCTTATCTGTACTCATTTTGCTGTTGTTGTCATTGTTGTAAAAATGTAGATAACACCGCATTTGTCTCTTCAACATTTTTCACATATATAAGAGAGGAAAATTTTGAAAGTTCCTGGGAAATTGGAATTTGAAAAGAATGGATTTTTTTCCATGAAATTTTTGAAAGCGTCTTGTTTAATTCAGTGAAAGGAATTACATCAGTCATATTATGCAAACATTGCCAATGTCCGCTACCAAAATTTCTATCACTATATACAAAAACGTAATGGTTTCTAAATAATAATCTTCTCCCCCAGCCCTCTCCCTCGCTCTGAGTAACCCATTGGCCTGTTGTCACTGGGTGTATTCCTACTCAGAGAGACAAAGTAGAGCTGCCCCATTGGGTTTACTGGACATTAGTCTATGGTAGGAGCTCTGCTGCTCTAGGGGGCTACGCAGTGTACTGCTAACCTCAAGGTCAGCAGTTCTAAACCACCAACTGTTCTGTGGGAGAAAGATGAGGCTTTCTACTCCTGTAAATGTTTACAGTCTTGGAAACCCACAAGGACAGTTATGTTCTATTCTCTCCTGCTCAGGTCGCTATGAGTCAAAATCAACTCGATGGCAATGTGTTTTGTTTTCTTAAATCTCTAGGGAAGCAGCCTGCTTCATCTTTCTCCCAAGGGTTGACTGTGGGTTCAAAACACAGATATTGGAATTAGCAGCTGAGTACTTAACCCCTGTCCCACCAAGTCCCTTCCAGTTCTAATAGCCATTACAAAACTCTGATTTCTCGATATTTTTCAACTCTAGATACTTGAGGGGGATGTGTGTGATTTTAAATGATGTTGTTATTTAACACAAACCCCTCTCTAATCCGTGAAGGAGTTTAAATTAAGGGGAGTCCTAGGGGGACAGTATGCCACTCATTGTTCCTAAACATAAGGTCAGCAGTTCAAGCCACCAGCTATTCAGAGGGAGAAAATGAAGCTGTGTGGTCCTCTATAGCTGATGGCCTCAGGAACTCAATGGGGATAGTTCTGCTTTTCCCTGTAAGATCACTGTTAAGTCAGAAGCAAGCAGACAGAAAGGACTTTATCTGAACCCAGGCTTAGTTGGCTGCGAATCCCCATTGCCCTGGAGTGGATTCTGATTCACAGCGATCCCATAGGACAGAGTGAAATGACTCCTTGTGACTCCAAGTTGTAAATCTTTAGGGATGCCACTGCCACAGGTTTCCTCTATGGAGCAGCTGGTGGGTCCACTGCATGGCGGACTGCTCCATTGGGGCTCTTTGTTAGTCGGCTAGGGGGTCGGACACCCTTGAATATTTCAGTAAAGTCCAATGGAAGACACTGAAGGAGTTGATTACTCTCATCAGGGAATGATGAGGATGCCTGTGTCTGTCTTTAATAAAGGTTCACGTCATCCTTACAGACATTCGTGATGGGTTAGTTCATGTAAGCTGGAAAATATATACCTATTGCTTTGGGATGTGGCTGTAAAATAAGAAAGAAATCAGTAACTTCTCCAGGACACAAGCAGCCAAAATTAAAAGCAGCAAAAGTGCCCTCAGCCCGTCCAGAGCAACTCTTCCTGAGTTAGTCTTATGACGATACCTGCGTTACTAGTGGCTCAAAAATGGTTTCTTTACAAGTGCATTTTCTTTTCATAAAGTGTAGAAAATATCATCAGGCTACCTTTTTGCCTCTGCCAATGTCTTTGAGATACTGTGCACCATATGGATCAACCTGATCACATAAATTAAGGCTTTAAAGCACAATGTCTGAGCATTTCCAATGGAACGTTACCATCCTGTATAAATTAAAAATGTCTAAAAGGGGGTTTATTAGAAGGATACTATCAAAGCTTTTTATGAGCATGCTTTCTCTTTTGATCTATGTAATTTTCAAAAAGTGCTAGACATATTATCATTTTCAGTACAACTGGAATTTTAAATCTAAGAATCGGGAGGGGAAAATGCAAATAGAAGAGACATGATTTCGAGGCCATGTCTATTTCACTACAATTACTCATTAAGCTGAGGAAATGAATTTCAGTTAAAAGCCTGTGCTATCTAGCACTTTATCAACCAGAAATCTCCAGAAAAAAAGAAAGAACGCATTTCTAATATCCCCAACACACATCTCCAATCTATTAACTGCAGGACTACAAGAAGGTTATTCTTTGCTTGCTTACTAGTTTGGGGAGGAGAGAGAAAATTCCATCTTTGTATCGTGAGTTTTTCAAACAATAGTGATTTACATGTCAATCTCCTGATTATTAAATATTATCTATGTGATTTTCAATTGTATCCGATAGAAAAAAATATTAAATCTCAGCTGGTCTTTTGGAAAAACTAACTATTCTGAATTGACAGAAAGCCTTGGAGAAGATCAAAGTCCTTCGGAGGTGTACATGCTGATCACTGAGCCATAACATATCTGCAGTGTCTCAGTCAGCTATTGCCAGGCCCGCAGTTAAAGTATGGCAATATTAAAATAGGAAATTTTCAGACTATATTATGAAACAAAGTAAATAGTATCTCAATGCAGGAAATTGCCAAATAGAAATCGAATTTTCATGTGTGTCCATTTTGGTGACTATAGGAAATGGTATATGTATATGATGGGCTTCAGGAAGTCTGCGTAAAAATGGAATTAAAAGATAAATGGAGGCCTCTCCCTGCAACTGTTGGGATCTCCCTGTGCAGAGGAAAGAAGAGCGATGAAAACTGAAGACTTGTGGAAACAATGAATCCAATGAAGGGGCTAATGGACCATGCAAGCACCACTCTCGGCAATCGTGGAACTAGAGCAACTAGGTGGGGCCCTGCTACCACTACCCCGTGGGCTCACATGAGGAGGTTCCAAACAGAGTGGAAGAGACTAGGGAGCACATTTCAAAATAATTAAAAAGACGAGATTTGGCCATTGGCTAGGGAACACTGAAACCTCGGAGAGTCTCTCCTCAATCACCCTTCAGGTCTGAAAAGGAACTCGCCATTGGTTCACTTCTCAGCCAAACTTAGACAGGCCCATCAGGGGGTGTGACAACACTGGTGAGGCCACACAACCCCCTCACCCCCACCACCCCTACCACCCCCACCCCCCATCCCCCTGCCATCTAAGTGCTGGGAAAAGAAGAAAGGCAGCATTTATCCAAGAACAAAATTCAGGTTGGGAAAGAGAGAAACAGAAATAAGAAACACAGGGGGGAGCTTGATTTCATTGTGGAAAATGTAATTAACGAGATGAAACCAAATGTGCATGAGTGGCTGAATCACACCCAAGGTGAATGGGGTGTGGGGGCATGGAGTGGAGACCCACTTCCCATCTGTAGACAATTGGACATCCCCTCACAGAGGGGTCACAGGGAAGAGATGAGTCAGTCAGAGTGCGGGATGGCACTGATGAAACATACAACTTTCCTCTAGTTCTTTGGTGCTTCCTTCCCCCCTCTATCATGACCTCAATTCTACCTTACAAATCAGATTAGACCAGAGCATGCACACTGCTACAGATTACAGCCCACAACACAGGGAATCCAGGATAGATAAACCCCTCAGTGTCAACGATGAGAGTACAGATACCAGGGGGATTAGGGGAGGGTGGGGGGAGGATGGATCACAAGGATCAATCTAGAACCCCCTCCCAGGGGACGAATAATGGAAGAGTGGGTGAGGGGCGATGGAGGATGATGTAAGATATGAAAATAATAATCTATAAGTTGTCAAGGGTTCATGAGGGAGGGCGGGTGGGGTAGGGAGGGGGAAGTCCCTGATAGGGGCTCAAGGAAGAGAACGCTTTGAAAATGATGATGGTGGCATATATGCAAATGTGCTAGACACACTGGATGAATGTATGGATTGTGATAAGAGATGTAAGAGCCCCCAATAAAAGTAAGGGAAAAAAGTGATCTGCTCTATAAATCTTCACTCAGTTCACAATGAAAGGCTCTTTTTAAAGTATGCCAATAAAAATAAATCAATGAAATGAAGAATGATGTAAATAAAAATATAGCCATTTCCTCTATTTTAAAAAGCCTTTAAAACATGCATTAACTCTTTTTAAAAAGATAATGAATGTTTTGAAGGTCCCTTGTGTTTGAAGTACCTTTCTTTGTTGAAATGTGAACTCGGGCGCCCGAGAGTTCTTCACAGGGGAAAGTGTAATGGTGTTATGTTGTGTCTACGTGACTAGGCTATGATTCTCAGTGGTGTGAGAGCTAGCTCTGTTCTCGCCTCCTGTCTTGTGATCTGATGTGAGCAGCCAATCAATTGGAAGAGGCATTTCCCTGGAAGTGTGGCTTGCATCCATGATATGAGATAATCTAGTAAAGCTCACTTTCTTTAGATCTTGAACTTTTTCTCATTGCTTGACTTTCAGTTATTGGGATGTAAGAAGCCTCCAGATGCTGACTGACCTTCATCTTTGGGGGTTTGTCAGTTTGTAAACACATGAGCCAGAAGAGGTTTTCAGCATGTCCCCTGACCATCTCATAGCAACCATACAGGGCAGGGTAAAACTGCTCTTGTGGGTTTGGGAGATGGTAACACTTTATGGAGTAAACAATCTCATCCTTCTCCCACCGAGTGGCTGGTGGTTTGGTTTCGAAGTGCTCTCTTCATGGACAACAGCCCAGCTCCTCACCCACTACCCTACCAGGGTCACTGTGAGCTGGAATCAGCTTGATCGCCAGGAGTTTGGAGTCAGAGTTTCTCTGACCTGTAAGTCTCCCTGCCCACAGAAGTTCACTTACTAACTGCACAGTCAACAGTTCAAAACTACCAAGCATTCCACAGGAGATAGATGAGGCTTTCTACTCTTATGTAGATTGACACAGTCCCAGAAACTCAGAGGGGCAGTTCCACTGAAGGATGACGATATGTTGGAATCAGAGTGATGGCAGTGCGTTTGAGCGTGAACTTGACTTCATGGATTTGGACATTGCCAGGCTCCACAGGATGGGAGTCATTGCCTCAGAATCACATCAGCCATGCCCTTAAAGTAAATCTCTCTTTCCATATAGCTCCTCATACATGCCCCACTGGCTTTACTTCTCTAGAGAACTCAGACAAAGGCAGAAATATCAGTCTGTCAATTAACTAGAACACAGAATATTCAAAAGACACAAATCAAGAGATTATCTGTTGGACTCACTGGTCACGATTCTCCTGTTCATGAGTTTTTCACACTCTGCCCCTGGAAGAATGAGTGTGGGCTTTGCTTTATTCAATAGCGCATAACTTTGTAATCTGCAGAATGGTGGGACAATTAGACAAATGTGGACTGCTAAAACATAGAAACTCCATCCATCACTCAAAAAACTGTTCCTTCCATTCTTTTTTTTTTAATGTGTAAGAGAGAACTTTATATCAAGAAGTAATTATGAAAAAAAATTTTTTTAATTTAAAAAAAGAAGTAATTATGCACCAATAAAACATCCCAGCCCAGATCAAGTACATAAGTACGATATTAGCACATATGTCCGATACTAGTCTATAAATTCCTTTGCAGACTGATACAACACATGCAATGATGCTGAATGCAGGAGATCACAGCCCAGTGAGTGAAAAGTCTTGTGGATCCAATGCTGGTAGAAGCATCTCTGCGGGTGCAGGTCTCCAAGTAGCTCCTCAACAGGAAGGTGAAGTAGAAAGAGAGAGGGGGGCCTGTCTCTTCTGATAGCAAGGAAGAGAGAAGTTCCCCAAATCCTCATGAGAAGGCCAGGGCCACAAAGAGGGATCAATCAGAAGGCGACCTGATTGGCAGGCTAGACTCCACCCCTTCACTCTTTTATCAAGTTGACATGAAATTGTGTAACTGCCACAGCGCTGATAAATGCTATTGATAAACCTTATTCTGAAATTCAGCCTTGGCCCAAAGACACTCAGCTGTACTCATTCTGTAGGCTTGGAAGCTCATTGACCTGTCTCATGAACTCAGCACCGCACCGGCACTCTACCTTGCCTCTGCATGCTTTTCTCACTCTCTACCACTGAGTCAATGCTGACTCATGGCAGCCTGCTGAGGGTTCCTGAGACTGCAACTATTTACAGGAATAGAAAATCCAGTCTTTCTCCCTCAGAGCTGCTGGGGGTTTTGAACTGCCACCATGGGGATCACAGCCCAACTACACCACCAGGGACCATGATACACTTTATTCTTAAGTCTTCCTTCTTGTTGGTCATGGGAGTCTTTCTGGTCTTGCTTCTGAAATGGCTCACCTTATACCCAGTGGAATGGCAAAACTAATCCCCTCTATTACTTTCACACATCCTGTTTGCGTGGCCCCACTCAATAGCTTGGTGTGAGTTCACAGACTATGGCTAGAAGAGCCATTCCAAATAATTTCACTACACTGCAAATGTAAAATTTATCTGCTTTCCAACTTTTTCACCCAATCCACAATGAAAGCATTTAAAAAATTAAATTTAAAAGTCTATGACTAAAGTATGTGAAATTCCCAGTTAAATTGGCTTTGACTGAAATACTCCCTCAATGCAAGAACACTTTGCTCTATTAACCTGGCATTCCATGATGCTCACCCTCCCGACATGAACCCCGAAGACAAACGTGTGCACAAGCAAATGCGGTGAAAAAAGCTGACAGTGCCCAGCCATCAAGAGACACAGCACCTGGAGTCTGAAAGGCTCGAAGGCAAACAAGCGGCCATCCATCTTAGAAACAACAAAGCCCACATGGAAGAAGCACACCAGCCTGTGCGACCACGAAGCATCGAAGGGACCAGGTATCAGGCATCAAAGAACAAAAGTCATATCATTGTGAACAAGGGAGAGCGTAGACTGGGGACCCAAAGTCCATCCGCTGGCAACTGGACATCCCCCTATAGAAGGGACTGTCCCTTCCAATCTTAAGATGCAGAAGAAATCATGACGCATATCTTTATAAGGTCATTTGTAAGAATCAATGCTTTATTAATCTCAACTTCAATCCCAAAGTGGGATCAACTGGTAAGTTTCAAAGTTTTGCCTATAACAGTGTGTGGTTGCAAATAGGAGCTATTTGAATAAAAACAAAACAAAACAAGAAACCCAGTAATCATTGAGTCGATTCCAGCTCATGGCGACTCCATATGTATCAGAGTAGAACGGTCCCATGGATCTTCATGGGTGAATTTTCAGAAATAGACCACCACGCCTTTCTTCTGAGGTGTCCCTGGCTGGACTCAAACTTCAAACCTTTTCCTTTAAGAGTCAAGTGGACTTAACCGTTTGTATCACTCAAGGACTCTGCCAACAGAACAGTCGATTTCTAAATTGGTCGGCTGCCTTCCTACCCCTCTTGTTTGTATCTTTCTCCTGAGAGTGAGCCCTCTGAGAGCAGAGATTTAGTTCATTCACAAGGTCTTTCCGGTTCTCAGCATGGTAGCAGATACATAGTAATCACTCAGTTAGACCCTGCTGCGTGAATGAATATCCCTCCTCTTGGGAGGCAGTGTGAGAGCTAGAACAGTTGTAGGTGTCTGCTTCAAAATCCCTGCCTTTGGCTTTTCTGCATCATCTGATTCAGATCCTCTGCCCACTCTAGCTTTGAACTTGACAGTGTGAGTTATTAATACTGGAGAGTTCTTCCTTTTTTCCATTACTCTGTACAGTCTAGTTCCAAACTCCCTTGTCTGCAAAAGGAGACAACTTTGAATATGATGACTTTCCACTGATTGAAGTTGTTTGTAGTTTGATTCATCTGAATCTCAATCAGGGAAGAGCCTTCACAGGAGTGCAATTGAAGATACGGGCATATATAGTGAAGTAACAATGCTTCTTCTGTGTGACACAGCACAGGGCAATTTTATTTCTCCTAATTAAAAATCTCACATTATCCATTTCATTACATTCCTTAGTGAAGTGACACAAATAAGAAGTATTCTTTTAATTGGTGACGGAACTTGTACTCATTTACAGAAGAACACATCCAAGTGTGTTTTCATTGCAGTGCATACAAATGTAAGACTTTTATACCTGTAGACTCCTGCTTCCTACTGTAAGGGCTCCAGGCACTTAGAAACATCTCTTAACCTCAAAAAGCATCTCAGTATCAGCACTGCTGTTTCTCTTCCTAACCCTTCCTAGCTTCCTGGAAATGAGCAGCATGCCAGCCCTGGGTGGCACAAACACTTGGGTCCTAGATGACCAGCCAAAAGGTTGGTGGCTATCCCCCAGGCTGTGGTGCCTGGGAAGACAGACTCGGAGATTTGATTCCAAAGGATAACACCTTTGGAGCAGTTGACTGCTGCCCACTTGGAGTCGCCCTGAGTACAATTCAAGTCTAGGTCAAATAGCAATTTCAAACATTGTTTTACTATTACTGTAGTTTAGATGAAAGTCGACAGGGCAGAATGGCTTTCCATCCATTCTACAGTGTATGCATAGTTTGCTTCACAGCACTAGTTGCAGCCCCCTGCATGGACCAGCACTCCTTCCCCCCAGGGCGCCATTGGTCCTCGTCCTGCCCCTTCAGCCTGCTGAGCTGCCTATTCGGGCAAATGCTGCTCTGTGGGCCTCACATGGTTGACAGTGTGGAGGAGTACGTATATCCCATTCTGTGTTGTTAGTCACTTCATAGGCCTGTCTGTTGCCATTAACAACCTCTTTCTTAGAGGACCCTGTCCCGCGGGGCGGCAGCCTGGAGAAGGCAGAGGAAGCAGCAGAGGAAAAGACCCTGTTTCCAAAAGCTTCGCGATCATTCCCAGATTCCGGGTTCTCGGAAGGAAAAATTCAGTCCAACCAAAGCGCTTGCTGGGCTTCAAGAACCTGAAGACGTTTTAATGGGCTCTTCTAAAGAACAGCAAGCCTGGAGTTTGCCCTCCTCCTGGGGAGCTGATCTTCACAGAGTAGTCTGTGGTCAGACGCGAAGGAGGAAGGGACTCTGTCAGCTGCTCGTCAAGCACACGTCCTGCCTTCCCCGCCCTCTTGCACTGAACTCACTCTGTTCACAAGGACCAGCTCCGACGCTGGAGATGGAAAGCTGATCCCGTCAGCACAAGTGGATCCAAATGAAAAGGGAAAAAACCTACACCCATCTGGTCTTCCATATGTTCCAGAGCCCAGCGGCTTTTTAAAATATAATTCCTTGAATGTTGGTTATAAAGCAATGTGATACAGATAAGGGCACCGCACTGAGCTTATTTAGACAAGTCTTCTTTCTACTCAGTAACCCTCGGAAAGGATGAAAGGACGGTGGCTTCCCGTTATCTACATAAAGGTTCTTTCCTCCTCTCAGAGTTCTGAGCCCACCCTACAACTGGTCCCTGGTTGGATCCGAGTCTGACTTCCTTCCCCACAGATCATGAATGTTTTCATTAACATGAAAACACAGACATTGGGGGGTGTTGAGAAGCTTGATCCTGGGATACAGGGATCCTGGATGGCAGGGGGCTGATGAGAGATCTACCGGAAGAGTGAGTGAGAAGCCAAATTGTGAATGGCCTTGCCTGCCAGGCTAAGGGTTTCATTTTCTGAGCATCAGAAAGGCTTTAGAGAAATGTGATGATTCTGGTTTAAAATAAATAATTCTGGTGACAGTGTGCCAGTGCTCATGGGAAGACACCAAAAGTTGAGATGGACAGAAATCTGGTGCTATTACTGAGGTCCAGGAAGGACAGCCAGAGAGGCAACTCCCTGAGGGATACGGAAAAAGGCCTAGGATCAGTTTGGTGGTCAGATTTTTATTTATAAATGTGAGATGGTAATTTTTTTTTACTGCAACATGTTTTTTAAAACGGCACAGCCAGCCAGTGCTTACGAAAATACATCCTGGAGGGAGGGCAAACAAATGTAGAATGCTTGTGTTATTTTTGTAAATGTACAGTATGCAAGGGAGGTTTTAAAAGTAAATGAGAAAGTTCCATTATCTTTTCACTCCATTTTTCCATGAACTTCTTGAAGCCCCTCACATACTGGGAAAACATACTCCTTTTCCTTCCAAGGAACAGAGCAAAATGTGACGCCTTAAATAATGTCTCAGGACGTTTGCAGCTCCTAACTAATACATGAGGAACGAGATATTAAAGAGACTTTCAGTGTGTGTACTAATGACTGTAAAAATGGACGAAAGAGTCTTCTCTTTAGAAATCCTTATCTTATATAACATCGGTCATTAGTATTCTAATTTCTCTCTTGAACATGTAAGTTGCTTCCTTATTCTTCAAAAGCATAACTCTTGAAACCCTAATTTATTCTTTTACCTTGAACATAATAATAGCCTGTTCTCTTTAGCCTTTTTCATCATTTTTTTAAAACGAGGCTTTGGATTTACATGTTTCAAACCTCAAATAACAGCTTTGACTAAATGGATTTCAATGATCTAGCTTAAATTTTTTTCAGATTCATCTCTTACGGACATTTAAAAAATAAATATGGAGACCACACAATGGCTTTTGTGTCAACAATAAAAAGAAAAGACAGATTGAAAGCTACTCCCCTCCACCCCCATAAGTTTTGCCTCTTGTGTTAAAAATCTAGTCAAGGCTATTGTTATATGAAAGAACTTAAAAAACTCGGTGTGCAGGATGTGAAAATGAGCACTATCATCGTATAAATTACAAAGATTGCACCACGCTAACAATAACTCTCCATTTATCCACACTCGGCATAATTGGGCATTCTGAAGATGCTTGCTTGTTAGAAAGGACTGGACAGCCTAACTGAGCACTGTTTTCTAGGTCAGCAGGTTCAAGGTCATAGTTAGAAGCAGCTTCAGAAGAGCTCCAGGGTGTGATGTGAATTAGCTATACATGCTCAGCATCCTTTGAAGTGCTGGTGTTTAGGGACCCCCTGCCCAAGAGGCAGCACAGGAGAGTTTGAGATTCTTTGGCATTTGAGGTAGGTGAGAAATGGGGCTCGGTGAGCCATGTAATAAAAGTATTAACAGTTCCCAAAGGGGGGGAGAAATTACCTACCATCCTGTGTGAGGTTCCTTGGGAAGGCACCAAATCACTTCATCAGAGAAGCAGGTGTTTCTGATTTCTAGCGGTTTTTTCCCTTTGTCATGAAAATGAGCACCGGTTACCGAGAGCGAGTTTGCTGGGCCACGTTTGGAGCACGTTTCCTGCTGGTAGAAGAGAGGCAGCGGCAGAAGCCCTCCCCTGTTTTCCTGATGGGCTGTGCAGAGAGACATGCTCTCAGGAAGTAAACAAGCTTGTCACTTCACCCAGGAAGCAGCCGGCCGGCTGTCATTCGATGGCACAACACTTAGTTTTTAATTTTATCCTGAAGACACAAGAACAGGCGTCCAATACGATCTCTCATTTCTCTTAAGTAACACTATGAAACTGAGATTCTCCAAGTCACAGAGACGATGCAATCAGAATAGCTGAACGGGGAGGGGGAGACGTATTTGTGGGAGAAGTATACCGCAGCAGCTCACTCCCAGTCAGGTTTTCAATGGGCTTCTTTCATTGTGTCTGACGTCTTTAATGGCTGCTTCCATTTTCCCCAGTATAAGCCCACATTTCAAAAGCAAATTGGATACCTGCATGAACAAGCAGGCAGTTAGGCAGCTAATTACTGTTTGCAATTCAATTACCTAATTACTGTGGGCAAGTATAGGGTGTTTGTGCAAGCAAACAGTCCCACCCACAAATATTGCAGATTTGATTAAGAAGGCTTAGGTGCAAAGATCCATGTTCACTGCCAGTGTCTACTGGGCTCAATAATGTTCCCTTTGGGCTGAGGAGGGTCCTGGTGAAGCACTGTTCTATGACTGGGCATAGAGAAAGGTAATCTTGCCTAAGCAGATCTCATAAGCCTCTCCCGCAGGCAGCCTGAAAGCCACCTGACCAAGGTCTTACTACTCAGTATAATCCAAGGACCAGCAGTATCGGTGTCCTCTGGGAGCTGGATTGAAGAGCAGAATCTGGAGGTGCTAAATTTGACTCTCCATTGCAACAAGACGCCTGAGCAATTTGCATGCACCTTTGTGTCTAAGAAACATCTCCCTAGATGCTTGCTCAGAACACACATGTTTAGCGGTGGGCTTTTTGCTTTCTATGCAAGAGACTTAGGTTCAATTGAACTTAGGTTCAATTCCTGGACAAGGAACGACCTGTGCAGACACTGTCATTCTATCAGAGGAGTCTTGCGTGTTGCTGTGATGCTGAGCAGACTTCAGCAAAATGTCTAGACCAGCGGTTCTCAACCTGTGGGTCACGACCCCTTTGGGGGTCAAACGACCCTTTCACAGGGGTTACCTGATTCATAACAGTAGCAAAATTCCAGCTATGAAATAGCAACAAAAATAATTTTATGATTGGGGGCGGGGGGGTCACCACAACATGAGGAACCATATTAAAGTGTCACGGCATTAGGAAGGTTGAGAACCACTGGTCTAGAATAAGGCATAATAAGAACAAGAGGTCTGAATGGCTATTTACAAGAATCTGCCAGTGGAGACCCTTGATCACAGTGTTGTGATGCACACTTGACCTTGAGGGCATTACTGGCCCAGGCAGCATTTCATTCCTTTGAGCATGGGGTAGCCATGAGTCAGAGGGCTGCTCACAGAGGCATATTGTGTTAGGCTGGGTTGACTAGAGAAACAAACCCAGGGACACTCATGGATGTGTAAGAGAGCTTTATATCAAAGAGCACTTATATAGTGAGAAACCATTCCAACCCAGTCCAGATCAAGTCCACAAGTCTGTCTGATATTAGCCCACATGTCAGATACTAGTCCATAAATTCCTATTCATACTCATGCAGCACATGCAATGATGCCAAATGCAGGAAGAACAGGCTGCTGGGTGAAGTCTTGTGGATCCAATGGCGGTGGAAGCATTTCAGTGGCGACATGGGTCTCCACGTGGCTCTTCCAGTTCTCTGAGTGTCTCAACAGCTGGAAAGCAGAGAGAGAGAAAGAGAGAGGCTCTTGCAGGGCTCATCAAGTCTCATGTGGCTTGCCAGCAGGAAGAGTAAGGCAGGGAAAGAGATGAAGTTCCCAGAATCCTCATGAGAAGGCCACCTAGAGGTCAAAAATCAGACCTTGATCTATTTACAGGGTTTTTCTTTCTTTTCAAAATTAAAAAAAGAATTTTCTTTTATCTTAAATTAATTTATTCTTCTCTGGGTCATTGGTTTTCTTTTTTGTTGTCATATTTTTTTTGTGTTCTCTTTTGTTGCTTTGTCTTGCTATGCCTTGTTTTTTGGTGCATATTATTATCTATGCAGATCTATCTGGATAAGATAGGCTGGATGAACAGTCTGGGGGAGAAAACAATTGGACCGATGATTCCGGGGAGACATGGGAGAAGGGGAGAAGGGGGAAAGGAGGTGGTGCTGACCAACCCAGGGACAGGGGAGCAACAAGTGATCCAAAACTAGTGGCAAGGAGGGTGTGAGAGTCCTGGTAGGGATTCAACAAGGGCAATGTAACCGAGAGAAATTACTGAAACCCAAATGAAGGCTGAGCATGATGGTGGGACAAGAGGAAAGTAAAAGGAAATAGAGGAAAGAACTAGAAGGCAAATGGTATTTATAGAGGTCTAAATACAGAGATGAAAAAAAACATTTTTAATAAAAATAAATAAATAAATACAGGCATGTACATGTGTAAATATATTTATATAGAATGATGAGGAAATAGATCTACATGCATATCATTATAAGTTCATTATTAATGCAGCAGATGGACATTGGACCTCCACTCAAGTACTTACACAATGCAAGAACACTTTGCTCTATTAAATTGGCATTCTATGATGCACACCTTCCGAATAGGATCTCTGAAGACAAATGTGTGCATAAGCAAGTGTGATGAAGAAAGCTGATGGTGCCTGTCTTCAAAAATATAGCGTCTGGGGTCTTAAAGGCTTGAAGATAAACAAGCAACCATCTAGCTCAGAAGCAACAAAGCCCACATGGAAGAAGCACACCAGCCTGTGTGACCACAAGGTGTCAAAGGGATCAGGTATTAGGCATCAAAGAACAAAAAATCATATCATTGTAAATGAGGGTGAGTGAAGAGCGGAGACCCAAAGCCCATCTGTAGGCACTGGATACCCCCTTACAGAAGGGACATGGGGAGGAGATGAGCCAGTCAGGGTGCAGGGTATCAACGATGAAGCATACTACTTTCCTCTAATTCTTAAATGCTTCCTGCCCCCACTATCATGATCCCAATTCTACCTTACAAATCTGGCTAGACCAGAGGATGTACATTGGTACAGATAGGAACTGTAAACACAGGAAATCCAGGACAGATGATCCCTTCAGGACCAGTAGTGAGAGTGGCGATACCGGGAGGGTGGAGGGAAGGTGGGGTAGAAAGGGGGAACTGATTACAAGGATCTACATATAACCTCCTCCCTGGGGGATGGACAACAGAAAACTGGGTGAAGGCAGACGTTGGACAGTGTAAGATATGACAAAATAATAATTTATAAACTATCAAGGATTCATGAGGGAGTGGGGAGCGGGAAGGAAGGGGGGAAAATGAGGAGCTAATATCAAGGACTCAAGTAGAAAGAAAACATTTTGAAAATGATGATGGCAACAAATGTACAAATGTGCTTGACACAGTGGATGGACATTTGGATTGTGATAAGAATTGTACGAGCCCCCAATAAAATGATTTTTAAAAAGAACGCCACACCCACAAGGAGGCATTATCATGTTGTGATCTGATTGATAGACTATACTCAACCCCTAGACTTCTTTATCAGGTTGACATGAAATTTTGTAACCACACACATGTTTAAGGTATGACATCTATGTGACACATGCCTTGAGTGGTGTCACTTAAAGGAAGTCACCACTGAACAGTTTTTCTTAAGAACCACTAATCAAAAACTAATACTTTGTCACCTGAGATTTTCCATGGTACAAGGAGCCATGGCTCATTAGGCATTGGGTTACTGAACACAAGGTCTGTAATTCAAACCCACGAGCTGCTCCCTTGGAGAAAGGTGAACCTGTCTGCTCCCTTCTCAGAAAACCTATATAGGGTCTCGATGAGTCAAAATCAACTCGACCACAGTGGGTTTAGTTTTTGGGTTCTGGGACAAGGCCAACTGTGTGATCTTGCTTTGCTGATTGTAGGAGATAAAACTGTGATTGGTTCCCTTTCTTCCCCTACCTTCCCCCTACCCTCCTGGTATTGCTACACTCATCATTGATCCTGAGAGGGGTTATCTGTCCTGGATTCTCTGTGGTGAGAGCTCATATCTGTACCAGTGTGCAGTTTAGTTTGTTTTTTTAAGATTCCACTCTTGCATTCGATCTCAATTTAAATGAACACATTATATGTATGCATATACATTTGGTATTTATTTCATTAAATAATACAAATTTTTATAAATATTGACAAATATCAGCAGCCAGCAGGAACAAATTTAATGTTTCAATTGGGACACATCATTATTTCACTGGAAACAACCATAACATCTCCATGAATAAGATTTTTCTTCAAAAGGCACTGGAAAATGTACAAGGGTGTTGTAAGATGGGACTTATTGATTGCTTATTCACAGATAATATTGTTTATTCCATAAGCCAATCTGTTATTTGACTGAATAATAGTCTGCAGAAATAGCTCACATTCCAAGTTCAGAGTGCTCCTCAGGGGGATATTCTCTGGGGTTGATATTGGTCTGATATTGGTCTAGTCATGCTGGCTTCTAGTAAAACAATAACAGCAAAAACCAACTCACTGCCCTTGAGTAGATTTCAATTCACAGAAACCTTTTACATGAATAGAAAGTCTCATGTTTCTCCTGAGAAGTGGCTGGTGGTTTCAAACTGCTGTCCTTGTGACTAGCCACCCAACAATTAACCCACTACATCAAGAGGGTTCCTGTTGGCCTCTACGAGGAATTTGAGTTTTGTTCCACATCTTTCTTCTATTCTACCTGAGACTTCTATTGTGTTTCTTGTCCAAACCATCAGTAGTAGTAGCCAGGCTAGATCTAGTTCTGGTATCAGCTGAAATGAGGCTGTGGTTCATATAGGCTATTAGTTACATGAGCTTGTTTCTTCTTCGAGCTTTTGATTTCCCCCATTCTCTTTTATTCCATAGGAGTAGAGATCAAAAGTCATCCTCTTTGGTGAATTGACTGTTCATGTCCTTTGCCCATTTTTTATTGAGTTTTTGTTGTTGTTGTTGAAGTTTTAAACATATTTCAGAGATTAGATCCTTATCAGATGTCTTTGCTAAATACTTTCCCCCTGTCCATATGTTCTCTTTGTAATCTCTTGGTAAAGTCATTTGGTGAGCACAAGTAATTCATTTTTAGGAGGTGCCAGTTTTTTTATTTACTTCATCATGCATTTTTAGTTTTGATAGGCTACTGATGCCCAAAGTTCAGTCTTCTAGTCTTGACTCTATGTTACCTTCCAGGAACTTCATAGGACTAGCCTTAAAATTTAGGTGTCTGATCAAGTTTGAGGTCATTTTTTGAACATGGCATGAGATATGGATCTTGAGGCATTTTTCTGAATATGAATATCTAGTTTTGCCAGCGCCATTTGTTAAAGAGATTGTTTCCTTCCTACTAAATGCTCTTTGATTCTTTGTCAAAGATCAATTGCCTGTAGTTGAATGGATTTACTTCCTGCCTATCAATTCTATTCCATTCATTGGTTTATGTGTCTGTCATTGAACCAGCACCAGGCTGTCTTGATTACTACAGCTATATAATAAATTTTGAAACCAAGAAGTGTGAAGCCTCCTTTTGTTCTTCATATTTCTTTAGCTATTTGGGGCCTCCTTTCTCATCATATAAAATGAGAGATTTTTTTTCATAACAGAATGTGGTTGGGCTTTGACTCAAGATTGGATTGTATCTATAGATTGCTTTTCGTAGGACTGACCTTTTCCCAATGCTAAGTCTTCCGATTCAGTTTCAAGTATTTTTACATTTCTCTAGATCTCTTTCAGTTTGCAGACACGTTCAGTCTTCCAGTAGTGCTTTCTACTTTTCCTTGTGCGCCTCTTCTAGGTCCCTGGTGGGGCTTTCCCCTTCGGTTGCTGCTGTTGTTGTTAGGTGCCATCAAGTCAGTTCCAACCCATATCAACCCTCTGCACGACAGAATGAAGCCTACACAGTCCTACACTGTCCTCAGAATTGTTCTTATGCACGTGGCCATTGATTCGGCTGCTGTTCCAATCCCTCTCCTTGAGGGAGGGCCTTGTCTCTTTCACTGCCCCTCCAAGCATGTGTCCTTCGCCAGGGACTGGTGTCTCCTGACAATATGTCCGAAGAATGTGCATATCCTTTCGAAGGGTATTGTAAATGGCATTATTTCTTATTTTTCTTTTCAGAATCTTCCTTAGTAGTATAGAACAGTGGTTCTCAACCTTCCTAAGTCCCTCAACCCTTTACTACAGTTCCTCATCTTGCGGTGACCCCCCAACCATAAAATTATTTTCATTGCTCTTTCATAACTGTAATTTTGCTACTGTTATGAATCAGGCGACCCCTGTGAAAGGGTCGTTCAACCCCCAAAGGGCACAACCCCCCAGGTGAGAACTGCTGGTCTAGAGGAACCCATCTATTGATCATGTATCTTGACCTTTTGCTGAACCTTTCTATTAGTCCTAGTAACTTTTCTGTAGAGTTCTGGGGTTTTTAAAAAATATATACCCCCCTCTTCACTTACCAGTGTACTGAAGTTTCAAAGACTATATCATTATACAAAATTCACCACTTTGCCAAAATTAAACTCGCTATAACTTCCTTACATGCTGCCTTCTGCAGCCGTCTTTCAGATGCAGCTTGGATGATGGACCAAGCAAAGTAGCAGAAGAAAGTCCTGCAGCTCATAGGCTGCTGCCAGACAGTGGCCTTCAATTCTTCCTGGCTCACAGCACTCTTCTACTCACCTCCCTCAGGCCCCCTGGAGCCCCATTGGTGGGGCCCTACTGTTTACTCCTCCCTACCAGCTCAAACCAACATGTAGGGCTCCTCTCAGGACCCTTGCCTCCTATTTGAGATTCCCACTGTTCCTCCAGTACCACCACTCCTGCACCTTGGAACCTTTGAACATGTCCCCATTCCCAGGAACCACCCCAAACTTGGGCAACTGCCCCACCCACTGTGGTTGTCTCCCTGGGCTCCTCTCCCACTGGCCCTGCGCCCCGCACCACTGCACTAGGGCTTCCCCTCCTCCTACTTCACTGAGGTGAGCTCAGCCGCAATAGTGGGCACCTGCAGCCTGCTGTCTGGCAGGCCCCACAGCACCCTTTGGCTGGGCTCCTAGCTGCAGCTGCTATGCTCCTGCCCTCTTCTTCCACCCTCCTCCTCTACACCTTCAGCCGCCGGAGATGCTGGAGGTCCCAGGTGAGAACACTCTGCCATCGTGACTGCTGTGACAGCAGGGTGAGGCTGAGCCCACTATACTCTTCTGTGCTTCTCTGGAGCCACTGACTTGTCCTTCCCAGAGCACTAGCTTGGCCCCTTGAGGCTCTATAGCCTTGACTCTCTAGTCTAGAAGGTGCTGTCCACAATGTACACACACGCACACACCTCACCCCTTGCACAAATCCTTCCAGCTGATCCCCTGGAAGGAGGGGACTAAACCTCCCACTGCAGTTCACTCACTTGTGGGCATGACACCTGCCCATTTTTTCTGTTACTATTATTGTAAATGTGATATATTAGATAACAAAAAAGATAGTAACTAAGGAGTAGGTGCCTATACCATCTGCAAATAAGCATAGTTTTACGTCTTCCTTTAAAATTTGGATGCACTTTATCTCCCTTCCTTGCCTTGTTGTTCTAGCTAGGACTTCCAGGCCAATATTGAACAAGCGTAGTGATAAAGGGCATCCTTGTTTCCTCGCAGTTCTAAGGAGAATGCTCTCAATCTGTTTCAGCTGAGAGTCGTGTTGGCTGTTGGCTTTGCATGCATGTCTTTAATTATGATGAGGAGTTTCCCTTCTATTCTTAGTTTGCTGAGAATTCTTATCAAAAATAGGTGTTGGATTTTAGCACAGCTTATTCTGCATCAATTGTGATGGTCATGCAATTCTATTTCTTGGTTCTATTTTTGTGGTAAATTGTGATGATTGATTTTCTAATGTTGAACCATCCTTGCATCCTTGGTATGAATCCCATTGAATCATGATGTTATTTTTTTGTATGCTATTGAATTTTGTTGAGAAATTTTACATCTATATTTACTCTGTAATTTTCTTTTTTAAATGGCATGTTTACCTGGCTTTTGTATCAGGATTATGCTGATTTCCTAGAATGAGTTAGGGAGTATTTCTTCCTTTTCTATATTCTGGAAAAGTTTGTACCCTGGTAGGGCTCAAATCAGTGTCAAATCTTCTCTGAATAGGAGGTAGAATTCTCTAGTGAAGCTGCCTGGGCTGGGGTTTGTTTGTTTGTTTGTTTGTTTTGCTCCTAATTTATGACCCCTTCAATCTCTTCTTTTGTTATAGATCCATTCAAATTTTCTACTTCTACTTGTGTTAGACTACATTTGGTAGTGTGTTTCTAGGAATTCATCCATTTCTTCTAGATTTTCAAATCTTTCGGCGCATATGAGGTAATTTCATATTCTCTTATGGCTCTTTTTATCTTATCTGCTTTTATTGTAATATTACCATCTCATTTTTCATTTTACTTCCTTTCATCTTTGTCAACTTTGCCAGTTGTTTGCCCATTTTATTGAGCATCTCAACCAAGTCCTAATCGTGTTGATTATTGATATTTATTTGTAATAATAATATGTTTTCTGTATCATTAATTTATGTTGTAATCTTTGTTACATCCTTTCTTCTGGTGAATGTGTGCTTCTTTTCCGGTTCCTTTTCTGTATGTATTGAATAGTAGGGTTTGGCTATTGATGTTGCCTTTTTTCTATTGATACATGCATTTATTGCTATAAATTCTCCTCTGAGTATTGCTTTTTTCTCTGTCCCAAAGGTTCTGGCATGCTATATGTTCATTCTCATCTGGTTCTAGGAATTTTTCAATCGCATCTCTATCTTCTTCTACCAGTAGCTTTCGGGAAGGTGTTATTCAGTTTCCGTGAATTTTATTTTATTCATTTGTTCTTTCTGCTATTGATTTCTAGTCTTACCGTATTATCATCAGCAGAGATGCTTTATATTACTTCTGTTTTTTTATTTATTTGGGCTTGCCTTCTGGCCTAAGATTCTGGCCTACACTGTAGAGTGATCCATGAACACATGAGCAGAATTATGTTCTGTGCTGCTGGTAGGTAATGTGTTCTGTATGTGCCTATGAGGTCCAATTAATTGGTTGTATTATTTAGATTTTCTGTATCTTTGATTAATTTTTTTCTTCTATTTCTGTCCACCATTGAAAGCAATGGTTTAAGGTCTCCTATTCTCTTTATACTCACTGCCATCAAGTTAATTCTGCCTCTGAGAGACTCTGTGGGGGTGTGCTAGCTTGGGTTGACTAGAAAAACAAACTCATAGACACACAAATGTATGTAATAGAAAACTTTATATCAAAGAGCAATTGTATATTAAGAAAATATCCTATCCCAGTCCAGTCCAGATCAAGTCGATAAGTCCAATATTAGCCCATATATCCAATACCAATCTATAAAGTTCTCTTTAGACTCACAGAATACATGCAATGATGCCAAATACAGGAAGATCACAGGCCAGTGGGTGGAAACTCTAGTGGATCCAGTGGAGCTGGAAGCATCTCAGTGCTGGCGTGGGTCTCCACGTGACTCCTCCAGCTCCAGGGCTTTGGCTCAATCAGTGTAACTACATGTGGCTTGTCAACAGGAATGTGAAGCAGAAAGTGGGTGTCCCACCTCCAGCAAGCTAGTTAACTCCTTTGCGCCTCCAAATAAGGTCATCAAGCTGTGACCTGATTGACAGACTAAACTCCACCCCTTCATTCTTAATAGTCTCAAATTGACAACAGATTATGTAATTACCACAGTGGAGTTTCTGAGTCTGTGAATCTTTAAGGGAGCAAATGGTCTCACCTTTCTCCCACAAGAACTGGTGGCCCAACAGTACCACTGATCCGATCTTTGTAGAACTATTTCCCTTTTCAAGCATTTTAGAGTTTATTTTATGTACTTTGGAACTCTTTTACTAAGTGCATAAATACTTATTATGATTATGCTCTCTTGGAGCGATCCTTTGATCATTTGTACTGGGAAGCTCCAAAGGGTTCTTGAAAAAATGGAATTAAAAGATAACAGACTTTTCCCACAGACTCTTTGAAGCTTTTTTGTGTGGTGTCCTTCTTTGGTGCTTATAATGGATTTTGAGTTAATATCTATTTTATCACAGATTATTATTATCAATTTACCTCTCCTTTGGTTATTTCCTTAGTATATTTTTAACATCCTTTGATTTTTTTGATCTATATATGTATTTTTGTCTTAAATGTACCCTTTGTAGGTAACATATTGATGTGTCTTATTCTTTTTTAAACTGTTCTGTCATTTTCTGCGGACTGGTTAATTAAACCATTCATACTCAATATGATTATCGATAGGTATGGATTTACTACAGCCATTTTGTCATGCTTTTTTGCTTTGTGTTAACAGATTTTTCAGTTGTTGTCTTCTTACTTAATTTTCTGTGCTGAGGTCTTTCTGTTTCTGAATTTTCTCTTCATTCCCTTCATTGTTGCTGATTTTATGTTTGTTGAATGTTTTTATTTCTTCTCTATGTTGGTGAGGTGATTTATTCATTTTCTTTATGAGTATTCTGAAATTTACCTTTATCTTTGTGAATGGTAAGTTTTGTGTCAACTTGGTCATGCCTGTAAGAAGGTGTGGATGGAGCACAAGTTCTCATTCAAGGCACAGTCTGATAGCGTTTCCTGGGGGGTGTAGTCTATTTCATGTTTATAAATACACTGTGGAGAACTACCTCTCCCTCTTTTTCTTTCTGCGTCTTTTTCTTGGAATGTAGGTTAGCAGACGGTCATACTGCCTAACAATTCTGGATTCACTCAACTCTGCTTGCACCAGCCTGTAGTGTCCGCCCCTTGCTTGGTCCTCTGCCTTCTGATTTGTCTTCCAGATTCCTGGTTCCCTGCTGTAAACAGCTGAACACTGAAGGGCCTCTAGCCTGGACCAGGCCTGTTGACCTGTAGCTGTGTGAGCCAATTTCTTGATACAGATTTCTTTTTCATAAACATATGAATGTTACTGTTTCTTTAGAAAACCCAGCCTAACACAGTCTTCCAAAGTTTAAACATTCTGCTGTATCTTGATAATGCCTTGACCTCCTTTCCATATGGAACTTCTGTAACTATAATATTTATCCTCCTTTTAAAAAAGATCGCTGCGATGTATAGACTGACATCTGTGTTTCTCTGCTTTCAGTTTTGCGGATTTATTTTACTTTTGAGAATTTTTCATCTGGCTTAGTGTCTAGAAGATGCTGTCATATGCTGCAGTGTAAGGTTGATGTCTGGTGTTGTTTGGCCTGTATCTGAAAGATTCTCTTCAATATTTCTTGTAAAATCAGTCTGGTTTTGACAAATTTCTTTAATTTATGTTTATCTGAGATTGTGCTCATTTTGTCATTGTTTTTGAAAGATATGTTTGCTGGATATATGATTTGGGGGTAGCAATTCTTTTCTTTCATAGTTTTATGTCTGCCAGCCCATTGTCTTCTTGCCTGCATGTTGTTCTTGCCAACCAGTCAGTATGTAGTCATATCAGTGCTCCTTTGTAATTGAGATTTTGTTTTGCATGAGCTGCTCTCAGAACTCTCTCCTTGTCTTTGATTTTGGACAAAAAGCTCGGTGATGATGTTTGGTGACACTTTTGGAGTTCTATCTTGCATGGAGTTTATTGAGCTTCTGCTCATAATTCATAATAGTAAGGAAGGTTTTTTTGCTAATAAATTTTCAAAAGCATCTTAATAGTTTCTCTTCCTCCTATTCTGGCATTCCAATCATGTATAAATCATTCCACTTGATAGTGTCTCCCAAACAAATTAGTATGAAAGGGTCTGTCACTATTTTTCTGATTCTCTCTTCTATTAATTCAATTATATCTCTATATCTTTCTGTTGAGTTTATCTATTTCTGAGATTTTTTATTAATTTTCTCAATGTCTAGTTATTTTTGTATGGTTTCCAGCTTTCTATTTATTCTCTCATTTTTTTCTGAATTTATCTAGGATTTTTGTCTGGGTTTTCCTTGATCTCTTTGAGGATCCTATTTATAAGTCTTAGAATTCCTTATCAGTCAGTTCTATTACCATTTATATCTCAAGAAGATTTCCTACCCCTTCCTACCCCCTTTCCTATCCTGATCCTTCATTTACTTTAGTTGTCTCATCATGTTCTTTAAAATATATATAATTTTTTTATTTCCTGCTATCTTTGAGAGATTAAAGCATCAATTGATCTATTGATTGATGGTATATTTATTATATAGTGATGTTTTGTTTTGATATATCCAAAAGGTTTATTTCTTGTTTTTCTTTTTAAAACATTTTTATTCCTTTGTATTATTTTAATTGTTTGAGGTTCTAGTCTATATGTGGCTTTAGTGGTGGTGTCTTTTATCTGAGTGTTTGCCTCTCATTAGTGAGCACGGTAGATCACACCCATGTGTGAGTTCTCTGAGTATAGTCTTGAATTTATTCCTTTACCAGATCGAATGTAGGGATGAGAGCAGATTTTTTTTCACTGATGTTGAATGACAAATATTGGGGGGTAATGGTTTCTCCACAGCCCTTTGGGACAGTGGGGTCCTTCCATGTTGATCCTCCCAACTAGTATTTTAGTTGGAGATCAGAACATGGCATCTTTGTAACAGCTATGATGGAATGTTACTCAAATGGATGGAGTAGGCTCATTGTATGTGCATGCAGCAGCACCTCATGAGGTGGGAGTGGGAGAGGTAATCAAGGCATTTCAATGCAATTTCAGAAAACCTGCAGGAACTATTTGGGTGTCGGATGTGTCATACAAGTGGGTACCCCCCCAAAACTGGAATGTGTTTCAAAGCTATGCTGTTGTTGTTGTTTTTAACAAAACAACCTTCTCACCTTCAAAGTACTCTACGTTGCACGTAATAACATTTGTCATATCTGTGATTCCATCATTGGAAACATTTTTCAAACTCATCTGTTTGGATGGCTGACAGTATCACCCTCATTTTTTTCTTCACTTCTCCTAAGTCATCAAATTGCTGCCCTTTCATGTTCCGCGTCATTCACAAAAACAAAAAAATAGTGGCAGAGTGAGTTCAAGTGACTAAGGTGCATGGGGCATGCTGTTTTTGCCAAAAAACTGTTGCACTGTGATGGCTGCATGAGCAGGTGCATTGCCATGATGATAAAATCAGTCCCCCGCCTGCCTTTTTTTGGGGGGTCACACATTATTACGCAATCTTTTTAGAACCTCTAAATAGAAACCGTGATTAACAGTCTGACCTGGTGGAATGAACTCCAAATGAACTATGAGTTGACAATTTTGCCCGTTTGGGAAGTTGATGGGTATCTAGAATGAGATTTGTCATTAATCAACAATTTATCTTTTTGAAATGAGAAAAACATTTGTACACTTGAGGTTTTTCCCACAGCGCTGTCCTTGTAAGCTGTGTTCAAAGTTACAACAGTTTCTGTAGCATTTTTCCCAAGCAGGGAACATAATTTCACAGCCACACACTGTTCTCTTAAATCACACAAAAAAAGAAGTTCAAGCAAAACTGCTTTTATGAAAAAATTCACTGTGACCAGAGAGAACCTTCCCAGGTGATGCCACTGGGTGCACTAACACAGAGAGAGCGAGTTGCTGTATACTTGCCTAGCAGGAAAAATACATATGATGAAAGCTCTGCTTTCCCCAGTGCAATTCCGGATTTGTGGAGGGGGCTGGGGGTGGGTCTCCCCTCATATTGCAGCCAGGTTGGGGCACTGCTCACAGTTTGACAGAAGTATAGATAGCAGGATGTGATTGGCTTCACTGGTGAGGTCATGTATCCATCTGATCACCAGGAATTGAGTGCAGGGTGTGCTCTCATTGTTCACCTGGTAGGGTTCTGTGTGTGCACACTGCTGCTTACTGATTAATTGGGCCAAATGTGCACAGGGCACCAGTCACTAGTAAACATGTGGGTGACACAGGAATTCACACTGCCACCATATGAGGAGAGCATCAGGGACTAGAATAAGGGATCTCACACTTCTGGTCACCACTCTGTCAATCTCTAGGTGATCAGCGTGGTGTGAGGCTGGTAAAAGTGGGCAAAAGTATCCAATTGCAGGTCCAACATCATATGAGTGTGCATCACCATCACTGGGCAAGCCATTGACACAAGGATGTGAAGGGCAGGCTCAAGCACTAAGTGCACACACAGATTGCTAAGCTGGGGGAAGGGGAAGAGAGAACTCACTGCTGGTTATCAGGAGGGAAGTAGCAGGGACGAGGGGCATATTCCACCAGTCTCCGGTGTGGGTACCAGGGCACTCTCCACGGAATGCACTGTGATCAAGACCGGCTTCAAACAAACATGAGGGGAAAGGAGGAGCTGTCCACAGTACTGACCAAGTGGGGGATTTTTAGCTACTATTCCAAAAACCTCACTCCACTCGTGTCACTCACCCAAATTATAAGAAACTGCTGCTGGTGAGTAGTTCTGCTCCTATTTTCTAGCACTCTCCCTGCTCGTGGTTGCTCTATAGCTGTCTCTCACCCAATTTCTTGCCTATACTTTCCTTAGATCTAGTTCATGCTCTCCTTACCTTGCTTCCCTCCATGTTTGTCAACATAGTAGCTCTGCTTCTTGGTGGAGAGTCTGTGAGGTTGCTTTCCGTCGGTCAGTTTTCTTTCAGCATATCTTTCTCTTCAGTGTTCCATCTAATTCTTCGTCCTTCAACTTGCTGTCCTGGGTTCCCCAATTGTCATCGGTACCTGTTCCACTTGGTTTCTTAGGTCTTTGTGGTGGTGGCATGGCATGGTGTGTCACCAAGCCACATCTCAGGCTGTCTCTGCATTCAGTTTTGATGCCATCTTTCATAGACATGTAGAAATGTGTTCACAAGACAGTGGCCAGAATGGTCGTGACATTCTGAACCTTGTCATGTTGTGGAATGATGAAAGGGTGTTGCTCTTTAGCCTGAGAAATAAAAAGGCTGGAGAGACCTGTTAAGTACTTCAAGGTCTGTCATTTTCAGGAGGGGCTGGCACTCTCCTCCATCGTCCCATAGACTGGCGCCAGGGCCAATGCAGAGGAGATGCTGAGAGGAGGGCTTTGGAGCAGTCAGAGGCATCCAAAGGCAGAACGGGTCACCTCAGGAGGCCAGTCACCAGAGCAGTTCAAGCCCTTCTGTTTGCTCTTCTATGGAAAAGATCCAAGCATCAGATGAGTGGATGAGCAAGGTGACCTTTACTGTTCCTTCCCAACCGAGGAAGGACTCTATGAAATAGAGAAAGGAGCTGAACAAAAAGAGGAGGCAAAGATGAGGAAATGTCAGATGTTTATTACTGCTGTAAATGAAACCATTTCTGTTTAGGGAATAGCAATAACTCATTCATTATCACAAGAGGATATTTTTAGTGTATTTTGCTAACATATATAGAAGGCACTTTTATGAAATTAATGACTACTAAGACACTCTTGATATCACTGCTGTAACAAGGTTATCACCTATTAGTAAGTTTTACTTTTTGCTAATGAGACACAAATATCTTGTCATTTTAACTACAAAACTCCCATTTTTCTGTACCTAATATGTCAATTCTTTGCATGTACCTCATACAAGGCTGTCATATCTCATTAACAAATTTAATTTTCACCTGACTGGTTGAAAAGGTGTCACGTTAATGGCAACTCTTATTAATAAACTTTATGAAGATGTGCAATGTCTACACTTCATAGTCATCCCTAGGTTCTTTATTGCTGTTAGTGCGACTATAATTTATTAAGATGTGATTGTCTACCGTAGTGTGACCATCTGTGCTATTAATACCAAAGCAAAACAAAATCTGCTCCTTTCTTTTATCTCACTCCATCCTCCTCATAACCCATCCAATGATCATCTTATTTGGGTTTTTCTAAAAGACATGAACAGTTTCCAGATTGTAGAATCCCCATTCTGGGATTTTTGGAGTTCTACCTTTTCTCTATAGACAGAAGAAACCACTAAGACTCTGACAATACATATCATAATAAAATATACAGATGTCCACAGTTATTAATTAGCAAAGGTTTTGAAATGATCAGAGAAACACATTCTTCTGTGATGCTATAACCTGCTTGGACTTTGTGCTGGACTACCCTCCCAATGCCTGGGAAAAGAGAAAGATACAGCAATGATAACTGTTTGTAACTGTGGCCATCGCCACTGAGTTAACTACTTGCATATGTGACCTGACCAGAGCAGAATAAAACATTGCCCGGTCTTGTGCCCCCAACATGACTGGTGGTATGTTCCGGTTCATTTTCCATCATTATATTGGATAATATCATCTTGTAATCCAAACTGTTTTTGTTGGTTAATTTTTGAAAGTAGGTTTTCAGGCCTTTTTTCCTAGTCTGTCTTAGTCTAGGAACTCCACTGAAAACTGCCCACCACAAATGAACCTGCTATTGCTTGAAATCGAAGCTAGGATTGTGTAATGATTATGCTTCGGGCTGCTATCTGCAAAGTCAATAGCTCAAAATGACCAGCTGCTCCATGGGAAAAGAGACAGAGCTTTTAAAAATGTAGAGAATTACAGTCTCAGAAACCCACTGAGATGCTCTGCCCTGTCCTCCAGGCTCCCTGTGAGTCAGAATCAATTAGACATCGGCGAGTTCAGTGAGTTCCTGGTGTCATAGCAACATCCCAACCTCCACCGTATGACAAATGGACATATGGCTACGGATTTTCATAATGTCAAGAATAAATTACCACATATATTTTTCCTATTTAAGGAAAGGCGGACAAAGAGAAGTGGCTTCTAGACAATTAATGGGTATAATAAGGCCCCTGGGTACTTGGAAGTAAGGGCAAAGGGCTATCAGAGTGTTGGAGAGAGGCCCATAGAGGAAATGCGATTACCCCAAAGGCCATTTTGGTTTTCATTTTCCTTGGATTATAATAGACCTTACTGGAAAAAATAATAATAATGTCATCTTATATCTGAAGAGGAAGCATAAGTAGCACTATCGTGGGTCCTGGACTCCTGTCACAAATTAAATTATTGTATAGAAGGCTTTATTGGCCTCCTAACCCTGTACCTGTAAATGAAATGTTGTTCAGAAAGATGCTTTATCTTTCATTATCAGTTAAAATTAAACAAGGGCATCCTGGAGTAAAGTCCTCATTGTAATCCCGGACTCTCGGATGGTGTCATGGGTGATGTGCTGGACCACTAACCCCAAGGTGAACAGTGGAAATCACCAGCCCCTGCATGGGAGGAGGAGGCGGCACTGGAAAGATTTACAGTGCCAGAAACTCACGGGGGCGGTTCTCCTCTGTCTGGTAGCGTCTGTGGGAGTTGAAACTGACTCGGGAGCAGTGATCACAATCGGATCTGCCTGGTGTGTTACAAAAGGGAAGGATAGACACAGAAGCAGAATCACAGACAGAGAGAAAACAGCGTGTGAAGATTAGTCTATAAGCCCAGAAACACCTGGGCCTCCCATTAAGAGACTGGGAAAACTCTTCCGGAAGGGCAGACCAAGAGAAAACATAGCCTTTCTGAGGTCCTGGATTCAGACTTCTAGCCTCCAGAATTGTAGCGCCATAAATTTCTCTACAGCCACCATTGTGTAGTGCTGTGTTATTGCAGCCCTAAAACATGGAGACAGGCATCATGGATCCACTGGAATCTCTCTACTGACAAAAGCCTCCATAGAGTCCACCTTGTTTGTCCCTCGGTCATTCACTCCAGAACTTCACAAGTTTCAATTTAATGTTCATTAAATTAAATAGCTATTCTCAGAGAGTCCCACCCATTAAGTGACTTAGGATGTCAAACTCATCTTTTCCCTTGGTCACCACCATTCTTACTCCCTGGCACTTGTTAGAAACCTTGGGAAAGAAGAGGAAAGAGCAGCAAAGTTCATTCTTGTATATACTCAAGGTCACTGGCTTTCACTGGGCCTTCTCCTCGCCCATCCTTTGGACAAGGAAACAAACCCGTGGCTTGTGGTCAGCCTACCCTAAGGGCTCACCCTCCAAGAAAAGAGATCTAGGCCAAAAGATAGATGTCTGTCCTCATAGTGCTTAAACTAGGATAAAGGAGTTCCTGAAATGATTAGCATTAGCCCTGTACTGGATTGCTTAGAGGATACCCTTACAGTTTTCATTTCCTAATTCTCCAGGCAGACGATGAGTTAGCAAGAGTGGGTATCACAGTTAGCCATCAGTAAATGAAGAAATTAAGGAACGAGAAAATTGAGACTTTCCTATCTGTCGGTGTCACTCAACTTTGACCAGCCATTATAGAATTTATTACAGTTTACATGGTGAGTAGCAAAATTGGGGTGAGAACGGAGGTACTCAAATTCCTAATTGAATGCTCTTTGGCTAACTAACTCAATGACTCCCTTCCCATTATTATTCTAATCTCTTTAACAAGAAAAACTACTAATTCCAAATTAGTGTCTGAAACTCTCCTAGATTTTGATTAATCAGTCAAGTCCCAGAAAAATATGAATTAAAAAGTTAGACAGGTATGTATTACATTGGTATTACATTGGTACATATTTTGTGCTATGTATTATATTGGCCGTTTATAAATGATGCTGTGAGAATACAGCAGGAAGAGCTCTTAATTTTGTCTGAGGCTGCCAGAGTTAGTAATATTTGAGCTTCTTCTTAAAATGTGTACAGAAATTACCTAAATAAAGAAGCAGGATTGGAAAATTGGTGACAAGGGAAGAGATGTAGGGAAGAAGTATGTGGATAGTCCTCTTAGGGTGGACCAAATAAGTGAAAATATTTGTGTCTTGTGTAAATGTTCACAAAAGGGTTACTTGAACAGAGGTGGATGTTAAAATCACATAGTAAAGATGTCACGTTCTATGGAAACACGCATCTTCTTTTCAGCCACTCCTGTGATTGTTCAATTGGCTCATGAACAAAGGGGGGGGGCGAGTTGGAACAGGATTATCAACATGGATCTTCACTCACCAAGGCTGTCTTGTCCACAGGGACTGCTGAGTACCCAATCTGCCAGCAGCTGAGACTAACCATCCAAGATATGGGACTATTCTTTGGTGAGATCCATCAGCAACCTGGGGTATTGCACTCTCTGAGGAATGGTCCCATCATGGTAGCTCACAAACATCTCTTTAGATCAAGAGAATCACTTCACAGCAAATGAAGGGCAGCAATGTGCCCATGCTCATGGAATTCACTCATCTTACTGTGTTCCCCATCATCCTGAAACAGCTAGTTTGGAATGGGCTTCTAAAGCACCATATGGTGCCAGGTAGGTGGCAATACCTTTCAGTGTTGGGGCAAAGCTCACCTGAAGGTTGTATATGCTCTTAACCATTCCCACTGTCATTGAGTTAATTCCAACTCACAGTGATCCCATGTATGGCTTTCTGAGATAGTTAAAGTTTATTGTGCCAATCTGGCCGATAAACACATGTGGGGTTAATTGAAGGGCCGGCCGAGAGTTAAATGGCTCGGTGAGCCTCGCCTTTCTAGTTCTCGGGTCTCTTGCTTTCTGATGGTCGGACCAGGGTTCAGCTGCCTTAGCCAGTTCCCTTCTTCAACTGCCAAGGCTCTCTTCCTGCAAGACATCCCCAAGGAGGAGCCACATGGACCTACCCCGATACAGCCCTGGCTGCTGGAGCAGCCATGTGGAGACCCCTGCCAGTGCTGAGATGCTTACACGTTCACTAGCTTGGCTTTGCTCCTGCAGTCGGCATCATTGCGTCTGTTTTGTGAGATGGAGGAGGACTTTGTGGATTTTTGACGGACATATGGGTCAATGTTGGACTTGTGGGCTTGGGCGGCACTGGGTTGGGATGTTTTCTTGATGTGCAATCACCCTTCATATAAAACTCTCTCTTATACAAATGAGTTTCTGTGGATTTGTTTCTCTAATGTACCCAGATTAACACACTTTCAAAGTTGCAAATATTTACTGGAGCCAATAGCCTCATCTTTATGCGTCTAGCTCATCAGCTGTCCTCTAGTCTTTGGACTTGAGCCAGCAGCCTGCTATTTGCCTACTGATCTTAGAAGTCATCAGCAGCCTGCTATGTCACCTGCTGACCTTGGACTCCTTCAACTCTGAAGTCAGAAGCCTGCTGTCTGACTTGCCGATCTTGGATTCATCAGCTCTTGCATCTACATGAGTCAAGAGAAGACATCTGACCCACAGACTTGGGACTTACCTGCCTCTACAATTGCGTGAGCTATTTCCTTGATATAAACCTCTCTGTATATAAAAGGCTCACTAGTTCTGCTTCTCTAAAGAACCTAGTGTAAGGCAGGAGCTATGAAAGGTCCTCTAAAGACTGTTATTAATGATGTATTCATAGCAAAGTACTGAGTTGTAGACACCATTCATCTAGCCTGTGGACTGGGTATTAGAACAGCATGCTTCCTTTATTTGCTTATTCTAACCTGTCTGTCCCCAAGCTGACATCACCATTCACCTCCCATTCGCCACTATCCAGGAGGCATCTAATGTAATTGAACATCCATTGCAAGCTCTATGTCTGCAGTGAATGGAGCCATTCATTCTGGCTACAGATCTTCATTATAATTGCATGAAGCTTTCATTGTGGGCCATGTTATAAGAGTATACTCAGTCCTGGCACAAGGAGGACTGGCTGGTAGAGCCAGCTGCAAATATCATGTCCAGTTTTTATGAACAAAATGAACAAGGCTCAAAAAAAAATCCAACACCCATTATCATTGTGATTCATCTTCTTCCCATCAGCCCCAGGATGCTTCAGATTACTTTGTCTGGCTCTCGAAGGGGAGAGACCTAGGCTATGTCGAAGGGAACGGGCAGCCTATGTGGAGTCAGAGGAGGCTCCAGCTGCAGACAGCACACTCCATGCTGACAGTTGAGCCAGGATCTTCCCAAACGATGGCTGAAAAGGCCTTTATAAAGCACAGTATGAGCCTTGGCGCCTACTGCTCCCTGCAGGAGCAGAAGCAAGGAACAGTGGGCGCCGACTGTAATTGCCTTTGTCTGTGAAGGCAGAGCAAGGGGAAGGAGTGTCTCAAACATGAGGGAGAGGAAATGGGAGATCTTTAAGTTGAGCCACTAAATCCACTGGAGGTTGAAAACTACAAAGGGTAAATTCACATGAAACCCCATTTGACATTTCACTTGGCATGTTTAGGACCTTGGGTGCAGCAGTTTTAAAATAGTAGCTTCCTCAACTGTTGGTTGTGAGAGATTATCTTGCTTAAAACCTAGGCTTTATGCTGTGAAGCTTGGGGAGTTTGTATAGGAGAGGAGTCTGCCAAAAATAATAAATCACTAGAAGGGATGTGGATAG
>NW_022103908.1:25944352-25984663 GCF_000313985.2 Echinops telfairi | reverse complement strand
ATAGATAGATAGATACATAGATAGATAGATGATAGATAGATACATAGATAACGTATGAATATGTATGCTATTGTTAGCTAATCTGAAGTTAGTACCTGACTCATAGCGATCCCAGGAACAATGGGAAAACCTGCTGCCCAGTCCTCCACAACCCTTATAACCAGTTGTGGATTGGGCCATTGTAGTCCATGACATACGTTTCTCCCATTCACCACTATTCCTTACTGTATACAGAGGATTAAGTATTTGTTTTCACCAGACTTACTCAGTAGCTCCCCAGGGCAACAAAGTACCCTGAAAACTGTAGCAAAGATGTAAATACGACAAGGCAAGAGTTGTTCAGGCCATTACCTAATTTTAGGCTTACAAATTACTTACAAACTTTTCACCAACTAAATTGTATTCTTATTTATTCAGTGCTTTCCCATGAGCTTAGTTCTATATTATCCACAATAGTGACTACCAAGTCATAAAAGGCCAACCAACTTCTTTTATCTCCATGGCCAGTTTCTATGTCTTTAGAGACTCCAAGCCATGTCCAGCAATGTCCTATAACTTAGCTAATCAGTGTTGTCTATGGACAGTAACATCACTATCACCCAGAAGCCTGTTAGACATGCAGAACATGTAGTTCCTCCTCAAATCTACTGCATCGGAATATATAGTTTAACATGTGATTGAAGTGATTTATAGGTGTATTATTTTTTGAGGCCCGCATCCCTAATTATTGGATTAACACCTAAAACTTACGTTGGAGTCCTCAGGGGGGCAAAAAAACACCTCACTGTCATAAAGTCAATGCCGACTCATAGCAATTCTATAGGACTGAGTAGAACTGCCTCTGTGGGTTTCTGAGACTGTAGATCTTTATAGAAGTAGAAAGCCTCATCTTTCTCCTGTGGAGCCACTGGTGGTTTTGAACTACTGACCTTAGGGTTAGCAGTCTAACTTGTAACCACCGCACTCCAGAGTTCCACAGCTGGAGTCCTAGCCGTGCTATATTTCTGCCAGGGCAAACCTTGAAAATCACTTTAGATCTCTCAATTTCCTCAACTTTATATTAAAATACTTGCATAAGAAACATAATGGAGTTCCTAAGTGGTAGAAATTATTACTACACTCTGCTGCTAGCCTGAAGGAGCTTCAAATAACATTTGGGGGCACCTCAAAAGAAAGACCCGGTGATCTATTTCAAAATTGCAGCCATTGCAAACTTTATGGTACACAGTTCTATCTGACACACATGGGGTCACCCTGAGTTGGTGTCAACTCAAGGACAACTGGACAAGCTCTGTAGTTTATTCTCATACACATTTTGACTGAAGGATCACTGCGGGCAATAAAAGGATCCTGATGCACAGTGGATTAAGTGTTGGGCTGCTAACCACAAGGTTGCTAATTCAAATCCATCAACCACTCCATGGAAGAAAGAAGAAGCTGTCTACGCCCTTAAAGATTTACAGTTCTAGAAACCCTAAGGAAAAAACTCTACTATATTCTATAAAGTTGCTGTGAATTGGAGTTGACTCAATAGTTGTTAATTGGATTCAACTCACTGTAAGTAATTAGTGACCCTTAACTGGTTGTCAGCAGATGCTCCAGTGGTGTGGCAGTGATTCATGGAAAGGTTGGTGGTTTGAGCCCAACAGTTACTCCACAAGATAATGACGTGGATGCCTGCTTCCATAAGGATCTATAACCTTGCATTCCCTAAGGAGCAATTATACTGTGTCATATAGACTCGAAGACAGAGTTCTTCTTTGTCCTAAAGTTCTGTGCTGTCCTACTGCCTTGGAACATCTATGAGGAAGGTCTACTTGATCCTCTAGAGTCGAAAACAACCAATGCCAGTGGGTTTGGGTGGGCAGTCAGTAAATATAGGGGAAACTCTGTTCTGTGTTGCTATCGATGCCGGTGATGTAAAGGTTGGCTTTAGCAGCACCAAGAAGAGGAATCCTCAGAGTGATTTAGAGAGTATCAGTAAGTTGATGTCTGCACTGCATTTTGTCTCCCTTATTTACTCTCCATCATAGACCAAGAGTTGGTAGCCTCTTCTGAAACTGAATCATAGCAGAAGGATTGCTCTACTGGCGAAGTGCCATGACTGGCCATCATTTTAAAACATTCTCCCAAGACAAGGGAGCAGAGTGCCTGATGGATCATTGTTATTCGTATTCCTTGCTCTTCTGCTTGGTCTAAGAATATCAAAAGGGTTTCCAAGGAGATGTGGCTTCAACTTCACAAGATGTTTGTATACTTGACAGCTAATTGAATGGTGAAAACCAAGTTCTTTCTTCTCAGTGTGAGGCACACTTCTTTCTAGATCAAAGAAATCCCTGCAGCACACCTATAAATTAAGCTAGGGAGCCTAAAGATAGAAATGAACATTTAATGACCCTCTACTATCTACCAGTCACTGAACTTGTTGATAAAGAAACCTGCTGATGCTTAGGGTTAGGCATTGGGCTGCTAACTACAAGATTAGTGGTTCCAACCCACCAGGGGCTCCATGGGAGAAAGATGAAGCTACTTCCATAAAGATTTGCAATATCAGCAACCCTGTAGAGACTCACTAGGGGTTGGAATCAATTCAATAGCAGTAGGTTTGGGTTTTGGTTTGGTGCTTGTTTATTAACCTAATAAATCCACAACTCTCTACTGCAATCCTATAAACAAGGAATCACTGATCATACTTTACAGATGATGGATGGGCATGAACGTGGGACACAAATACCACGTACAAATCAAAGTCTGCGGTACATTAACGGTCTGAGCAGCATTACTCTGAATCTTCCTCCTGCAAGGCTCTTGCCAGGTTGCCCAGGTTCTCTCTGACTCCAGAGCTTTGGTGGTGGTGGTGATGGTTGGCAAGTCAATCTTGACTCACGGAGGCCCATGTGTGCAAAACCTCAGGGCTTTTAGGCTGTGACCTTTAGGAAACAAGCCATCAGACCTGTGTTCTAAAGTGTGGGTTCATTCGAACTGCGAGTCTTTCAGCTAGTAGTTGGCAAATAGTATAGCACTTAACCATTTAAACCACCCAGAAAGAGTTTCTTATTTCCCCTACCTCCCATCTTCAAAGAGGGGAAAGGGATTAGAGGGTAGGGTGGGAGAGAGAAGAAGAAATGAATTGGGGGGAAAATAGCAGAGTCAAGCAGAATGTCCCATGAGTATAGCATAACCTTAATTTGTTGTTTGGGTAAAGCTTTCACAAGAAGGTATGTAAAAAACTGCTCTAAAACGGGAGCATCAGAAACGTTTGGAAAAAAATGCTCCCAACGACAATCAGCTGTTTGTTGTGTGTATATTTTTTTCCCTGCTATGTTTGTGGGGGTGAAAAGTGTCTCATTATTTTATTGGCACACCTGTAGTCAAGCTTTAAAGATGATGGATAAAAGGAAACGGCAGTGCTTAAGGGACACTGATAATCCAGGTTTATAAGGCAACAAGCAGTACCCGTAGTTCATCGAAAAGAACCTTTGATTTTGTGGATTAAGGACCAAACTCAGCCCTGCACACAATTGCATTTGGCCCCTGTTCAAACCAAAGCTTAAATGTAGGCGCTTGACACCACGAAGCAACATTGTACAGGATCAAAGGCAGGAAATTTCTCTGCAAGTCAGGGTAGGTTCTGTCTCTGCTGGGGCAAGTATTCTCTCATCTCATCCTAAGCGAGGGGAAGCTGCTAAGCTGGTGAGCCGGTGGCTCAATGTAACACACCAGTCTTTCTGGTTCCAAACTCGGGGAGGACCACTGAGTAATCCCCAAGGACTACACCGCCACCAAGGGGACCTGAGTGGTGAGAAAGCAAAAGCTACAAAACAAACAACCCTGAATCAACAGTTACTCAAAAGTTACCCAAAGGCGCCCCCAGCTGCCTACAACAATTCTCAAAATATGTTTTAAATTTTACCTGGGACTATCCTACTGAATCCCTTAACCCAAACAAATGGGACTATGTATAATTTTTGCCTTTTAGGGTTTCCAAGGCTGTAAATCTTTACAGAAGCAGACCTCTACCTCTTTCTCAAACCAACAACCTTTCCATTAGCAGCTGAGCACTTTACCCCTGTACCACTAGGACTCCTTTACTGTGCCTTTCTTCCCTCAGCCTGTTGGAAATGGGCAACTGGAAAGAGCGTGCCCTGGTGTCGTTGCTCTGGAAATAATTAAGAGGTATGGCTGGAGAGTGTATACAGCTGACTGAGATTCTCTAGTACATGTAACCTCATTTTAGTTTACTAGTGTCAGTGTCAAGGAGGCCTGGTAATTACACCTGGGTTGCTAACTACAAAGTTAGCAGTTCAAAACCACCAGCTGCTGTGAGAGAGAAAGACGAAAGGACTTTCTACTCCTGTCTCAAGTGACCGTCTCTGAAACTCACAGGGGCAGCTCGCCCTAGTCTTATAGGGTTGCTATGAGTGGACATCGACTCAATGGCAGTGAGTGTGTGAGCAAGTATCAGTGTCCTAAAGAATATAGAGCTAAAATGCTGAAGCCTCAAGTCACTGCTCAGCTGAGTTCTTGTCAAGTTAAAAACTGCCTTATGGGTGCGCAGAATGTTGTTGATAATGGTAACAGTTAATCCTATTTGTTGAATGTGGTAGTTATATAATCTGTTGTCAATTTGAGAGGATTAGGAGTGAAGAGGTGGAGTTCAGCCTGTCACTCAGGTCACAGGTTGATGACCTCATCTGGAGGTGCTAAGGAGGTAGAACGCAGGCTGACTCCATGGAGACGTGGAGCTACACTAGTGCCCTGAGCTGGAGAAGCCACATGGAGACCCTTGCCAGTGCTGAATTGCTTACAACACCACTGGATCCACAAGACTTCCTACCTATTGGCCTGTGGTCTTCCAGCATTCAGCATCATTATATGTGTTTTGTGAGTCTGAAGAGGACTTTATAAACTGGCATTGGGCATATGGGGTAATATCAGACTTATGGACTTGATCTGGACTGGGCTGGGAAATTTTCTTAATGTACAATTACTCTTTATATAAAGCTCTTTCTTATACACATGAGTGTCTCCCTGGATTTGTTTCTCTAGTCTACCAGACTAACACATGGAACGTTTATTTGTCTGTCAGGTACTCTTTTTGCCAAATGTTACCCTAATGATGGGAGGTAATAAAATTACCTGTTTTATAGATGATGAAACTGAGGCACAGCGAGATTAAATATCATGCCCAAGGACACACAGCTGACAGCTGATAATCTTCATGGCCATCACATTTAGGTCTTTCTAACTCCAAGCCCCCTTCCTGAGCTCACATTAAATCTCATCTTTTAGCTTGTTTTACTGTGGTACGTTCTGTGTTTCTGTGATGCTAGAAGCTATACAGCCAATATTTCAAATGCCACCAGGGTCACTCATGGTGAACTGGTTTCAGCAAATCTTTCAAATTTTTGAGACAAGGAAGATGAGCTTGGTGGTTGACTTCTGACTCAGCCAATGAAAACCCTATGGATCACAACAGGACATTTTCCAAAAAAGTGTTGGCAGATGAGGCCCTGGGTTAGAAGGCACACAAAAGCACAGTGTTCACAATGAACTCCAGCACAGCATGAGGGCTGGGGAAGTGCAGGATCAGGATAACTCTGTCTGCCAGGGATGGGATCAGTGTAAGTCAGAGCCAACTTGACAGCAACCAGCAGCAACAACCGCTTAGTCACCTCACGTTGTTGCTGTGCTCTGCTTCTTCGCCTATAGGCTAGATCGTTTCCATGTCCTGCCTGCTCTGTGACCTTAGCTAAAGGAATTTATATTAGCTAGAGAAGGATGGGAAGTCTTCTCTAACGTTTGAAATGGCATTTTAGCGTCAACAAATCATAATCGACTGAACACAGTCTACATATGGTAGATATGCTGCCATGGGAAAGAATGAATCAAATCAGTGGAAAGAATTATATGGAGTACATTTTTTTTCCTTCCAGACCAAGCGTGAGCAACTGCCAGGACCACTTTCACTTTCTATTTTAAAGTTTATGCCATAAGTTCCTGGGGTAACTCCCTCTATTATCCTTAAGAAAAAAGAAATTGAAGCTTTCCTCGCTCGGTAATGAGATCTGGCACTGTTTCTTGCTCTGAGTCTCCGTGTTTTATTTGGTGCTTGTCCATGCCCCGAGGACTCGCTGGGTGGCTTTTCTTTCTTTTTTTTTTTTCTTGTACCATAAAAATTTTTTAATGGCTCTGGGGCTTTATCATGCTATAAACTACTAAAATTCCGTGGTGTTGTCCAGCAGATTGATGATCCTTAAACTTCATTCTGAAATAACCAATGCAGTCAGCGATAGAGCCGTCTCCTCAGATGTTATTCCCCAGCCATCCTGTTCACCGAGCTCCCTAGGCCCTGCCTTCCAAAATGCCTAGGTTTTTATTTAACGTTCCCGTGCAATCTATTGGTAGTGAGTTGTGTTTGCATTTAAATTTTAATTTGAAATTCAATTCATCGGTCAAAAGAGCCACATTCTTTAAGGCTTAATCATCACCCGTGGCTAGTGATTCTATTGGACAGTCTGGGTCTAGAACATGATTACCATCATGGGAAGTTCTGTTGGGTAAAACTTTTCCAGATCCTTCCCACACACGTCCATACTCCCATCCCTGCCAGTCATAGTAGCAGACCGTTTAGCCTCGGCAGACGTTGCATCTGGTCTCCTCTGAAAATGGAGAACAGCACGTTTCTGCCTCAGGAAAGGGGCCTGACCTACATTACCTTTGGGGTGGCTTTACTAGCACAGGGGCCTCATTTCTGTGAATCCACTCAAAGCTGACCCTTGGTCAGGAAGATAACTCCATTATAATAATGTGTCTCTGGGAAATATCACATTTGAATGACATCATCTCAGCTCACAGCCTCTTTGCCAAGAATATAACCCACTTAAGTGTGGGCACTGCATTCCAACTTCACAAATCCCGCATTTGGTTCAATATGGCAGGTGGTACTTAAACCATATCAGTGTTGGGGTTTTTTTCACACCCCAGCAGAGTGTGAAAATACTGTGATCAAGAAACCCAGCCTCGCTCAGAAAGGTCACAGCATCCCTACAAGAAGACATCTGGGAAGGAGAAAATTCATTTAAAAATGCAAACTACGGAGTCCTGAAAGTAATTAATTGGGGAACATAAGTTGTATCTGAACTAAAACGGAACCTTTGATTACACTTAATGTCTGCGGGATGATTAATGTATAAAGTGTTTGCTGTTTACTAAACAAGGGATTTGTCTTTTCTTTACCATTTGGAAAATCTTGTTTGAAACACTTAGTTTCAGAGATGTGATCATTTCTTTGGCACTTACTGGACTGTTAAATTGAATTCATGCTGTCCTTCCACGTTTCCCAGCCTACTCAGGAAGTATGAAAATGGGAACTGAAGAGCAGGGCCTAGACATGTTTCCACATCCACCGTGTTAATGCTTATCCATGCAAGTCAGCCTTGCACACAGATCCACCACCTGGACCAAGATAAATGGTGAACAGTATACTTTGCTGCTCCGGCAACTTTCCTGCCACCATCTAAAATGGGGGAAGTTCCCAAAATTGGGCTATTATTCACTTTTATCACAACTTTACTGAGACCATCATTTTATACCCACCTGTCATGTAAAATACCCAGATATGTTTGAATGGCAATAATTCCTAACGCCAGATAAAATAGGAAAGTTTGTCTTCCTATTCCCGGCAAGTAGCCAAATGTTTGTTCTGATTTTTCAGAGCAGGGGAGTCATCTCCTCCACCCTTTCACTGGCCTTCTCTCGGTTTTCATTGAGGTCAGCTGAAATCTGCTGTGTCATCCTGGGTGCATTACCTAAGGAGGGACCAGAGGGCTGTCGGGCAGTTCTAGGACCCAGTGGTTTTTATCAACCCTAGAAAAAGGCCAGCAAAATTGCATGAATATGTGCATGTTTCTTGGGAGAGAGTTAATAGCTTTCGTGAGCTTCTGAAATACACCCATGACCAGAGAAGATGAGAAAGATTATGCGTTGCTGGATTAGGAATATGGCCAAGTCGTCGATGAAGTCACTGTGTTTGCTTCTAGTAGGGGTAGTTCATAAACAGGATAGTGAGCAGACTTCTGTAAATGGAAGCAAAACGTGGGTGCTTCATTCCAGAGACCTCCTTCCTCATAAACTTGTAATAATTGAGATGTCATGAATAAGTTGACAGATTGCCAACCTGGAAAGGCTGCCCGGTAAAATGCCAGTGCTCTGATTATAATGGCAGTCATTGCATACCTAACCTGTGTTAACCACAACGTGGGCGGTCCCAAACCACCGACTTCCCCATGGGAGAAAGATGAGGTTTTCTACTCTTACATAGCGTTACAGTCTCAGAAACTCACAGGGGCAGTTCTACCCTGTCCTATAGGGTTGCTGTGAATCAGCATCGACTCAATAGCTGTGAGTTTGGGGGTGGGTCGGGGGATTTGGTTTGAATATGTGCCAAACAAATGATATATTTTAATTTATGTAGCTCAATAATCCATCAAAAGGTGGGTGTGGATTGCTCCATTCAGGGATGAGAAAGTGGAGGCCTGGATTAACTAAATACTTTGCTCAAGATCACACGGTTAATTAGTACTTGGTGGTCCCTAAAGTTGAGGGCAGCTTGCTCAGAGTCAGAAAACGTGTTTAATCATCTTGTCCAGTGGGGGCTGTCTTTCCACGCTCCAGGCTGGACTTCCAGCCTCCCCCACTGCAACGGAAAGGGTGGCTCGTGTTGAGATTCAGACAGAGCCCCCTGAAGCTGCTCTCAGAGATCCAATGAAAATGGACTGTATTAAATACTTCCTATTAGATTTTGGGGGAGCCCTGGTGGCACAGTGGTTCTGAATTGGACTGCTAACCCCACGGTCAGCAGTCTGAAACCAGCAGCAGCGCTGTGGGAGAAAGATGAGAATTTCTCCTCCAGCTGAGTTACAATCTGGAAAAGCCATAGGGGCAGTTCTGCACTGTCTTATAGGTTCGCCATGAGCCAACATCAACTTGAGGGCAGAGAGTTCGGGAGTTGTATTAGAGAGTCAACACAAGGGGCTCTCCATAGTATTAAGTGCCATGGAGCCTGCTCTGAGGCATAGCCACCGGAGGAACACCAGAACGGAGCGCTGGCGGGCCCTGCGCCATCCTCAGAATCATGGTCATATTGGAGGCTATTGTTGCAGCTGCCGTGTAGATCCTGCTCCAGGAGCTCCTCATTAGCAATACTGAGAATCCAGCTTGTAGGGGAGGCAACGGCAGCAAGCAGCCTCTGCTTTGTTGTGTGTGAGTCTCAGTTGGGTGGCCCCTTTAAGAAGCTTAGCCCACATAGTCACATTCACCGCTCCTCTAAATCAAAACCTTTTTTTTTTTTTTTTAAAGAACACCCAGGAGTGAGCTCTAACTACCAGGGAGTAAAACATACCTTTTCAGGAAACAGCCCTGGAGAGGTGTATCTGAATGTCAGCGAGTTTCAGCTATTCATGAAAAAGCCATCTGGAGACATAATTTTACACAATTTGTGAATTTTATTCAGGTCTGGTAAACTTTTATTGACACTGGCTCTATGCACAAATGGTGCCCAAGGTAGATCGTGGGAGACGTACGGAAGGAGCTTCCTGTTCTCCAGGAGTTCTCTGTTCATCGGAAGCGGCAGATTCATACCCAATATATACAGTCTGGCAGACAGTAGTGAGTTGTGAAATTGATTTTCAGCAAAAGTACAAGAGGAGTGAGAACGGATAGGGAGGGAGTGATTCTCGCTGGCAGACGGGCTATCCGTGAGAGAGGAGTGCAAAAAGGACTGGTGGGGAATCAGGGCTCTTTGGACAAATAGAGGCAAGGAAGCCACTGATGGATACTGGCACCCCTACAGCACTGGAGCAGAAAAAGTGTGCTACCTCTCTGACACGACAGTAAGGGCCACCAACTCTCCTAATTGTGGAGAGTTAAGAAGATAAAGGACAACGATCCGGGAAAGATTGGTTAGACGTGAGGAATTCGGAGTCGTCATTGCCAAGTCTAAAAGTTCAGACTTTATCCTTTCAAAGTGAGGACGATGGATGAGAAGCCTCGGAAACAACGGGGATCTCGTTGAAAGCCTAGACTCCCTCCTGCCCTAGACCAACGCCCCAGCGTCTGCATTTTCACAAAAGCCCCATGGGTTTCATACCCACATGTAGGGTTAGCTTCCACACGCAGGGGAGCCTATAAAGATTCTGTAGGTAAGGAAGGAGCCGGACTGAGGTGTGCTTGGGATATTTAACTCTGACAAGCAGTGTGCCGGGCACAAGGAAAGGTATTTGGCAAGCAATTGCAATCTCGATAAAACATGAGTCTTTGTCTTCGGCATGATGATTATTAAATGGCACCTCTGTAATCAGTACTCCATTATTTTTACCTTTGAGGCAACTCCGATGTAGTTGTTTGAAATGCACGTTTATTCAATGGGAAAGAAGGTGATGGAGAAAAAATCTGCCTGCTGCCCAAAATTGATATATAAACGCAAAGCCAAAGTCACTGCCATCGAGCCAATCCTCACTCACAGTGACTCTGTAGGGCAGGGTCGAATGCTCTCTGGGGCAGCGGTGTGTGTGTGTGTGTGTTCTGGGACTAAAAATCTTTATAGGAGTAGAGATTCTCATCTTTCTTTCTTTTAATTCACTATCTGGAATCTACGTTGTTATTCTGTTTGATTTTGGGGAGTTCAAGTTTTTTAATACTATCTGAAAGCTGGTAGCCAAGGACCCTGCTATATGAGATAAGATTAATCAGCCAGGCTCCGTGCCCCAATTCCAGAAGAGTCTGTAGCATCTCTTATGCCCTCCCCCCATTCCCCAAACACCCGTTTTGAGATAGCCAAGATAATTTTCTTCATTTCCTGCCCAGACAGCTGTGCAGTGTTGTAATTCATTGTTAGACAGCTGCAGCAATCCTCCTTAGAAAAGGATACATCTTGTCAAGAATGAGGTTTTTCTCAACACCGTAGTTTTTTCTTTTTTTGTAAACAGTGATGGGCCCGCCACAGGTAGGGATAGTCTTTGCCTTAGAAACCTCAAAGTGAAGCTTCATCTAACACATGCCGCCCTGCCTGGAGGTCAGTACGACAAACACCTCTCCTGGTCGCTTCTGCAAACAGTCCAGCCCACTCCTGGATGCCTGAAAATAACTCCTTACTAGCTGAGTAAACCTTAATTCTGTCCCACAGGCAGATAAGGAAATGCCAAAAAGGCAGCACATCTAGTAGGTGAGGGATATTCTGTCTTAATCCTCAATTATCTTCTCCCTTCAAGTCCACAAAGCAGCTCTGCTATCTTCTGATCTTTACTACAAAACTGTGGAGAGGAGAAGAGAAAAAAAAGCTAAAAAAGATAAAAATCTGTCTCTGTTTGCGTGTGTGTGTGTGTGTGTGTGTGTGTGATAGACACAACCACATAAAAATTGAAAATGACTTCAGATGACAGCAAAAGAGACAGGCCTTGGAGGAAGCCAGGGAGCAGCGGTGATTAGAGTGGACAGCAGTGTCTGGTGAGGTCTAAGAGGTTACACTACTTAGACTATTTGGAAAATGTTCCACATGAGGTCAAGGTAGGTTTCTTACGAGGCCATGTCCTATCATTTAGATATCACAAATCACAAATGGGACAAATATGAAGGAAGCCTTTCTACTCTTAAATAGCTTCTTTTACTTTTCTAGTAACCTCTTATGTTGGATTGTCTGACTTTTTAAAGGTACCTTGGAGTTGGCAAAATGAGCCGAAAAACAATTAAAGGCCCTTGAGTTTCTGTTGTGAAATTGGTGTTTAGGAGCTGAGTGAGTCTGAGTAGACTAGAGAAACAAATCCATGTGTATAAGGAAGAGGTTTATGTTCCAGAGCAATTGAACATGGGGAAAACATCCCAGCCCAGTCCAGATCAAGGCCTTAAGTCAGATATTAGTCCATATGTCTGATATCAATCTATAAAGTCCTCTTCAGACTCATGAAATACATGCAATGAAGCCAAATGCAGGACAATCACAAGCCAGGGATAGAAAGTCTTTGGGTCCAGTGGCATTGTAAACATCTCCGTGCTGGCAGGGGTTTCTCTGTAGCTTCTCCAGCTTCAGAGGTCTGGTTGCATCCATGTGGCTTGTCTTCTGCAATGTCTCCCAGGGAGGGAGTGGCAGAGAGAGAGAGAGGTGTCTTCTGCCTCCAAGGAGGAAGTACCAGATTTCCCAGAATTCTTAGGAGAAGGCCATGCCCACAGAAGTCTCATTGGCTATCTCCAGATTGACAGCCTAGACTCTACCCCTACACTCTTAATCCTCAATTTAACACCAGATTAAGTGACTACCACAGGAGCTATTTGGTAAGTTTCTTCAAATAAAAATCTCATTTGCACCCATTTCTACTTCAGAATCACTAATAAATATTAAATTTAGCTTGCCACATTACGTGAGGTTCATAACTTCAGCAAAACCGTGAGAAGACTCTAATTTGTGAGGTGGGAGGAAGCAGAGTCCTTGTTTATTGAGACAGCTTAGAAGTCCTCAGAAACCAGACAGCAAAGGTCAACCTGCCCAAGATGGCCAACAGGCCTCCCTTGGACCTTTCAGGACCTGCTACAAACTAGCCACTCTGCTGGGGGAGGGGCAAGAAGATTGAGAGGGAGGGCATCAACCCTGTCTCACCCATCAACCTGTTTATGTGGCAGCGAGGAAAAGGTCATTGTACTATGCCACCAGGCCGAACCAATGTGTTGCTGGGGAGGTACGTCTGCGTGTGGCACTCCCCCTCGTGACAGTCGAAACAGGGTTTCCATTTCTTCATCGGGTTTTCAGGGGCTGTTTGGTTTGGGGGTTTTTTTTTGAAAAGAGATGACACGGACTTTCTTTTAAGGCACCTCAGGGTGGACTCGAACTAACCACGTGTACCACCCAGAGATTCCAATCATCATACAGGTTTATCAATGTAACAGGAACAGCTAGGAATCCTGGCCTATTGAGATAGACAAAAAAAATTCCTCAAGGATTAGTTGTTCTCTTAGAAGTCAATTCTGATGGAACTCAGTTTAATGAATGGGCTAACCAGTTTGATGTGGGGGAGTTCGAGTTGGCTGGTGACCACAAAGTCAATAGTTTCCAACCAGCTGCTTCTCGGGAGAAAGACTGGCCTTCTACTCCCATAAAGGTGCCAGTCTCACAAACCCACAGACAGTGCCACGCAGGCCTATAGGGCCAATGCCGGTCTGCACAGACTCCTTGGTAGCGAGTTTGGGTTTATGAGTCTAAAGCTCTACTGAAGAATTTACAGTTCAACTCGTATTATCACATAGGCGATGAACGGACCCGGCATCACACGACAAATTTGAAGTGGCTTAAAACTTTTTGTCAGAAATACCTTTTAAAAAGACTGGAACCTCCTTATACAGGCCTCCTTTTCTGAGTATACGAGAGGGTACCCAGAAAACACTGGAATGTTTTTTTCAAAGCTAGGTATTTACATTTTTTTACAGAACAACCTTATCACCTTCAAAGGACTCTCCATTACACTTAATACATGGGTCAAATCTGAGATTCCATTCTTGGACATGCTTTTTTTTTTTAAATCATGTTATTAGGGGCTCATACAACTCTTATCACAATCCATACACACATCAATTATGTAAAGTGCATTTGTACATTCATTGCCCTCATCATTCTCAAAACAGTTCCTCTCCACTTAAGTCCCAGGCATTAGGTCCTCATTTTCCCCTCCCTCCCCGTTGTCCCCTCCCTCATGAGCCCTTGATAATTTATAAATTATTATTTTGTCATATCTTGTCCTGTCCGACGTCTCCCTTCACCCACTTTTCTGTTGTCTGTCCCCCAGGGAGGAGGTCACATATAGTTCCTAGTAATCCGTTCCCTCTTTCCAACCCACTCTCCCTCTACCCTCCCAGTATCGCCACTCACACCACTGGTTCTGAAGGGCTCATCCACCCTGGATTCCCTGGATTTCCAGTTTGGACACACTTTTCAAACTCATCTCTTTGGATGGCTGACAGTACGTCCTTCATTTTTTTCTTCATCTATTCTATATCATCAAATCATGGAATCACACAGAGCAAGGTCAGATGAGTAAAGTGCATGGGCAAGAGGCATGCTGTTTATTGCCAAAAACTGGTGCACTGAGATGGCTGCATGGGCAGGTGCATTGTCCTGGTGGCAAAACCAGTCACCCATCTGCCACGAATTAGGCCTTTTGTGTTACATACTGTTACACATTCTTTCCAGAACCTCTAAATAGAAAGCTCAATTAACAGTCTGACCTGTGGAACAAACTCCAAATGCGCTATTTCCCATCACATCAAAGAAACAAATGAGCATCGTCTTGATCTTTGATTCTACTTGAGAAACTTTTGGGGGATGAGGTGATGATGGCTTCTACCACTGGCTTTATTGATATTTGTTTGGGGATCTTAAGAATAGTACCATGTCTCCTCACCAGTAATGACCTTGAAAAAAAGTCTCGTCACTGTAGAGCTGTTCTTCCAAAGCATAGCATGTCTCCACTCTACGCTCAGTCAGAACCCGAGCGAGGCACACCTTTCACAGCAACCCTTCTCATTCCCAAATCTTCTGTTATAATTCGCTGAACTGAGCTCCAAGATTGTCTAGATAACTTCCTCATCTCTTCAGTGATCCATCATTGGTCTTTGAGCAAAAGTGCATGAATTTTGTCAACATTTACATCTGCTTGGGAAGTTGATGGATGTCCATAATGAGGTTTGTCTTCAATCAACATTTTACCTTTTTTGAAACATGAAAAACAATCGTACACTTGAGTTTTTCCCCATAGCGCTGTCCTTCTTACCTGTGTTCAACATCACAACAGTTTCTGCGGCATTTTCCCTGAAATTTCACAGCCACACACTTCTCGAAAATCGGCTATCACACAAAACGAGATGTGAGTGAGACTGCTTTTACAAAAAAAACTCACTGTGACCAGAGAGAACCTGTCCAGGTGATGGTATACTAACTCAGAGAAAGTTGCTTGATGCTCAGCTAGCAGGAAAAATGCTTACTATGAAAGCTCCGCCCAGCAGAGGTTTTTCCAGTTTGGGGGGGATATACCCTTTCATATGCTTAGGTTAGTGGGTGTATGTCAGGAAGGTGTCAACATCCAGGTAGTTTCAAAAAGAGCTACTTTGCCAGGGTTTGAATCCTGACTCCACTGTTACCTAGGTATTTGACCGAGGCTGCAACTTCTTTATGCCATGGTTTGCTTGTCTGGGAGTGGGGGTAATAAGAGTAACTACCTCAGAGGGTTCTAGTGAAAAGTAGTGAAATGTAAAAGTAAATGTAAAATGTAAAAGTAATGAAAAGTAAAGAAAATGTACTGCCTTTAGAATGATGCTCGCCCCTTAATAAGTGCTTTGAAAAAGTTATATTAAATAAGGGAGTTATGCTAAGTAAAGGGGTCCTTGGAGAGTAGAAGCAGTTAATGGGCTTAGCTACTAAATAGAGCGTTAGAGGTTGAAGTTCACCCACAGATGCCTTGAGAAAAAAGCTGGAGATCCACTTCTGAGAAATATCAGTCCTTGAAAACCATGGGGTGCAGTTCCACTCCACTATACTTGGGGTCACCATGACTCAGAGCCCCGCCCCGTCTGTGTCAATTGGTTACTGGTTATATAAAACCCAATGCCGGGAGACTTTGAATCTGATGTTTATAAAGACCGGTCGTGGAAGTACAATTTATTCCAGATAATACCTATGGAGGACGAGATGGCCTTTTTATAAGGAAAGGACCATCTGTCTAAAGCAGACTCTCTCTTAATGAAAAATACCAGCTCCGATAATATTCAGAAATCACGATGAGCTCTATACTTCCATTTCCACCAGTGTGACACTAAGGAATCAGATAGATTATTTTAAGAGACTCTCCCTCCCCGTGGGGTGTCAATCTTCCCTCTTGTATCAATAATAGACATTTAAACTACAGTCATATCTATAATAAGGGAACCACGATCCCCAAACCTGATAGTAAATTAGTATTATACTCTAAGGAACATCTTGTTAAATGTCTCTTCTCTTTTAAATTCAACATTGAATTTAATGACATTGATTGGATTGTTTTGTCTTATTGGATTACAAAATTAATTTTCATAAATCTTCAACTTTCCCTCTTGTTCTCCACAGAAGTTAGCAAATGGCCCTCCTTCTCTAGGCCATTAAAGGGAAATTAGACTTAGGTATACACACTACCCCAGACTGACAGACTTCCACGAAACTAATTTCCCATCTTCTTATCAGAGGTCTGCACTAAACTGAAGCTGCATGGAAACTATTTATAAACCGCACCGGGCAAGTAAATGCCAGGAAGCAAAATTGCTCACCTTTAAGATTTTACACAGACATCCAAGTCCCTGAGCTCTTTGTTTCCAAAATTTTAATAATTAGTCATTTTCTTAAACTGTGTCACTCATTCACCCCCCTCCCCCCAATAAAAAGAAGCACAATAGCTTTCTGAGGGCACTAGGATTGCATTATCAGACTCTGTCAAGCAGCTTAATAAGTGTCCCACTGATAGGGTCAGACAGAGAGGCAGCCCCTCCCAGCCTCACTACAGATGCAAGAAGGCTGATATGCACCGCAGTCCCTGACCTGCAAGTTAACACTCCCTGTCTGGCCAGACGGCTGTTCTCCAGAGTGCAAGCTGACAATCACGTCAAACAGGGCTGGGCCATGACCACAAGCCTCATTTTCCATTGTGGGTAAACTCAGGATTTGAAGCCAGGTCTCTGAAGATTGGATGTAATGACATGAACTTGGTCCTCTAATAAATCACAGCTGAAGTTAGCGTCCAGGAGCACAAATGCTATATGATGCTGCTGGCAAGATGAATTCCAGTATGGTCTCACTCGTCCCATTTTGCCTGGGCTCAAAACTTTCCAAGAAGTTTAATCGGAGTGCCCAACATTCCATATGTATCCCTTTGTCTAAAAGCAATTTGGGGGAGGGGTGTTCTTTGGGGAAATTATCTTAGGGACAGGCTCATGGGGGTGGAGGTAGGGAGCGTGTCCTTTATATTTATTCTGAAGACAGGGGTTTTCATAAAACAAAGTTGGCAGCAAAAACCCTCTGTGAATCTAGGAATTGTGAAAAGATAAAGAACACAATCCGGAGTACCTAGTCATTTTAGAAGTATTTTTAACATTTGATGTTTTCTATCCAGAAATGATGAGAATGAATAACAATGCCTGAAAACCGTGATTTACCTTCTGAATTCAGCTTCAGTGTAGCAGGTGCTACTTAAGAAAGCATCACCAGGAAAAATGGAAACAGCCCAGACACATTGATGTTCCACCTCTTTACTCTTCTTAACAATTTTTAAATGGGCCAAATGGTATAAATTCAGCATATAGGCCAGAAAAATACAATACTTTTTTCCTGATTTTGTTTTATTTTTTTCATTCAAAGGTGTGTACTCACAAAGAAGAATCCATTTGTCAACTTTCCATGTACTTGACAGTTTTCATTTCCCCCTAGGCTGAGGGGAGACCCAGTGACATTTAGAGAATTCTGATTTTTCCCTCCCTTTTAGAATTTTAATCAAACTTTTTTTTTAACTTCAAACATTATATAAATGAGACTTCTCTATGTATTTGAAGTCAAACTGATAAAATTACTCATGAGGAGGTAAACCTGCCACCCCCTCCCCCTGAAGTCACTTTCATATGAATTGTCAAAACAATTGACCTGATGCCATCAAAAGCCAGAATAATTCAGCTCCCTATGCAATATTGTATACATTTATATCAATGTTCACTTTTAACAAACTGACTTTTTTGTTAACCGCCAGCTCATTCATTCTTTAGGATGTGGGCCCCTCCGTGGTTTTACAATGGCATTACCCTAAGTGCTGAACTAGATATAGTTCAGTTATGATTCCTGATCATAAGAAATGGAAGGACTGTGGACTGCCAGAAGAACAGACAAATCTGCCTTAAGAGAACTACAAGAATGGCAAGGTGTGGTCTCACATACTTTGGACATGCTATCCAGAGAGACCAGTCCCTTGGCAAAGGACGTCATGTAGAGAGTTGGCGAAAAAGAGAAGGCGCCTATGAATTAGATTGACTTAGTGGATGCAACGATGAGCTCAAACAGAGCGGTTTGTGAGCATGATGCAGGACTAGTCGGTGCTGTGTTCTATTGTGAATAGGGTGGATGGTATTCAGAATTGAGTGGACTCCAAAGAGCAACAATCATCATAAAAGGCATCTGTGGTGATGCACATTGTTAATGTACTCAACCGCTAACTGCAAGGTTGGAGGCTCAAATCCACCCAGAAGGACCTCTGAAGGAAAGATTGAAGATCCATGTCTAATAAACCACCCAATTTGGCTTCCAATACTCAGTTGCCTACCTTGGTATACTGTTAGGAGTTGAACTGTGTTGAAAACCCTATGTAGTGTGGAGCACGATGCTGTTCTCGCATAGGGTCACTGCTAGTTGGAACTGACTCCAGGGCAACTAAGATTAATAATAAAAGAATGACATGTACTTCTCCAAAGAGATCATTGGTCATGTGTGGTTGTTTCTTCTAGGTCCAGAGGGTTTCTTCTTTTTTGGGGGGGGTGGTAAAGATACTGTCTGCTTTACTGTTTTGCAAACACACAACTTTTCATTATGAAGTAGCTTCATGGTACCAGATAAACCCATTGCTCAGCTTCTCGGATGTGCATGGGAAATGATGCCCAGTCCATTCTAGCTGCTAAGCGTGTTAGATTCTTCGAAATGAGGATCGTATTTTAAATCAGGTCCAGATGACATAAAAGCCAGATTCTTATTTTTATTTCATTTTTTTCCTTAGCAAAACGTTTTGGTCATTGTGGTGGTTAATTTTAAGTGGCAACGTGCTTTAGGCTACAGGTGTTCAGTTAAACATAATCATCATCGTTGTCTAGCACTGTTATAACGGAAATACCACAAGTGGATGGTTTTAACAGACAAGACTTCATTGTCTCAGTTTAGAAAGTTACAAATTTGAATTCAGGATTCAAGTTCCAGGAGATGCCTCTCTCTCTCTCTCTCTCTCTCTCTCTCTCTCTCTCTCTGGTGGTTCACAGATGAAGAGGAGGTGATAGAAATGAAGCTGGAGAACACATGACAGAATTTTGGAAGAACAATGACTTTTTCAGTGGAAACATCTTTTTTCAACAACACAAAAAGCTATTATACATTTGGATTTCTCCAGGTAGAATACACCCGTGGTGGGATTCAACCAGTTTGTGCTTGTTCAGCAGAACTGATACCGAATTTTTTGTTGAGTTTGGTGAACTGGTTGTTAAAATAGCACTGGTAATCAGGGTTCTCTCTAAGGTGGATGGCTGGGTACCCACCTTATGTAGAAATCACAAATTTATATTTCTTACTCGTTTTAAAATTTCATCTGTGCAACAATGTACTGGAAGTGCCCATCGCAGTGTTCATTCCATCTACAGGTATGAAATATAAGATAGAACTATGCTTGATTTATTAATGTTTCATTTCATAAAATTTGTTTTACCTTCCATGAAATAAAATAATAATAATAATAATAGCACAATGCTAATATCAGTGTTATGAAAGGGCTTTAAAAAGTTTATGGAAAATGGAATAAAGAAACAATGGGAAAGATCCATGAATGTTTTTAAGCCCTTCATGACTGTGATGACAGAAAAACTGCAGTGGCACTGGAAGCCTGTGAAACCTTTCTTCCAAACTGCCATTCTTCTGCATGTGGCCCTTCATAAACATCACAAATGTCTAAATACAAAGCCCCGGGAGCTTCTTAATGAAATAAGCTACCCTCCCCTCCTACTCACTCCCAGCCCATCCCTCCAGAGGACCTGCCTATACATAACAGGTGTTTCAAAACATCAGGCATTGTTCCAAATGGTTCTCTCCTTGCTTTCATTCGGAGTCATAAGTGCAGTAAGAGACAGTCGGATGTAGCTGAGGTCAAAGGCAATGAGTCTTTGTAGACCATCTGCTCTGCGGAGTCACCCTTTGTCCATCACTGGCATACTGTGGTGGCTTACATGTCGCCATGATGCTGGAAGTTAGGCCAACTGGTATTTCAAATACCAGCAGGATCCCTCACCATGGATATGTTTCATCAGAGATCCTAGACTAAGTCAGCTAAGAAGAAAGACTTGTATGAGACAGCTCTTGCCCTGTAAGAAGTCCCTTCAAAACAATATTCATTCATTGTAACACAGGTGTCCGTTGACCAAGTGGGAACCAAATGCTCTATGATCAGCTCAGCTATAGGTTAGTTTAGGGATGACCCTGTGTCATTTATCCTCCTCGGGCAAGCAGGCTAACTGGAGCTTAGTCTTATGACACTAGCAGAAATGCAAGAGGACAAGGCAGCACCCAAGCATACTTTAAGCCCCTGCTGTATCTCATGTGTTCACTGCCACGGCCCAGTTGAGACCAAAATGAAGTAATCAAGCAACACTTCTCCTCTAGTGAAAGGAGCTAGTCACATGGCAAGAACATGGATGCCAGGCAGGATAAAGAATTTGCAGTGATTCAATTTTTCATACATATGCTCTAAAAAATAGCTAATTCCTCATGGGTTTCATGCCCCAGTAGTCCTGGTGACACTGTTGTCTATCTGTTGTACTGCTGACCACAGAGCCAGCAGTTCAAACCTACCAGCCGCTGCCCAAGAGAAAGCTAAGGCTCTCTGCTCCCGTAAAGATTTACAGAAGCACTTGATAGGGTTGCTATGAGTAGAATAAACTCAATGATAGTGGATTTTATACCTAAAATTAAAATCGTTATCACCAGACAGATGATAGTGACAGACAATGGGTCATTTGTGCCCATTCCTTAGAAACTTTAGCTAAGATTATTTCCTAAGTATTTCATTGATTATCACAAACTACAATACTTTCTATTAAAAAGGTGAGCATTGCTTAGATTAAAAACAAATTTGAACAAACAGTCAATTGCTTATGTCTCCAAAAAACCAAACTCGGTGTCACTGAGTCAATTCTGACTCACAGCGCCCAGGTGGAACAGACTGGAATTTCCCCTCTGGGTTTCGACACTTGAAATCTTTACAGGAGTGGAAAGTTTCATCTTTCTCCCATAGGGCAGCTGGTGATTCCGAACTGTTGACTCCTGATTTGCAGCACAATGTATAACCCATTACACTACCATTGCCTGTGACTATATACTAGTATTTAGAGAGAAAGACAGCAATCTACTTCTAAAAATCAGCCAGTAAATCACAATGTCCAATCCACAACTGATCCTGGGAATATACGCGCAGGACCAGGCAAGATTACATTCCATTGTGCACGGGGTCCCCCTGAGCCAGGGCCCACAGCAGCTAACAGCAATGTCACATATTTGGATGATGAGAAATTCCATTGAAAGCCAGATTGGAAGGGACCAATTTGCACGTTCTCTGAGGTCAGGGACCATTCTGAAACTTCTATCATCATGCTTAGTCCAATGCTCAAAACAGCATAAATGCTCAAGAAAGAGTCTAAAAAGCAGAACTGCTGAAATACTTCCTCAGAGGGTGCTATCTTCTTTACAATCCTCACGTGTGAACCACTTTATCCTTGCTTCCTTTGTAGGTTCCTCCTGCTTGTAAGTTCACACGCCTTCTGATGTTTTGAATTGGTTTATGGCTCATGTCTTTGAAGCTTTTCTTATCCAATAAATGAAAATGTACCACTCCTCCTAGCATATTGGTCCAAGTGGGGCCCTGAATCTATATTGTTTCAAGGCCCCTTTGGGCCAGTATGTGCATGCCTTCACCTCTGCTGTTGGTTTTAAGAACATTCAGAGCCCTGCTCTTTTGTTGTTGCTAACAATGGCCAACCCAATGCAAAACCAAACCCAAAACACGCTCTGTGGTCAAGTCCCTTGTGACTCCTACTGACCCTACAGAATCAAGGAGAACTGCCCGGTAGGGTTCCCAAGGCTGTACGACTTTAAGGAAGTCAGCTGCTGTATTTTCTCCCTCAGCATCCTGATGAGCTTGGAATACTGACCTGTATGTTAGTAGCCCAATGCTTAACACGCTGAACCACCAGGGATGCTTTAATGATCAACTGAGCCCCTTTTACCCTTTCTTCCTATACTATCTCACCTGAAAAGATGCACGATGGAAATTTAGTGGTCATTTATCTGACATCAAACCATGAGCTACTTTTTAAGCTTATGGGTTTTGATCTAAATAACTGTCATTAGTTCAGATTGTCTACATTCCCCACCCATATCCTTCTTCTATGTATGTGGATTTCTACAAATTTGACTTCTGATATCTTTTCAGTAAACTTTTCTTAATTTGACTTGTGAAAATTATTTCTTTTCTCTGGCATTGTATATATACATAAATATATATGATATAATAGAATTGCTTCTAAATACAGCTAAGTAAAATTTTTCTACAAGACTCTCATACTAGACCTTGAGTGAAATCAGATTTTATGAGGGGTCCCCTTTACATGGAAAGAGCTAGGTGGTCAGAGGATAGCAAGTCGCAAACTTAATGGAGCCTTTCTGGGTCACAGAGATGGCCTTCAGGGCATTCACTGTCGCTTTTGTTGTTAGATGTCATCAAACTATCTTAGCCTCCCTAGACCATAAATGACACAATAGAATGGCCACCTACCATTTCCTTGGTGACACACTTGGTACAGAAAGTCTGCATGTCGGTGTTCCGCAGAGCTGCTAGGTGGATTTGAATGGCCAACTTTTTGCTGAGAAGACAAGCACTTAATCATTGCCCAGCAGGGGTCCTATACAGGTATTTATGGGCTTCCCATAGAATTTTCCCCCCACAGTGAGATACCAGACCTCAAACTCACAGACCTGGAGTCGATTTCGACTCATAGAGACCATATAAGACAGAGTAGAACCGCTCCTGTTAGGTGCTGAGACTGTAACTCTTTACAGAAGGATAACGCCTCATTTTCCTGGTGGTTTTGACCCACTAACCTTGACGCTAGAGCCCACCATAGGCCACTGTCAACTTGAGGAAGGGGTGGAGTCTAGCCTGTCAATCAGGTCATAGCCAATAATGCCTCTGTGTGGACATGGCCTTCCCCTGAGGATTCTGGGAACTCCTGTCTTCTTCTCTGGAGGTGGGACACACACTCTCTGCTTGGTCTCTCCCTGCTGACAAGATACATGAGCGACACTGATGGAACCAGAGTCCTAGAGCTGGAGAGCCCTGCCCGCGCTAAGATGCTTCCACCGCCTAGATCCACAAGACTTTGCACCCACTGACCTATGTTCTTGTTGCATTCGGTGTAATTGCATGTATGTCATGAGTCTGAAGAGGAACTTATAGACTGGTACCATAAATATGGGCTAATATCAGACTTATGGACTTGATCTGGACCTGGCCGGGATATAAAGTTCTCTATTACACATACACAAGTGTCTCTGACAACATATGAACAAATAAGCTAGATACAATTGATGTATGGATTATTATAAGAGCTGTAAGAACACCCAATAAAATGATCTTTTAATTAAAACAAAACAAAAAATGAGGAAGGTGCTGTCAGCCTTGAAGCAGATGAGTTCAAAAAATATTTCCAAGAATGGAATCACAATTTTGACAAATGTATTAAGTGTAATGGAGAGTACTTTGAAGGTGATAAGCAGTTTTGTTTTAAAAAAAATGTGAATACATAGCTTTGAAAAAAAATCTGATTGGGGGGGGTACCCCCTCGTATTTGTATAGTGAATATTTTCAACCATAAAGAGAAATAAAGTCTTGATTGATATCATGGTTTGAATGAACCTTGAAATATTGTGCTGAGTAAAATAAGTCAAACGCAAAAGGACAAATAGCATATGATCTCACACAAAATTTCTAGAGTAAACAACGATCCAATCTCTTAAAACTGAACTCGCTGCCATCGAGTTGATTCTGACTCATATTGACCTTATTGGATGGAGTAGAACTTCCCCCTTTTGTATTTCTGAGACTATAAATCTTTTCAGGAGCAGACAGAGAGTTTCTTTCTCTAAAGAACAGTTGATCTTACTGAACTGCCAACCTTGTGGTTGGTTACCAGCCCAACACATAACCCACAACACCATCAGGGCTCCTTTAAGCAAAGGTATAGAGACCAAAATGTATTAGTAGTTCCCAGGGACAGAAGGAGGGCAATAGGCGAATCATTGTTTATAAAGTATTGAGTATCTGTTTATGGTAATGAAAAACTTGGCAACAGATACTGGTGATAGCTCTACAACATCATTAATGTAATTGGTGTCACAGAATTGTACATGTAAAAAATGTTGAATTGGCAAATGTGATGTTACAACACATTTTTTTAAAAAGACAGCTAACTTGTTACATAGTAAGTACTTTTTTTCCTTCGCTTATTCCTGAAGCTAAACACAGCCCTTATTAAACATTGCTAAGAGACTAATACTTTAAGTAAAAACTTAATGGGAGACAGAGAATTAGTTCGAGCATTAAGACTCTGATATCTACACTGTATCTACTGATATATTCCTTCTCTAAATGTTTGTCTATTATAATATAGATCAATCAGAAAGAGTGGCATCCATATATGAATAAAATGAGGATAATAATAGTCATTAATAATAACTAGCTTTAAATCTAAGAGGATGGTCTTCTGTTTCTTTAATATACTAGTCTATGGTTTTCTCTTCCGTCTCTGAAAAACAGAATCTTAATTTACTCCTATGTCTTAGGAAGAATTCTACTCCACTCAGGTCATTAACTTCATTTATGTTCTCACAACAGCAGGAGACCTTCTGGAGCCCTTTTCCATTGTTAAAGGAACACCTAGGTGGTTGATAGAAGCGAAGGAAACAAAGGCATTTTTAGGAATAAAAAGCACGAGCAGAAACACTCATCAGAGTAGTCATATTCGGAGATGCTCTAGTTCATTCATTGTCAGCTGGTCATCCCAGACTCAGGAGAACCCATGGGCAACAGAACAAAGCACTGCCCATCCTCCTGACCAGCTTCCGACCATGGCAGTGCACAGGGTCTGCATCGGAAGATTTCAGAGGCAGACCACCTGAGCACTCTTCTTGCCTGCCTTAGTCTGGAAGTGCATGGAAAGTGCTTCTGAATCATAGCAACCCATAAGCCTCCACGCAGGGCTTGAGTGGTTGGCCACACGTGAGGCCAGCTGGGGATTGAACCCACCCTCCTGCAGGAGAGGCCGCAATTCAACCACTGAGCCATGACTGCCTCTGTTCCCTACAACCTTGGTGTGACAACAGGAGAGAGTTAATGCAGGAGGCGACTGGAGAGGGAACACGGACCAAAGACCGATATGGGAGAGACAAAACTTTACCTGTGGTAGGGTGCACGATGCTAAAGTGAACTCTCAACATAACAGGTAATTTCTCACACCAATCAGTTCATTGCTAGAAATGCCGAGGAGCAGAAAAACAGAGCCAAACAAACACATCTCTGCTACGCACCCTCCTGTCTTTCTCCAAATTCTAAATCTTCACGTAGAAAAAAGTTACAAGTGTAGGCATCAGTAGGAGGACAGGAGTCTCAGAGTTCCCCCACTGCCTCCATGGTTCCTGTGGTCCTACAAGGGCGCTTCACGAAGGCAGGAACTGTGACCCAGAGTGCAGCAGCACATTTGTGTCTTGTTTCAGGAAGATGAGTGTTTCTGACTCTCCGTTGGCTGAACTTAGACAATTCATCTCTGAGGAGCATTTTAAAACCCCGGCCTTATTCAGAGTCCTTTGTTCCCAATGCTAACTGAAGATACCCAGCCCACGGGGACACAATGATTGCAAACTGCACTGTTCTCTGAATCCACATCTTTCAGGACTGGAATGTGCTATTGATATTTTTTTCTGTCATGGCTCTGTGAGAGGATTCCTTATTGTCATCCAACATCGTTGGCTTTTGTCCTCTCCTCTTCTTACAAGGACATCAGTGACTGGATTTAGTGTCCACACCCAGGGATGCTAAGCTTAGGCACTGGGCTGCTAACCTCAAAATCAGCGGTTTAAATCTAGCAGTCGATCTTTAGGGGAGAGAGAGGCTAGCTGTTCCCGTAAAGATGAACTGTCTTAGAAACTATATATAGAGTCCCTATAAGTTACAACTGACTCCATGACAGTGGCTTTTGGGTCGAAGCAGAAGAGGTAGAATTGTCACCTTCTATTTAGAAGGTAAGAAACCTTGGTGATGCTGTGGGTTAGACATAGAGCTAATAATCACAAGGCTGTCAGTTCAAATCCATCAGCCGGTCTGCGTCTATAAAGATGTACAGTCTTGGAAATACTGTATAGGGTCCCTATGAGTCAGAATCAACTCAGTAGCTTTGAGTTTAACTTTTGGTCTAATGTCCGGTGACCTCCTCTGAACTGAATTACATCTGCAAAAATCCTTATTTCCAAATCCGGCCACATTCTGAGGTTCCAGGAAGATATGAATTTGTGGGGGAACACCATTCAACCCCCTAGAGTTGTACCTCAATAGTCAATTTAAAATGTCACATGCTGACCAACACCCCAAATCACTGCTTTTGCGTTCATCAAACCACCTCCCTTATAGTTAGCAAGGCAATGCTTACCCAGGGTTCCTTTAACCAATAAAGGGAAGTTAATGTGTGCACAGAGCCTTTAAATTCATTCTAACTTTTTCCTTTAAGCTATATGAAATATTATTTAAGATAGTTTTAAAGAAATAACTGGAATACATATTGATATTCCATACAAATATCTTTATTTAGCAGGGCTTTATCTAAATAAAACCAGACATTAAAACAAAACATATGTAATCAACATTATCAACAATTCATTTACTTTAATTGAAATACAATTTAAAGGTAGGGAAGTCAGACAGAATTAAAGTAAATAAAGCTGGAAAAACTCTAAGAAAATACTAATTTGCCTAGTCCACAAAGCTAATTTGAAAGATGCCATCTTATGGGCCCAGGGTTTGTCAAGCAAAAGGGGTATGAATTCTAGACCCCACTGCAACCCCGGCAGATACATCTCTGCATTTCCCAAACATCACAGTTTCAAAAAACCATCCACTCTTCATGTGTACAAGGCCCTGCCTACAGAAGAATAAAAGCAGGAAATTGATAATGCGTTGTTGCATGGGCATACACACTGCTCTAAAAATAAAAAAACAAAAAAATAAACAAACGAGCAGCCATCAAGTCAGTTCTGACTCATACCAACCCTATAGAAGAGAAGAGAACTTCTCCCCAGGCTTTCGGGGGATCAGTTGGTAGGTTTGATATGCTGACCTTGTGGTTAGCAGCACTAAGCATGACCCCTACACTACCAGGTCTCCTTCTATCCTGCAAGATAGTCTTTTTAAAGGTGGCCTCTGTTTTGTCTTTGTGATTAGTTAAGTGGAAGTGAAAGTTACTTCCATCGATATCACAAAATGGGGCACACACACACAAAAAACCCAAACATCTTATCTCTTACCAATACTAACTTGGCTGTTTGCGTCAATAGCCAGCTGGCTTCAACTTGACCATTAAGTCAATGATTTACCATAGGAGGAGGCATAAAAAATACATGGAAACATGGAATGAAAAAAATAATGAAATATTCCACAAACTGCAGTTCTCACACGTGTGTCTCTGATATGTAAAGCTCTATCAATTTGAGTACTCTGATCTGCAAACAGTTCTTATTGCATGTTACAGATTGAGCTGTGACCTCCAATAGGAAGTGTTAGTCCTAATATCAACAATTTGTTTTTGATATAGAACAATTTGTTGTACTTGTAAATATGACCATCTGGGAGTAGAATTTATTTTATTCTATGCTAATGATATCAGAATAAAGCGTGTCCGAAGCTAATCCCTTCTGAGGGGTATTTTAAAACCACAGAGCACCCATAGGGCTGTTAAGTCTTCCAGCGAAGGAAGTAATCCCTACACCTTCTTCAGGTCTGCCTTTTTGACAACTTCTTTCAGGTTGTAGGAGGCGGGGTGGTGTGGTGGGTGAGGTGTTGGGTTACTAATTATGAGGTCAGCAGTATAAAGCCACCCACCACTCCTCCAGAGAAAGATGAGGCTTTCTATTGCAGTAGAGAGCTTCGGTCACAGAAACCCACAGGAGGCTGGCTTATCCTATCCTGGTCGGGTCACTGTGGGTCAGAATTGATTCAAGGTCAGCGAGCTTAGTTTTTTGGTTTTGAGTGTTTGGGAAATAAAGACATGGCCAGGCACATATAAAGATAGAAGACATTGTGTGAGATTGTATGTACGAATTAAGAGACACCAGTAAAGTCTGGGTTTAACTGAAAGTACAAACCCATCCAGTAGTTCCACAGTAAAAAGATAAGGTCATGTGTCTCCATTAATATTGCTATGTTGTTTTATGCTGACCAGCTAGTTTGACTCATAGTGAAGACCCTCTGTAGAACAGAATGAAGAATTCCCATGCCTGCGCCTTCTTCACAATTGCGGCTGGGTTTGAGTTCCTTGTACATCAATACATCTTATTGAGAGTCATTCTCTTTCTTGCCAACCCTCCACTGCACCAAGCATTATGTCCTTCCCCAGGGACGGATCCCTCCTGTTAATATGCCCAAAGTACACAAAACAAAGTCTCACCATCACCTCTAAGGAGCATGCTGGCTGTACTCCTTCTGAGACAGCCATTCAGTTTTCTACGCGATGTTCTTTGCCAACATAATGCAAAGGCATCAATCTGCCTTGACCCTCATGGTCTATCTTTCCCATGTTGGTGAGGCGACTGGAAACACTATGTCATGGATTAGGCAAAGCTTCATCCTCAAACATGCACCTTTGCTTTTACACATGTGAAAGAGGTAGCTTGCAGCAGATTTTCCTAAATGCAATGCATTATTCGATGAAAGCAAGTTTCCAAAAGCCAAAGCATAACCTTGAGGATACTAAAGATAGAGGCCATCTCAAGGACAGCTTACTCATTGAACACTAAAGAATGACCAAAGTTCAGAAGAGGTGTAGGGGGTCATCCAGGATATCACACATGAAGAAATCAAAATATCCTTAAACAAAAGACCAAAATGGAACTCAAAAGAGAATCTGAAACTTACTTCTGAGCACAGGAGCACTGAAATCAACAAAAGAAATGATCAACTAAAAAATAGAGTAGATTACAGAGGGCAACTGGCGAAAACAATGTAAAGTATCCACAGATATTACAACCAAGAAAATCCTGTGAGGTGATTCTACTAAGTCACATAGGGTGACTGTGTTGAAGTTGGCTTGACAGCACACAACAAAAATAACACAGAAGACAAGAGAGACCAGGAATGATCTTCCCCTACAAGAAGCAGAACAGAACTGCATGGATGCCCTGAATTTGGATGCCGAGACTTTGAAAAAAGAAAAGTGTGTTCTTAAAAGCCATCTATTTTCTTAGCTCATCACTATGATACTAGTAGGAATGGCTATTATCTATAACATGAGAGTAAAGCAGAAAGTACTGCTATAAAATCATAAGCATCTTTATAAAACACAATTAGCCAAATGTAAAGCCTTCTACATTTCTGAACGTGGTGTTTCTATCTCTCTAACGCTTTCCCCCAAAGAATTCTGCACTCTTTAACTTATATCACCTCAAACCCTCAGTTTTGTCATCCTCAAGAGACTTGATTCATGTTTCTTCTAAATATTGTTTTATTTTCTAGAACAAAAAGAAGTCTGACAGGGAAAGACAGAGGCTGTGGGGTGACTAGGACAAGGTTCCCCAACGAAATGCTCTTAGGAGAGCCCTTGCAACCTTGAAAAGCAAGCAAATACATTGTCATGATGGAAAAAAATTCTTCAGCACAACTTTCTGGCCTTCTCTTCCCCAGTTCAGATCTCCATTCCCTGAAATCTTCTTTGGACTGAGCTCTCATGATCACCTGTGTCCTTCCAGAGACGCCCTCAAGATTACTCCAGAGGGGTGCCCAAAATCAGTCACCAGAACCTTCTGAGCTAAGCACTCAGCCTTGCATATCCCCCCACAAGCCACTCTATTTGATTTTCCTTTCTGAAGGCAACCTAAGAAGACTAAGACAAGTGTATTCCTGAGAGAACTTTTCTCTGGCCATTCACTGGTTTCAGTCATGTTTAAACTCATTTGATGTGGAATAAGTCCGTGCCTATATGAACTGGAGCTTTAGTGGCAATACTTTTTGACTTACCCTAATAGACTGTATTGTTTTCGTGGTTAGAGTCCATAAATATTCAGGATACGTTTTATATTTTCGGATGAAGGTTCTACCATACTCTTCATAAGCAAAACAAAACAACAACAACAAAAAGTTCTGGCAGGAAAGAAATTAGAAACCACCCCAACAATATCTTCCAAATCATCTCTGTTGGCTCCATTTCTCTTTCTCCCCTATCTGCCCATGAACTGTTGTTGCCAGCCAGTAAACATGAATGCTGAGGCAGGAACAAAAGGCAAATAGAAACATATATTTACGTAAACAAGTATTGATTCAACTAGGAAAACCCCCACCGCGTTCAAGGTCTGAGTCACAAGCCATTACGATCTGAAATCCTGATGTGCTAGGAATACATGAGTATTTTCATTTGTTATCAGTGCGCAAGCCTGTGGCAGGGCTGGAGCTAAACTCAAAGACATTGAACATATAGTATTAAGGCTCCACGCATCAGGCGATATTTGGGGAAGCGGAGGACACCGTAGAGATGAGCCCGGGCTTGTATACCTGTCTTGCCTCTCAGTCACAGAGAGATCCACATGTGGAAAAGTCAGAGTGAGGTCACATCACCTTTCCAAACATGAGGAAACTGTGTTCTTCCCAAGATGACCCGAAATGTTCTAATTACTGGTTATTCCCTCTGGCCGGTGACGCAGCCAACAAGCACGTCGAGTTCAGTGAACCCACAAGCACACAGCTGTTATCTTTGACTCATGGCCAAAACAAAATTTGGAACAGAATTTACCCAGACAAGTGTAAAGGCTTCTGTTTAAAGCAGCTATTTTCTAACCCAGATAAACAGCTTTGAAATGGAGAAGAAATGAATCCTTTTCTAGAATGTCTGAATCAAAGGGAGGTCAACCTCCTGAAGACAAGATGTTAACATAGATTACCCACACGGCTGCACAAGTCTTCCAAAGAATGAAGCAGCCACCACGCCTCCAGGCTACAGGGAGTTCTGCCTTTCTTTTTTTTTCTTTTAGGTAGACTGGTTTCTCGGTTGGGGAAACAACTTTCTGCTTTGGGGAAAGGTAGTATGTTTATTGAGTGAGCTCGCCAAGTGGAACGGGAAGGACAGAGGTGCTGTGCTGGAAGTTTCGATGTGAACCAGCATCAGAAGCAGTTTGAGGACAGAAAGCAAACAGTCATTTTACTGTGAGCTTGAGCCAATGGTTCTGTTCTTTGAATTTTCTCTCTGAAAACACATTTGCAAATAATTCACTTCTCAGAGGAGGCAAAGGGCTGGGTAAGGAAGAGCTGGGAGGAGAGTCAGAGAGAAAAAAAAAGCACCCTCCCTTTTCCTTATACAAACACTGTATGCCTGTGCTAATCTGGCAATCCATTTTACGATCACCAAACAGCACAAAGCCAAGAGGCAATTCACACTGCAATAGTGCTCCTTGGAGCTTTCATAGCTTGATGCGGATTGCGGCTGCTTATATTGTACCAGCAGGTGGGTATAAAATAGCATATTCCAGAGCCTACTGAAGTAATGTCCCGGGGTAGAAGGGATGATTTTTCCCCCCAGTAGGATGAATATGCATATCAATATACCTGAATGGAGAGCCCCAGTCCTGCCTAGTGAGCTGTCATCAGCAGTAAATCTGTCTGTCTGTCCTTCCAGCTCAAGAGGTCTCTTTCAGTGATAGCAAGGCTTATGCAGCAAGAGTTTGAAAAGCCTGCTTTTCTGGATTCCAGTGGGATTCTAGACCACATCTGCAGGGTCCACAACCCTCAGCTGACGCTCAGCACTCTGGTTTCTCCAGGTACTCAGCAATTATAGCAATAGAAGAATCTTGACGTTCTGGGGTTTCTGGAATAGTTAAGTGTTATATATCCAGATGAGGTCAGAACAAGAACAACTCTAACTACAAGGCTTTGTGGTATGTTCTAGAATACTCTTCTTAAGGCAGTCAGCTGCATAATCGGCACTGACTTCATACTCAATGGGCAGGGATAGTTATCAGACACCCGGTGAACAAATGGATGGGACGTTTCAAACCTACAAGCATCAAGCTTCTCCAAAAATAACGAGAAGTGACAGTTGAAATCATGCTTAAAAGAATTGGTTTTAACATGTGAAATGGGTTTTAAATGCAGCACTGCCTTTGCATTGAGTGCATTGAATGAGGCTTAGTATGAAGTATAATAGCAGGGGAAATCTTTATCCAAGTTGAGACTCCTACTTTATTCTCTGGGGATGACAGATATAGCTGCAGCTAATACAAGAAAGGGCTAAGACATAGTTGCGCGGTGTTCAGGCTCGCAACTGCTAACTGAGGGTGTATAGTTTGAGGCTACAGGAAAATATGTGACTATCTGCTTCCTTAATAAAGATCCAACCTTGGAATCCCCAGGAGGCAGTTCTGTTCTGCTTTGTTCTATCTGGTTACTATGAGTTGGCATTGACCTGTTGGCACAGAAGTCTCCATTTTTGGAACATTGGTTCCTTTAATTAAAAAGTAACGTTTCAAAACTGAGCTCCAGATACCAGGTTTCCTTGTTGCTGCACCCTCAAAGCCAAAGCCCTTGAAAATGCATGTCTGTCTACTAACCAATATATACCTGCACTTTCTTGCCTACACAAAAGCATTCACCTATATGGTCCATGGTGAACTATGGATAACACTGCAAAAATGGGAATTCCAGAACAATTGTGCTCAGGTAGAACCTGCACACAGGAGGAACAGAACAAACGTATGCTGCTTGGTTTGAAATTCGGAAAGTTATGTGTCAGGGTTGAGTCCTTTCACCATGCTTATTTTGTTTGTATGTTGAGCCAATAAGCTGAGAAGCTGGACTATGTGGTATCAGGACTAGAGAGGGAGACTCATGAACAGCCTGCAATACACAGGTCGTACAACCTGACTAGAGAGGGAGACTCATGAACAGCCTGCAATACACAGGTCGTACAACCTTGGCTCCTAAACTGAAGACCGCTGTCAAAGTATGGATATGACATCTCCACAAAAGAAAACAAAAATCCTCACCACTCGACCAATAAGCATGATCATAATAAGCAGGAAAGATTGACATTTCAAGGATTTCATTTTACTTGGATCTACAACCAATGCCCGTGGAAGCCGGCAGCAGTCAAGGGCAATGGTGGGGGGAGGAGGGTTTAGGGGCAGGGGGTGATGAGAGAGACCTATTACATTAAGCAGATCTGTTGCTATGACCTCTCAGAAGCGTTTCAAAAGCAAAGGTGTCACTTTGAAGACTGTTACATTCTTGCTGGTGCCGTAACTGGAATACCACACGTCTTCTTTTCACAAAGAGAAGTGTATTCTCTCGTGGTTGCGCAGGCTCGAAGTCCCAATTCATGGAGCCAGCTCTAGGGGAATGCTTTCTGTCTTCATGGGCTCCCAGTTTGAGGAAAGTCTTTGTCTCCTTTCGGCATCTGTAAACCTGGTGATCATTGGAGAATTCCGTGTACCTGGGTATCAATCTCGCCCTGAATCTAGCAGAAACCTAGATCCAGAAACACGCTCTCCTGCTGGGTCTTCTTTCTTAGCAACAGGAGCTCCCTCTCTGCGCAATGCTCTCTTATCTCTTGGGGAAAAATAAAAGTGGTGTTGGGGGCGACACTCTGGGGAACTTACATTTACATCAGACCAGGGCTGTGATGGGATTAAGAGTATTCTATAGCATCTTTAATCCCCTTCAAAAATATCACATCAGATCATATCATGGGAGGTCACTACATAACTGCCACATTACATTATTATGTAACTGCTAAATGACTGAGAACCATGGCCAGCCAACTGGACATATATTTTGAGGGGACATAATTCTACCCATAACAATGACTAAAATGTACCTGACTAGGATATTTTCAATCACTTCATATACATGTGAAAGCCAGACATAAAATAAGGAAGATCCATGAATTAGAGCCTTTAAATTATTGTATGGACAAATACATTTTAATATATCGGGAACTGCCAGAAAAACAACTGACCTAAGAAAAGGGACGTGTGGAATGTTTCTTAGAAGCAAGAAGGATGGAAGACTTTATCCCACCTATTTTAGACATGTTACCAGGAGAGACTTACCCCTGGAGAAGGCCATCATGTTTGGTCAAGTAGAGTGAAAATGAGGAAGACTCAACAAGACAGACGAAACCAGGGACGGAAACAGTGGGCCCGAACCACAATGTAGCGGATGGTGCAGGGTTGGGCAGTGTTTGGTCTGCTGTCCCGGATTACGGTGAGTCCGAATTTGCTCAACAACATACTAACCTATGCATATATACATCTACATTTTGCATGTATACATCTATGTGCATATGTGTATATATTTGTATAGATATGGATTTGTACCCAAACTTCTGATTCCAATCAAAAACCATAGGTTTATTTTATTTTAGCTTTTCCCTCTTTCCTTATCTTTAATGTCTTTCTCCTATAGTGAGAAACCAAATTCAGTGTTTATAATACATTACTTATTCCCTCAATTCTACTGTATACAAAAAGTATCTCGAGATTTCCATTCCGTACTAGAAGAAAATTAAGTGTAATAACTACACAGCAGTATTTGTGGAGAGTACCTTTATAACACACTTTCAGGGTCTGACTTTTAGTTCTACTTTAGAGCCCTCTCCTAAGTGAGTGTCAAATATAAATTATGCCAGATCTTTAAATGTCTTCTTTACAAGATTAAAGCTCTTAATTAGAGAAGGAGAATTGGCTTGACTCTTGTGTAGATTGTATTTATGCTTTATTATTTTTCTATACAATACTTTGGATGCCTGAGATGATCATTATAAATTTCATTTTATTATTCTAAATGTGTATCATCCCCTAAAGTGGTATATTGAATAGCTATAGTTCACAACCTCCAGCCATAAAATACAAAGCAATAAAATCTTCTAATTAATGCACACATATGCAAAGTTTGTAATTAAATGCAAAGCTATAATTGGACCCAGTGCCTCAGCTAACACAAAATAGCAATAGTAATGAACTAAGGACGGAAAAGAATAGCTGGACTAGTCAGTCATCAGAGTTGAATGGTTATTGACAGTAACTTAAAGAAAAAACACAACAACATTTTACCCCAGGTTTTAGGGAGCAGAAATAGCCATAAAGCCAATAAGGAGAAAATCTGTCTTAATTTATCATCTCACAGGAGGATAAGGTTTACTGTCCTCAGGACACCGAAGGTGGGAGCAGACTACAACAAATTTATGGATGGGGTGGCTGAGGAAATAAGCTTGCCTATTGACTATAGCCAGTCCACATATACCCGAGAACAACCAAACACACACACACACACACACACACACACACACACACATCTTCATTATCAGGAGCTTTAAGTACGTACTTCCATTTGAGTCCTGGGTCTACAAATTTCCATATAAATATTGTGACTTTTGCTTAAAGTTAGTTGTTTTATCTTTATCTACAAATACTTCCAATCAGGGTGTTAAAGACACACCTATATTTTTCATAAATAACTTGCTCCTACATTTTAAAATTAATATACTTAGGTGTTCTGAATTTCATAGGAAATAAAAAAAATGGACATTATTGGATTATATTAATTTGGGTATCAATTAAACCAAAACCATTTCTTCCTCAGACCTGAGGTTGGACACTAAATGCCACTAACTGATGTAGGGCCTCCGACCAGAGCCTGCAAACTGTCCATTGTCTTTCCCTTCCTCTCTGTCCCCAGAGCTAATCCAATAAATTTTGTCAGGTTTATTTTCAGAACTCAGCATGAACTCATCTACTCTTTTCAATGTCCACTGGCATAACCCCATCATCATTACCTGGGCCACTACTTTTGTCCCTAAATGTTTTCCAGATATTCATTTTACTCATTTTAATGGATCTTCTGTAGCTGATAAGACCTGCTGCAGAGAACAGACCTGATCATATCACACTTTTATTTAAAAATCACTTCCTATTTTCTATGTAGATGAAAGCCTATGCTTCATTTGATGGTAGTTAGATTCTTTGTCAAATTTCATCAAAATGATATCTTCCAACGACTGTTCCTTCCTTCTTGTTTCCAACTACTCCCTTCCCTATGGTTGATAGGAGTTGAAATCAACTGAATCACAGTAGGTTTCATTTGGCTTGGTTTGTGGTTGTGCCATGTTTCATTTCTTGAGGAACCACCAAGCTGTTATCCACAGAAGCTACACCCTTTCTACTTTTCATCAGCCATGAACAAGACTTCCAATTTCTCTATATGCTCATTTTTCATGGTTCTGATATGTGTTAGACAGGGTTCTCTAGAGAGATAAAACCAAATTGCTGATAATTTAATATATTTTGTATAAAGATAATTAGATACATAACAAGAAATGAACTGTTAAATCATATACAGATAAATATATAATACAAGATATGAACAGTTATATGATAAAGCAGTACAAATGGCTCAATGCAACTCACTCCCATGAGAGAGAGTTGTGAGACACTAGCAGTCCTTCAAGTCTAGTCTACTGCCAGGATTTCCTCTATATATAGAGAGAGCTAGGCTATCTCAGCACAGCAGCCAATTACAAGGCTGGTCACCAACTGCCAGCCAGGTCACCAACCACCAGTCCCCAGCTCCAGAGATGTCTTAAAGGGACCTCAACTTACAGCAACACAGTTCACAGGCTAGGCGTCCCACAGGTAGTGCAGCCTGTCAATTGAGGCACAGAACAAGCAAGGCAGCTGCACACTGGTCCGATGATCAAAGAGCGAGAGACAAGAAAGGCGAGGCTCGCCGAGCCATTTATCTCTCCGCCCTTCAGTTAATCCCACTTGTGTTTATCGGCCAGGCTGGCACAATAAACTATCTCATGATAATAGCTCTCCTAGTGCTTGTGAAGGGGCAGTGTGGTTTGATTTTCATTTTCCTAATGACTAGAGAATGTTCTATTGTACTTATTGGTTACACAAACACACACATTTTTTTCAAAGCTATGTATTTAAATTATTTTACAAAACAACCTTATCACCTTCAAAGTACTCCCCATTACACTTTATACATTTTACAAATTTGCGATTCTATGCTTGGAAACATTTTTCAAACTCATGTATTTGGATGGATGACAGCACCTCCCTCATTTTTATCTTCACCTCTGCTATATCCTCAAACCTCTGTCCTCTCATGTTCCTCTGCATTTGTGGAAACAAAAAGAAGTCCCAGGTCAGGTGAATAAGGTGGGTGGAGCAAGAGAAGCATGCTGTTTTTCCCCAAAACTGGCACACTGAAATGGCTATGTGAGCAGGTTCATTGTCGTGCTGGCAAAACCAGTCTCCCATCTGCCACAAATCAGGTCTTTTTTTACCACACACTGTGACACAATCTTCTCAGAACCTCTAAATAGAAAGCTTGATGAACAGTCTGACCTGGTGGAACAAACTCCAGATGTACTATCCTCTTCACATCAAAAAAACAAATGAGCATCGTCTTGTACTTTGATTTCACTTGATGAACTTGTGGGCAAGGAGATGACAATGGCATCTTTCACTGGTTCGATTGATGTTTGCTTTTGGGACTATAAGAATAGCACCATGTCTTGCCCCAAGAATGACCTTGGGAAAAAAATTCTGGGTCACTTCAGAGCTGTTCTTTCTTTTACCCTTGACGCTCTTATTCCTAGTCAGTCAGAATCTGGGGCACAAATTGCACAGCGATCCTTTTAATTCCCAAATCTTCCATTAAAATTCACTGAACTGAGTTACAGGAGAGTCCAGATAACTTCCCCATCTCTTCAGTGGTCCATCGTCAGTCTTCAAGCACTAGTGCATGAATTTGGTCAACACTGTTTGGAGAGTGGATGGACGTCCAGAGCAAGATTTGTCATCAGTCAACATTTCATTTTTTTTGAAATGAGAAAAACACTCTTACACTTGAGTTTGCCCCACAGTGCTGTCCTTGTCATCGATGTCTAACATCCCAACAGTTTCAGCAGCACTTTTCCTAAGCAGGAAACAAAAGTTCACAGCCACATGCAGTTCTCTTAAATCAGCCATCACACACTCACAAAAAAATTAGGTTTGAACAAAACTGTTTTTATGAAAAAATTCACTGTGACCAGAGAAAACCTTCCCAGGCGACGTCACTAGGTGCACTAACTCAAAGAGAGTTGCTTGATGCTCACCTAGTGGAAAAAATGCATCCTGCAAAAGATCCGCCAGTGGAGCTTTCTTCCACTTTTTTGGGTACTCCCCTTGTGTGTGTGTGTGTGTGTGTGTGTGTGTGTGTGTGTGTGTGTGTGTAAACGTATTCTTTGAGAAAATATCTATTCAAAACATTGACCCATTGTTAATTTTTTTCTCGTTCAGTTCAAGAATTTTAAAATATATTCTATTCAGGTATATGGTTCAGAGTACTTTCTGTTGTTCTTTTTCATTACTATTAATAAATCATTTTATTGGGGGTTCTTACAGTTCTTATAACAATCCATACATCAACTGTATCAACCACATTTGTGCATATGTTGCCATCATCACTTTCAAGACATTTTCTTTCTGCTTGAGCCCTTGGTATCCTCTTTTTTCCCTCCCTCCCCAATCCTCCATCCTCATGGACCCCTGATAAATTATTATTATTTTCATATCTTCCACTGTCCGCTGTCTCCCTTCTCCCACATTTCTGTTGTTCATCTGCCAGGTTGGGGTGGGGGGGCGGTTATACATCGATCATTGTAGTTGGTTCCCCATTTATCCCCCATCTCCCCCACCTTCCTCCTACCCTCAAAGTATTGCTGCTCCCATTACTCCCATATCTGCCCTGGATTCCATGTGTCAAGAGCTCTTATCTATACCATTGTACATACTCTGATCTAGCTGGACTTTAAGGTAGAACGGGGGTCATGATAGTATATGTTTGTGTAGGGGGAGGAAGCTTTAAAGAACTAGAGGAATGGTGTGTGTTCCATCGGTGCAATGCTGCACTCTGGCTGACCCGTTCCTTCTTTGTGACCCTTCTGTGAAGGAATGTCCAATTGTTTACAGATGGGCTTTGGGTCTCCAACCCCCATCATGTACATCGATCTATTTATTTGGGATATCCTGGTGCCTGATACCTGATCCTGTCAACATCTCATGATTGCACAGGCTGGTGTGCTTCTTCCATGTTTGGTTGTTGCTTCTCTGCTAGATGACTGCTTGTTTAACTTCAAGTCTTTAAGACCCCAGATGCTATATCTTTTAACAGGCAGGCACTATAAGCTTTATTCAACACATATGCTTATTATCTATTTTGACTTCAGTGATTGTATCAGAAAGGTGGGCATCACAGAATTCCAAGTTATCAAAACAAAGTGTTCTTGCATTGAGAGAGTACTTGAGTAGAGACCCAATGCCGTCTGCTACCTTAGTACTTAACATTTAAATATATGTACATAGACCTACATCCCTATTAGTATATTTACTTATGTACATGCCTATATTTGTACCTTTATAAATGTCTTTTGCCTCCTAGTTCTTTCTATTTCTTTTTACTTTCCTCCTGTTCTACTACCTTGTTCGACCTTCATTCAGCACTCAGTAATTCCACTGGACTACACTGCACTTGATCAATTCTACCAGGAGTTGTATGCCCTCCTCGCCATCGATTTTAGATCTCTTGTTGTTCCCTTGTCTCTGGGTTTGTTGGCTCGCTCCCCACTCACTTTCTCCTGTCTCCTCCTCTCCCATGTACCCCCAGAGCCATCAGCCCTGTCATTTTCTCCTTTGGATTGGTTATCCTGCCTATTTTATATGTATAGGCATGAGAAAAAGAAAAGACAAGAAAAGCCTATAAATAGTTCAAGGGTCTGCTGACCCTTCTGGTTGCTTTCCAATTGGATCTGGTGATGTGTCACACCCTGCCCACCAATTCCAAGGTCTATTTTCAGGATTCCTTGGGGACTTCATTGCTTTGTTCCCCTTGCTGCTCTGTTGCACTCCCTTAGTGTTTTATTCCAGTGGAGGTGGAGGGGAGGGGGCGATGCTCAGACTGGGCACAATACCAGCACTGTGTCTCCAGTGCTGTCCCCCTTAGCACCATGGCTCAGTGAGAGGGTGTCATATCTTGTGGTGACACTAGCCCCACGGTCCTCTCTGGGCATTGGCTGCTCCGAGCAGGAATGTTATCCTCAAGAGTTGGTGGGCCAGGCTGTGGTTCGTTCTCTCTCTCTCTCTCTCTCTCTCTCTCTCTCTCT
>NW_022103908.1:25936646-25944252 GCF_000313985.2 Echinops telfairi | reverse complement strand
TCCCTCCCTCTTAGTTTGCTCCCATGTGGTCTGGGCTGTCCTCTGTAGTGCTTTCTCTTTTTTTGAATGGGGAGGTGGTCAACATAGCTAGGACTGTGACTGGCCCATCACACCTTTCTGTTAGTTCTGCTTCATGCCGGTAAGTTGCCCTCAAGGTTTGGTGACATCAAGAACATCATTAGTGAAGGAAAGAAATTCATTGGAAGGACAAGAAAGAAATAAAGATCAAAGTGGACACCAGAAGAGGCTCTGAAAACAGCTTTTAATAACAGAGCAACTAAGGCAAATGAAAGAAATGATGAAATCTAAGGGCTAAACAAAATTTCAAAGGGCAGTTCAAGAAGATAATATAAAATAATGTAATAAAATGTGCAAAGACCTAGGGTTAGAAAGAACTGCAAAAATTTTCAAGCTATGAGTTGCAACATTAAAAATTCAATGTGCAAAATATTGAATGATGCATGAAGCATTAAGTGAAAATATAAAGAATACACAGCCACTGTACCAAAAAGAACTAGTTGACATTCAACCATTTCAAGAGGTAGCAAATGAGCAAGAATCAATGGTGCACTAGAAGCATTACCCAAAAGCAAGGATCCTGGAATTTATGGAATACCAGTTGAAATGTTTCAACAAGCTGATGGAACACTTGAAGCATTTACTTCATCTATGCCATGAAATTTGGAAGACGGCCACTTAATCAACTGACTGGAAGAAATCCTATTTGTGCCTGCACCAGAGAAACTGACCTAATAGAATGCCCAAACTATAGGATAGTATCATTGATATCACAGACAAGTAAATTTTGCTGAGGATCATCCAACAACAGTTGCAGCAGTATGTTGAAGGTTCAGGCTGGATTCAGAAGTAGATGTGGAACAAGGGATATTGTTGCTGATGTCGGATGGACCTTGGCTGAAAGCAGAGGATACCAGAAAGATGTTTGCTGTGCTTTATTGACTGTGCCATGTAATTCAACTGTGTGGATTATAGCAAACTATGCATAGCCTTCAGAAGAGTGGGAATTCCATAACTCTTCATTGTACTCATGAGAAAGTTGTACATGATATAGAGGCAGTTATGGGAATAGAACAAGGGAATACTCCATGGTTAAAATCACAAAAACTGTGAATCAAGTATCCACTCAGCATACTTATTCAATCTCTATACTAAGCAAATAATTCAGAGACTCTGGATTCTATGAAGAATGCAGTATCGGGATTAGGGGCAGGCATATTAACAACCTGTGGTATGCAGGTGGCACACCCTTGCTTGTTGAAAGTGAGGATGACTTGAAGCATTTGCTGGTGAAGATCTAGGATTTTAGCATTCAGAATGGATTACAATGTGAGGTAAAGAAAATTAAAATCCTCACAATTAAACATACCACATCATGATAGAGAAAAGATTGAAGTTGTCAAGCATTTTGTCTTGCATGGGTATACAACCTATGCTCATGGGAGCAGCAATAAAGAGATTAAACAATGCATTGCATAGACTAAATTTGGGGCACAAGACCTTTTAAAAGTGTTGAAAAGCAAGGAGGACTAAGGTGCACCTAACCCAAGCCATGGTGTTTCCTTTTGTTTTTGTCAAACCATTTTATTTGAAGATAATTCAGACATCATACCATTCCATAGTTAAATCACATCAAGCAATATTGTACAACTGCTACCAAAATCAATTTCAAAACATTTTCTTCCTCTTGAACGCCTTAATATCAACTCCTCCTTGCCGCCGCTCCCCACCTCCCCCACTGAACACCCCAGGACTCGTATTCGAGTTGTGGTCTCTATAGGTTCATCAATCCCGGGTTTCATCTACTGAAAAACATCAAAAATTACATAGCAAAGACTCAAGAAGCCTATCCACAACAACAAAATACAGCAGAGATAAACCCCACTATAAAAACACACACAGAGAGAGAAAAGATCAAAATCCAGATTAAGCCCAAAATATATCAGAAATAAAATCAAATGACAGTGTTTTAATTGTCCAAGTCAGATTTGTCATTTTAGTCTGTTATAGTCATCTCTCCAATACCCTCTGGCTGGTAACCAGTTTATTCCTATCCCTCAATAATGACTAGAGGGAAATTACCAGAGGTTTATTCCCTGTATAGCTCCTGCAATGGATGTTGAGCTTCCACTCTCATCCATAGCCTTCTGTACCCCAGAATCTCACAATTTAACTCTGATACTATTGCCTCCTTTGCATTTGGATTATGTAATTTACAATTCTTGGGCTACAGATATTGGCGTGCTGCTTCCATGTGGACTTAGTTGATGTCTCACTTAGCTGGTTGCTGGTTTGGCAACAAGCTTTTAAGATCTCAGACACTGTTCTAACTGACAGCCAGGCAACAGCTAATTTCTTCACCATGCTTTGCTCTGGCACCCATATATTCTTAAGGGCAAGTAGCAATCAAGTTGCCACAGAATTTTCAATTGCCTCGTATGCTTGTGAAAATTGGACATTGAAGCAGCATTGATGTATTTGAATTATGGTGCTGGTGAGAAATTTAAAAGTACCATGGGCTGCTAAAAGTACCAAGAAATCAGTCTTGGGAAAGGAAGACTTAGTATGATGCACTTTGGCCATGTCGTCAGGAGAGATAATTTTCTGGAGATGGACATCATACTTCGTAAAGTAGAGCCAGTGAAAATGAGAACTGTATCTTAAACCAACCAATACTATTGCCATCGAATCAATTTGAATCAACTCACAGCAACCCTATGTAGGTTTTCTGAGACTGTACATTTCACAGGGGCAGACCCTGTCATGTCATTCCTGTGGCGTGGCTGCTGGGTGGACCTAGCACCTGACCCATAATGCTACCAGACCTCCTCGGGTAGACAGAAACACATTCAGTGCTTCCCCAAAGGCTTTCCCTGAGCAGGAGACAGCCACGACTTTCAACGCCAAGACCCTAAACCCTCCCAACAGTGGAGAAATTTATATCGGATTTTACCTCAATAATTATGGCCACCGAAATACTATCAGATAAAGAAAGACCATTGCATTTTAGACCTTTTTATTCTTCTTAATTGTAACTGTCCTAGAACTTAGAGAAGAAAATGTGATATAATTTAATTCTTTACATTATATATAAGATGCTTAGTCTATATTACCAGATATAGAATACGTTCCCAGTAAATCATCGTTGTAAGTATTGTCAATATCATCATTATAATCGTAATCTCCCAGAATCCAACGAGATATGACTAGAAAACAAAGGTTTGTCACTATTTCAGTGATACGGTGACAGGTCTGGATTTAGATTTGGATTTTGTATATATAAGTTTAGGTCTTTTATTATTTTTTCAGCCTGGTGTTTCACCTGGCAGCCCTGTGAGGCAGATAAAGTAATATATCCTTATTATTGTTGGAATGTCAAGTTGATTCTGTCCCTATTGATTCCATATGACAAAGTAAAACTGGTCCATAGGATTTCGCAGATTGTCATTTTGTTAAGAGCATATCATCAGTTCTTTTCTCTGTGGGAGCCACTGGTGGATTTGATCTGTTGACCTTTCAGTTAGCAGCCAAGCATTATGCCACTAGAGCTTCTTAAGGTAATACAATATTTAAAAATTACTTAGAAATGTGTATGATCTGTTCAATGGAAAACCAATTTGTTTTGTAAAGTTTCACTCCGGTCGACAGCAGAGAGAAACCCAACACCAAGAGAAGCAAAGTGATTGCCCCACAGAGGCCGGTAGAAGATATTAGTCTGGAATTTTGCCTTTCAGACTCCTAACGTCTTACTCTTACTGTTTCATATTAAGGGAAGGGTGAAAAAGAAGTTTAGATACACAGGTGCAAGGGAGGTTTGGAAATGAGCAATAGTATTATGGGAGGCCATTTCCAGATTATCTGTGTCCCTTATTCTATGCAAGACTGGATTAAGTTTGTGAGTTTGGCTTAAGAAATGTGTTCTCTCTGCTGTTATCACTGATAAATTCATTGTCATAAGCGTAAGTCATTCAAGATTTACTGTTTACTGTATCTGTAAAAAGTCAAGAACACAGCACGCTATGTACTTACAAGGATCCATTTTTTTCTTTGAATTTGTAAAACTTGTTTTGAAGGAGAAAATAAATTCCTGTAAGAATATGTTTGATTCCCATCCCATTTCTAGCATCTTGGCTCAATAAACTGGACCTTCCACAGTGCCAAGCATACATCGACTGCCCTGAATTACCCAAGGCCTTTGGAGACCATATATTAGGCATCTGACATATGTTAAAAAGGAGCTGGTCATATTTCTGAAATAGATTTCCATAATATATATTCCTCAGTGCTAGAATTAGCCCTGTAACTCATCGTGTTTAATTCATGCTTAATTACATTTAAATCTGTGAACTTTTCCATGAAGTTTTCACAATTGCATTTCCACTGCAGTAGTCATGCTTGCTGAATTTTTCAGGACTTTAAACATAAATGTCAATGCCTTGTGAAATTTCACAATTATGCTAGTCACTGTCATTTTTCACCCAGCCATGAATCAACATAATTTGATGATAGCTGTACAATTATGAAAATACTATCTAATAGGCATCAGCCATGTGAACCCAGTGCTAAGCATTATCGTAATGAAGTCAGGGAAAAGTCAGGAAATTACTAGCCAGCCTGAACTTAACAGAACATGAAGTCATTTAACGTAATTGAAAGTGTTAGCACTGAGTTTTTCTATCTCGGCAGGAGAAGTTTCCACATAGATTAGAGCTGCTTAGGGATGGGCTGCCTTCTAGTTGCCATTTGCACAGACCAGGCAAAACTACAGGCTTCCATTGACATTTCATACGCACTCCACCTACCCTTCTACGTACCATCGCTTTCTGCCATGTGTAAAGCAAGTCCTGTGATGCACCCTATCAGATAAACATAGAATCAGATCTGAGTGGAACGTTATAGATAACCTAATCCATTACATTTATTCCAGAAAAAGAAAGCTGGGTCCAGAGAGAAGAGACTTTCCGAACATCACGGCTATATGGAGTTAGAACTGGTATGGGAACTCAAGTTTCTTCATATACATCCAAGAAATCATTTGTGGCACATTGAAGGAGGTATCCCCTAAAACGGAATGTTTTCCCCAAAGCCACATATGTAATTTTTAAAAAAACCATCACCTTCAAGTACTCTTCATTACACTTAATACATTTGTCAAATCTGCAATTCCGTTCTCAGAAACATTTTTCAAACTCATCTGTTTGAATGGCTGACAGCACCTCCTCATTTTTTTTTTCTTCACCTCTTCCATGTCATAAAATTGCTGTCCTTTCATGTCCCACTTCATTTGCAGAAACAAAAAGAAGCCACACGGAGCGAGGTCAGGTAGCTAAGGTGTTGGGACAAGAGAGGCATGCTGTTTGTTTGACAAAAACTGGCACACTGATATGGCTGCTTGACCAGGTGCATAGTCATGGTGGCAAAACCAGTCCCCCATCTGCCACAAATCAGGCCCTTTCTGTCATACACTGTTATGCAATCTTTTCTGAACCTCTAAAATGAAAGCCTGATTAACAGTCTGACCTGGTGGAATGAACTCCAAATGCATTACTAGTGGACATTTTCATCTGTTCAGGAAGTTGACGGAAGCCCAGAACAAGGTCTGTCATCAACCAATATTTCACCTTTTAGAAAAAACAAGAAAACCACGCCTACACTTGAGTTTTTCCCATAGCGCTATCCTTGTAAGCTGTGTTCAACATCACAACAGTTTCTGCAGCATTTCTCAAGTGGGCAACAGAATTTCACAGCTGCATGCTGTTCCCTTAAATCGGCATCACAAAAAAAACAATGTTTGAGCAAAACTGCTTTTATGAGAAAATTCACTGTGACCAGAGATAAGTTTTGCAGGTGATGTCACTGGGTGCACTAACTCAGAGTGAGTTGCTCTACCGATGCTCACCTAGTGGGAAAAAATTCGTACTATGAAACTCCTCTCTGCCCAGCGCAAGTCTGGGTTTTTTGGGTACCCCCTGGTAGTAGAGCACATCTAAATAATTATAGCTGAGCCTTAAGCTTTTCTTCTGCCTGAGAAATCGAACACTGACCGTGTGAGTTTTGCCTCCTCCAAACCCAAATAAAGCCCTCCCCACTAGTTCCTCTATGCCAGCAGTTCTCAACCTGTGGGTCGTGACCCCTTTGGGGGTTGAACGACCCTTTCACAGGGGTCACCGATTCATAACAGTAACAAAATTACAGTTATGAAGTAGTAACATAAATAATTTTATCGTGGGGGGGTTGGTTAACTACAACATGAGGAACTGTATTAAAGGGTTGTGGCATCAGGAAGGTTGAGAACCGCTGGGTTGAAGGAAATAGCATACAGCAGATAGTAATTCCTGAAATGTCTTTAACATGGATTACAATAAAACAAGTAAGGCATGAAGGAATTGGACAGATAATATTTGATGAAGGCAATTGATTGAATAGGATAATGGGAGGGGAAAAGAGACAGGGTAGGGAACAATGGTGGGCAGTTGGAATCTGAAAGTTTGGAGAGCTGACAGACTTCAGAAGGATGGCAGTATGTAATTATAATAAGTTAGAAAATGAGGGGAAGGGGCTCTGATAAAGAGTATTGGAGGCGGTACCCAAATACTAAAACCCATGGACAATGTCCAATGGCCGGTATGTTGTATATCTAGTGAAAGGGTCAATCTTTTCTCCAGGAAGAAAACTCCAGAGTAAGTCATCATCTTCCCAGAGTTTTGCTAAAAAGCTTCCACATGAACAATGTGGTCGGTTGTGAAATACATCAAATACAAATTAACTACAGATAGCTCCTGATAACACCTGCATCTTCTTCTCCTTTCCTCCACTCCATGCAGCACGCATGCTAGGCAGGATGGACAGGGCAGTTATGAGGACAAGGGCTTTGGGCTCATGGCCTCTTCTGTTTGAAACTTGATGAAACTCCAGTGGGGACAGGGATTTCTATAGAGATGGAACCCCCACCAGGGATAAGAAGATGTTCTATTTACAGGTAATTTTCTAGAGCATCTTAGTCAATCACAGAACCAGCAAGAGACAGAGATAAGCACAGACACAGACACAATTGTCAGGAACTTAGAACTCAATGAAGTGAGAGGGCTACGATTATATCATGAAAGTAAAGGGGAGCACTATGAGACATGATCCCCCTCACTGACCCATGGCCCTGCGGGGGACAACACCAGAGACACAGTCTGGGAATTGTACCCGATCTGATCCTGCCACACTGAGGCAAAGCACTGGGGGAGTGCAGCAGAACAGCAGGGGAGGGGAGCAGCAAGATCCCAAGGGAATGATGAGGGTGGACATCGGGGACAGGGCGTGGTGCCCCAACAGACTGGACTGGAAAACACTCTTAAAGGCCAACGATCCTTGAACTAACTACAAGCTTTTCTTTCTTAGTATATTTTAATTTGTTCTTTGTCAATGGCTTGATGTTGTTGCTGTTTTCTTGTACGTTGTTGCTTGGTTTTGCTCTGTCCTGTTTTTGTGCATGTTGTTGTTTCCGCAGGTCTGTCTGGATAGGACAGGGTGGATGAACAATCTGGAGGAGAAAACAATGGGACTGACAGTTCCGGGGGGACATGGAAGAGGGGGAGGT
>NW_022103908.1:25931790-25935313 GCF_000313985.2 Echinops telfairi | reverse complement strand
CAATGAATGTACAAATGCACTTTACACAATTGATGTGTGTATGGATTGTGATAAGAGTTGTATGAGCCCCTAATAAAGTGATTTTAAAAAGAAAGTAAAGGGGAGAGAAAAAGAATTCAGGAGAGAAATTAGTAGGGGGAAAGGGGGAAATGGATCAGTCCAGAGGAATAATAAGTATAACTTTAAGTTAACATCTAGAATAGTGTGCATCATGATCCCAACACAGAGTTGTCATTCGTGTATCATATTGGGCAGTATTTATAACTACGTGTCTCTAGGAGAACATTGTAAAAGTTAGTATATTAGTACCAGAAAACCAAAATGATTGTCACAGAGTCTATTCTGGCTCATGGTGACCTTACAGGACAAGAAAAGCTGCTCCCATGGGGTTTCTAAGGAGCTGGCAGGTTGGGAAAGATGATATTTTGGTTAACAGCTGAGCACTTAATCACCCTACCAGAAGCACTCCTAATTTTTTTTTATTATTTAAAGTTCTTGATCACATGTTACCTCCTAAAATGATTATCTACTCATTCTTTTTTTGGTATAGTGACTTTGCATGTTCCATTTATCTTCTTTTGATACTTTCTGCTTCACTCAATTTTTGCCCAAGTCATTCAATATTTCAGCTCAAGTCTTGAGGTTTTCTCCATTTCTTCCAGATTAAGAAAAGTCAAATTCATTTTTCCCTTATGGTTTTCTAACTCCAGGTCTTTACACATGCCATTATAATACTTTATTTTGTCTTCTAGAGCTGCCCTTCAAAATCGCCTGTTCAGCATTTTTGCCTCATCGTGTCTTCTATAGCTTTAATTACTCTGCATACAAAAGCAAGTTTGACAGTCTTTTTGAACATTCATTTTTGTCTTTCCTGTTTTTATTATCTTTTGAATGACCTTTTTTTATTCATATATTATGTCATCTTAAACAATTCTAGTCTTTGGTTATTATTGTTTAGTGCATTATATCTATTCTTGAGATGATCTCGAAAGTCAGGTAGGATATACTACTCAAGATTTGAGTCCCATCAACTGTTTTCATTTTCTTCAACTTCAATTTGAATTTGCCTATGAGCAACTGATGGTCTGAAAGAGTCCTGGTGGCACAGTGGGTTACATGTTGGGCTGCTAACTGCAAGGTTGGCAGTTAGAAGCTATCAGCTGTGCTGTGAGAGAAAAACAAGGATTTCTGCTCTCATAAAGATGTATAGTCTCAGAAACCCGCAGGGTAGTTCTAATCTGGTCTACAGGGTGGCCATAAGTCAGCATTGACTCAAGAGTAGTGAGTTCTTTTGGAATTGAAGTGTACTCCAGAATTCACCCCCAGATCTTGCTTTAGCTTATGATACATTTTTTCTATTTTTATTTATTTTTAAAATTTATTTATTTATTTTAAGAATCATTTTATTGGGAGTTCTTACAGATATCATAGCATTCCATATTCCAATCATATCAAGCAGTATTGTAAAATTGCTACCACAATTATCTGATGATCTTGAACTTCTCCGTAATTTCTTCCCACAGATGTAATCAATTTCTTTCTCATGTATCCTATCATTTATGTTGTTGTAAAAAGATATTTCCAAGGAATTATTAGACTTGTAAAATATTGTGTGATCTTTGGCGTTATTATCACCCAGGCCATACATAACACTAAGGCCATACATAACTTCTTTGATTTCAACTTCAATATCCCATTCACTGATAGTTGTGAATGCATTTTTTTTATTGTTTTTTGATCAATTTCAAACTACGAAAGTTGATAAAAAAAAATCTTCCACTTTTTCTCATTTTGACAATAGTGGTTAGTGAGTATATTTGAGTAATAATCTTACTAACCAAGTTTCTAACATTTTATTACATTATCAAGAACTGATGGTATTAAAGGAAGATGTCCAAGCTGCAATGAATCCATTAACAAAATACTAATTAAAATGTTTCAACCACCAGAGGTAAGACTGGAAGTACTGACCTGCCTCTGCCAAGAAATTTTCAAAACAATTGACATGGCCAACCAATTGGAAGAGATACATATTTGTGTTCATTCTAAAGAATGATTATCCAATAGAAATTATCAAATAGCATCATTAATATCACACAAAAGTAATACTTGGTTTAAAACCATTCAAAACCGTTGCATTGATAGGGGAGTGCCAGAAATTCAAGCCAGATTCAGAAGAGGCTATGGAATTAAAAGTATTATTGCTATGTCAGATGGATCTCAGTTAAAAGCAAATAAAATGAGAAAGAGGTTTTTCTGTTATATTTACAATGCAAAAATATTCAATGGTGCAGATCATAGAAAATTATGGATAGTACTGGAGAGAATTGGAGTTCCAGAGCAGTTAATTGTGCTCATGTGGAACCAGTGCATAAACTCATAGGCAGTTATTGGATTAGCACAAGGTTAAAATTTAAAAAAGGTGTGCATCCAGGTTGTACGTTTTAACCATACTTCTTTACTCTGTATGCTGGGCAAGTAAACCAAGAAGCTGGACTATATGAAGAAGAATGTGCCATCAACACCCAAGGAGGACTCACTAGCATTCTGTGATACACAGATGACACAACTTTGCTTGCTGAAAGTGAAGAAAACTTCAAGCACATATCAATGAAGATCAAAGACTACAACCTCAGTGTCCATTACAACTTAACAAACAGAAAACAAAAATCTTCACAATTGGACCAATAAGCAACATCATGATGAGTAAAAAAAAAATTGGAGTTGTCAAGTATTTCATCTTACTTGAAATTACATTCAATACTCAAGGAAGTATAGTCAAGAACTCAAATGACATACTGAATTGGGCAAATATGTTGCATAAGACCTATTTAAAGCATTAACAAAAGGAATATGTCACTCTGAAGACTAACGTGTACCTGGCCCAATCCACGGTATTTTTAATCTCATATGGATGGAAAAGCTGAATAAGGAATAAGGAAGACAAAAGAAAAAGTAATGCCTTTGAACTGTGCTGTTAGTGAAAAACATGGAAGACACCGTGGACTGTGAGTAGAATAAACAAGCTTGTCTCAGAAGAAGTACAACCAGAATGTTCCTTAGAAGGGAACATGGCATGACTTCATATAAATCCTTTTAGGCATATTATCAGGGGACACCAATCCTTGAAGAAAGACATCATGGTTGGAATATAGAGGATTAGAGAAAAAGAAAGAGACCAGGTAAGGTACAGGAGCAGGACATAGAAGGTGTGCTACTTCTTTCCATGAGCACCTACCATTTTTGTTGTGAGACCAGAAGAACTGAATGGTGCCCACCTACCAAGACTGAACATTCTGAAGGAAGATTCTACAAGAATTCTCATCAAGAAGCCAGAAGGGCTAGAGTGGAAGAAAAAAAATTTAAATCATTTTATTAGGGGCTCATACAACTCTTACCACAATCCATACATACATCAATTGTGTAAAGCACATTTGTATATTCATTACCCTCATCATTCTCAAAACATTTGCTCTCCACTTAAGCCCCTGGCATCAGCTCCTCATTTTTCTCCCTCCCTCCC
>NW_022103908.1:25925952-25931134 GCF_000313985.2 Echinops telfairi | reverse complement strand
CTATATCTTTTGATAGCCGGGCACCATCAGCTTTCTTCACCACATTTTCTTATGCAACAATTTGTCTTCAGTGCTCATATCGGGGAGGTGAGCACACAATGATATGATTTTTTGTTCTTTGATGCCTGATAACTGATCCCTTCAGCACCTTGTGATCACCCAGGCTGGTGTGTTTCTTCCATATGGGCTTTGTTGCTCCTGAACTAGATGGCCACTTATTTACCTTCAAGCCTTTAAGACCCCAGATGCTATCTTTTCATAGCCGGGCACCATCAGCTTTCTTCAGAGTGGAAGAGAATTTAAATTTAAATTATTCATGAACTCCAGACTTTCTGGAATCAAGGAGGTGATAAGAAGCCTTAAAATTATTCTTTGAGGAAGAAGATGGTGTCCAGTTAGATTTACCCACCAACCAGAGCTCCTACTGCCAGACCAGAAAATTGGGAGGTAGGATTAAGGAGACTGGGAGGCAGAGTCCTAAAATTAGAATCGGGGCACTAGGATCTGTCCTGGACCCTGATTTTTTAATTTTCATTCACAAAGCAAACTGAGAATGCACTGAATCACTCTAGGTTTGCTGTGTTGGGCTCATGGGGCTCCAGCCAAGCAGCTACCAGCAACCCTAGTGGGCGAGTAGCAATTTCCCAAAGTGGACTCCCAAAAGGTGTCATAATCCCAGACTTGAGGAGAACCTCTGTAAGCTAGTCACAGAATGCCACACCAGAGCTCCCCGTGCTGTTAGCAGCCTTGAGCTCATAGCCTTCGGGTTGGGGTTGGTGGGTAGCCATAGATTGGAGCAATTGAAAAGACATAAGGAAATTTACAAGAGTCAGATCACAGTGTGGCAGAAAATAGTTCAGGGGGTGAATTCAGTTCCAGTTGGCTGAGAAGGAAACAACCTCTCTGATAAGCCAGATCTCCTCCTTTGTGGGCCAGTGTGATAGCCCCGAAATCAGGGCACCCCATAAACCCAATATAAAAAAGAGAAAAAATATTTTCTCAGTTAAAACTGCAACTCCCAGACTCATTGTGTAACTTCAAGACAACTGGAAGAACAAGTTATTTAACATATATTAGCATAATAAGGGAGCCTGTGCTAAGGAAAGCCAGAAGTCAGCTATGGAGCCCAGAGACTTTCAATATAACAAAGACCCCCTGAGGCAAGCCTCAGTTTCAGAATAACTTAATTCAATTCCAGCTGGCCATGGGGAGGAAAAAACAAAGCAACTCTGAGCTATTGGAGCATCAGAGGTCTTGGCACAAGGTAGGGCAACTCTGCAAGCCCAAAGAGGAGAGCTACTCTCTGCCCTCAGTAATCCTACACACAGCTGGGGAGATCCTGCATGTCCTCTGTGTGGCTGAAGGGAACCCACCACCCCCCACCCCCCGCCGCACCTGCTGCAGTACTGCATACAGCACAAGGCAGCTATACCAATGATCTTAAGTGCTCAACACTGCTGCAAGAACCGCTCCCTGCCTTCTGCTGTCATCTTGCCTTCAAGGGTAATTCTTCCCAGCATCTGTGGGACCCTACACCCAGTGGTTATACCACACCGCTATCTTGAGGCAGGGTTGGAACTCCTCACGCCCCACTGAAAGGCAATCAAGCCTCAGTTATCTCCTTACTGACTGTTCTTTTTCTTCTCTCTGTAGTCTCTCTCTCTTCTATCTTTCCCACTGTAGTCAGTCTCAACAGGCCCAGTTTTCTTTTGTTTTGTTTTCTCTTTTTCTTTCTTTTTTCTTCTTTTCTATTTCCTTCTCTCTCCCTCTTTTTGCTTTCATACACTACTGCTGGCTTTGGGGCCTCTACCCACCAACTAGAGAAACTACACCCAAATAGCAGGGGGAACTCCAGCCTGCCCTCTGTGGGAGCACTGCACACCACACAAGGCAGCTGGGACAGTCCTCTCCAGAGTTCCACACTGCTGAGGAAACCTCATTCTGGCCTCTATGGTGATCTTGTCAATGAGGGCAATTCCGCCCAGCACTGGTGGGACCCTGCACTAAAAGGGCACACCAAACTTCCACCTTGGGGCAGGATTTAAAACCCTCCAGCCCCACGTTCAGGGGATCAGGTATCAGCTATCTCTCAACTCTTTTTTTTTTCTTCTCTCTTTCATCACTCTTTCCCACCACAGTCAACCTTAATTAGCACCATTGTTTTCTTCCCCCTTCATTCTCTTAATTTTCTTTTTCTTTCTTTCTTCTCTTTTCTTCTTATTTTATTCTTTTCTGTTTCTGTCCTTCTCTTCCCTTCCACATGCCACTGGTGGTTTCCAGCCCCCTACCTTCTGCCTAGGGCAACTCTGCCCACCCACTGGGGAGAATTCCAGCCTGATCCCTGTGGCAGTGCTGTAGATGTCACTAGGCCATGCTACACAAGGCATTACATGGGGCTTAGCTAGCTCTTTATCTATTTTTTCTCTTTTTTCCTTCCTTTTCTTCTTCTTTTGCTTTTTCCTCTTCTATCCTCTTCTTCTACCTATTCTCTCTTTCCCACCAAAGTCGCAGCAGATACAGTTTTTCTTTTTTGTTGTTTTCTTTTTTTGACCCTTTTTTTTGTTTTGTCTTTGCATTTTTTTGTTTGTGTGTGATAGCTTGTTTTTTAATTTTGCTTTTGTCTATGTTTTCTTCTTTCTCTCTTTTTCTTCTCTTGGCCCTCTCTTGAATTTCACAAGCCACTACTAGCCTTCAGGTCACTCACCTCCAATTAGGTCAACTCTGAGAGCTGGGGAGTTCCCACTGGCACTAGTTGTCTTTACAGAAAGCTGGAGAAATCATGCCCATCATCAAATATACTGCAAGCAGCTGGGGGATCTCCCCTTCAAATGGCTGGGGAAACTCCTGCCTACATCCCAAGGCACTACAAGTGACTGGGGGTACTCCTGCACACTGTCTGTGGTGCTCCACACTGCTGAGGGAACATCTGCCCAACTTCCATGGAGATCTCTCTGACTAGGGTAATTCTGCCTGTGATCTATGGTGCTCTACACAATGGAGGGCACACCCACACACCCTCCACAGCACTCAGGTTGCAGAGGGCAACACCACATGCCCTTTGAGGAACTGCAAGCCCTTGAGAGAAACCACTATAGCTAACTGGGGGATCATCCAGTGAAACACCATGCTCATGGGTCCACAACCACCCGACCAGTGTCCCATGAGAAGACTATCCAATTACATTACAAATCACGGAATACTCTTGGCCAAGGAAAGAGTGAAAACTCAGGAAGATACAGCTGGTGTGCTTCTTCCATGTGGGCTTTGTTGCTTCTGAACTAGATGGCCGCTTGTTTACCTTCAAGCCTTTAAGACCCCAGACGCTATATCTTTTGATAGCCGGGCACCATCAGCTTTCTTCACCACATTTGCTTATGCACCCGCTTTGTCTTCAGTGATTGTATCAGTGAGGTGAGCACACAATGATATGATTTTTTGTTCTTTGATACCTGATAACTGACCCCTTTGGCACTTCGTGATCATGCAGGCTGGTGTGCTTCTTCCATGTGGGCTTTGTTGCTTCTGAACTAGATGGCCGCTTGTTCCGCTTGTTTATCTTCAAGCCTTTAAGACCCCAGACACTATATTTTGATAGCTGGGCACCATCAGCTTTCTTCACCACACTTGCTTATATAGCTGCTTTGTCTTCAGCGATTGTGTCGGGAAGGTGAGCATCATGAAATACCAGTTTAATAGAACAAAGTATTCTTGCATTGATGGAGTACTTGAAGGGAGGTCCAATGTCCATCTGCTACCTTAATACTAAACCTATAAATATATGAACATAGATCTATTTCCACATCCTCAGATATAAATATACTTGCATATGTGCATGCCTTTATTTAGACCTCTATAAATGCCCTTTGCCTCCTAGCTCTTTCCTCTATTTCTTTTTACTTTCCTCTTGTCCCACTATCATGATCAGCCTTCATTTGGTTTCTGTAACTCCTCTTGGTTACATTACTCTTGGTCACACCCGATTTGGATCACGTGTTGTTCCCTTGTCCTTGGATTTGTAAAGACCACTTCCTTTCCTCCCACCTCCCCCTCTCCCATGTCCCCCCGGAACTGTCGGTCCCATTGTTTTCTCCTCCAGAGTGTTCACCCAGCCGATCTTATTTAGACAGACCTGTGGAGATAATAACATGCACAAAAACAAGACAGAGAAAAACCAAGCAACAAAATAAAATAGAAAGACTCAACAAGATAGAGGTCTAAATATGGGCATGCACATATGTAAATACATATATAACAAGAGGGAAATAGAACTATGTACTCATTTATATGTTAAGAATTACGGTTGCACTGCTTCCCTGCTGCTCCATTGCACGCCCTCAGTGTTTTGCCTCAGTGTGGTGGTCAGCTCAGTCGCCCATCCCACACTGTGTCTCCAGTGTTGTCCTGTGCAGGGCCATGGGTCAGTGCAGGATGTCGCATCTCGCCATGCGGGCAGCTATATGGTCCTCTCTGTACACTGGGCCCTCTGAGCTGAGCTATTATCCTCTGAGCTTGGTGGGCCCAGTTGTGCTCCGCTCCTTTCCTCCTCCTTCCTTTGCTTCAGCTTCCTTCTGGGTGTGGTGTGGTAGGTCAGTTCCTTTCTCACACCAGACGATCTATTTCCATTTTCTGTGGTGCTCCCTTCCATGGTGGGGGTCAGTCTAATTCTGGTTAGGGCTGGTGTATGGTCCAGTCTCTTTCTGGATTCCTCCGCGTGTTATGTTGCTCTTCTGGTTTGGTGTGTCCTGATGGGGTCTGTATGCACATTCTAGTTCTGTGGGGACACAACCAATACTCTCCCCCTGGGTGGGTTAGTGCCCTGTTCCTCCCGTGCCATCAACTCAGTTTCTCCCCACCCCATTTTTCCCTCCACTTGACTCTGGGGCCAGGATGTGGCACCCCATTAGACTCGTCCGGAAAATGCTCCTAAAGGTCAACAAACAGACCTTGATCTACTAACCGGGGTTTTTTTTTTCTTTGTTTTTTCAGCCTATCTGTTATGTTTTTTTCCTTTTTTCTCTTCTTTTAAATTTTCTATGTCAGTAGCTTTTCTGTTTGTTAGCTTGTTGGTGCTGCTGCCATTGTCGCCATGTTCTTATGTGCCACTTTGGTACTGTGCTGTCAAAGCCATCCCCAGTTTTATTCACATATTAATATATCTGCACGTCCACCTAGATAAGAGAGG
>NW_022103908.1:25915922-25924251 GCF_000313985.2 Echinops telfairi | reverse complement strand
TGGTGAAGAAAGCTGATGGTGCCCAGCTATCAAAAGATATAGCATCTGGGATCTTAAAGGCTTGAAGATAAACAAGCAGTCATCTAGCTGAGAAGCAATAAAGCCCACATGGAAGAAGCACACCAGCCTGTGTGATCATGACATATAGATGGGATCAGGTATCAGGCATCTAAGACCCAGAACAAAAACATACGCAATTGGAAGGGGGCAGGGGCATGGAGTGGAGACCCAATGCTCATCTGTAGACAATTGGACATCCCTCACAGAGAGGTCACAGGAAAGAGATGAGCCAGTCAGGTGCGGTATAGCACCGATTATATACACAACTTTCCTTTAGTCCTTTGGTGTTTCCTTTACCCCACTATCATGACCTCAATTCTACCTTACAAATCAGATTAGACCAAAGCATGCACCCTGCTACAGACAAGAGCCCTCAACATAGGCAATCTGGGATAGATAAATCCCCTAGGGCCAACAATGAGAATAGAGCTATCAGGAGGATTAGAAGAGGGTGGGGGGAGAAAGGGGTAATTTGTCACAAGGCTCAACCTATAATCCCCTCCCAGGAGGCCGAATAACATAAAAGCGGGTGAGGGGCAACAGAGGATGATGTAAGATATGGAAATAATAATCTATAAGTTATCAAGGGTTCATGAGGGAAGGTGGTTGGGGGGAGGGGGGGGCGAGAAATGGCAGAGCTGTTACAAGGCTCAAGTGGGAAGAGAATGCTTTGAAAATGATGATGGCGGTATATGTGCAAAGGTGCTCGACGCACTGGATGAATGTATGGATTGTGATAAGAGATGTAAGAGTCCTCAATAAAAGGATTAAAATAAATAAATCTTGCTTTGAGAAAAACCTTTAAAACATAAACTGAAAACATATCTCCTGAAAACTTCTTAAAACCAAACATTAGTTTAACTTAACTAGTAAAAAAAAAAATCATAATAATGCCATAAGCATGACGCTATTTTAAGAACTATCTCTATGGGATCACAATGACAACAATGTGCAAGACTAGATGGGAACCATAGCCGCAGTGCATTTATCCAATGAGGAAGGACAGCTCCAAAAAGGAGAGCGAAAATGTCATCAAGGGCAGTGAATTGTACAGGGAGAGATGATGCCATTTGCGCATGTTTTGCGGCTTATGTGCTCAACGAGGCCAGAATAAAATACTAAAGGAAAGAAATAAACAAAGAGAAAGAAGTAGATCCTCAATGCTATGGATCACCACAGTGGCTATAACGATGGACTCACATACTGTGAAGGTTATGAGAATGGTGCAGTGTTATCAGTGGGGTCATTCTGAGTTGAAACTATTTGTCAGCACCTAACAGCAACAACAAATGTTTATAGATGAGAAAGAAAAGTCACTCTCAGTGGTTTAATCATAATGAGTCAGTGCTAGAAACTGCCTTGTACAACCTCCTTCCAGGGATATTTTCTTTCCTTTTATAAGCATATCATAGAGCATCCTCTAAGACACAGGAAAGCACTCTAGAGTGTTGTTGTTCCTGTGTTAGTTGCCATCTGGTCGGCTCTGCCTCATGTAGCATTATGCATAACAGAGCAAAGCATTGCTCAGACGTGCAGCATCATGATGTCAGTGTGTCTCTGTCTATTACTGCATCAATCCATTGAACTGAGGGGTTTCTTTGGTTTCTGCTGACCCTTTACCATACATGCCCTTTTCTAGTGACTGGTTTTTCCCGATGATATGGCCAAGGAAGGTATCTGAAGATAAAGTAAGTGCCTATATTCATTTATTAGTTTGACTTGGGATATAATTCCTCACATCTTGACTGACTTCACATTGTTCTCCTTATGGACTGAGTAGAAACTCTTCAGTTTGTCAACAATTCAAATTTCCAAAATGTTTGACCGAACATAGTCAAACAAGCCCCACCTTGGAACTTTGCTTGATACACTTTCCCCTAAATATTTACAGAATAAAAACTCTTGCCCTTTTTACTCCACCTGCTCACAAACTCCTGAGTGCAAACTTCCAAGTGCAATGCAAAAGGCACGAGTGCTTTGGGAAACAGCGATGCAGAGACAAAGGGTGGTTAGAAACTGGTAGAAGGCAAGGGATAAACAGTTCCTTGCCCCGCTGAAGCCATTTCCAGCTAGAGCTGACCAAACCTTTGTCTGCCAGCTTTGTAAGTGCTGGCTAAAATATGCCTTCAGTTTGCCAGCATAAAAGAGATTCTATTGTGGAACCCTCTCTAGGCTCGGGGAAATAATTATTAACTGTGGCTTCCATGAGCTAAAATTATGCCAGGTGGAAAAAGCCATGGGATTTAATCTGCTTGATCTCAAATGTCAAATTGGGCCCGAACACTTCCTAGTGCTCTGAGTGCTGGCGGGGAGAGCCAAGCTCTTGTTACCTAAAACTTTCTGTTCTCGACTCAGGCTTTTCCTTTACATTTCCATATTAATTAGAATTCTTTGAAGTGAGAGAATAATTGTTCAACCTATTATGTACTATCAACAGGCCATTTTCAAGGTTTTATCCCAAATTCAATGGTTAGACCTCAGTCAGCCTGCCTTCTGGTTACCATGACTTAGTTCTTCATATTTGCTGAGGAGACAATAGCCAATCCTGCTGTTCTAAGATTGGAAATACTATTGGGCCTCCGTGCACCTCTAATCTCTGTGCCTATGGAGCTCTGAAGGGAAAGACCAAGGACGAGTCCTTCTACAGGGAACAAAACAGGACATGTCATGTCTATAAAAGAAACAAAGCCCTTCAGATGCATGTGGAAAACTGGCCGGAAGCTACACAGGGTCACATTAGAAGCTGGTACAGAATCAGGCTGGCAACATGGGTTCTGAACAAGGGATGCTGGTTTGCACACACAAAATACAATGAGGCCAGAGCCAGCAGACGAGAGTGCATCTCTATCACTCCAGATGGAAACTCTGAAAGCAGCCATGTGCTGTTGGCTGCTTCAGGGGGGCTTGTACCTGCCATTCCTCTGCCATCAGGAGCATGGCTGTCTGGCATGATGAAATGCATAAGCACAAAGTTATTACCTAGTAGGTCATTTAGGTCTGTTGTTTTTGAAGTTATAAAGATTATTTTCCAAGAATAAAGGGAATTGAGGTCACTGGGATCTCAAAGAATAGCAAAAAGTAAGTACCCTGTTTCCCCAACAAAAAGATAGTGTCTTATATTAATTTTTGCTCCCAAAGATGCGCTAGGTCTTATTTTCAGGGGATGTCTTATTTTTCCATGAAGAAGAATACGTTACACATTTATTGTTTATTGTTTTATTAAAAGAGACCTCGCACTTCCTGTTTGCTCCGGCTGCGCTGTGGCCAACGGCCACGCCCACCACTATGGTGCAGAGTCCAGAGTTAACGATAGCTTCGGGGGGCTTATTCTCGGGGAGGCCTTATTATCGGGAAGTGCCTTATATTTCAGCGAGAGGCAAAACTGTAAGTGGGTCTTATTTTCAGGGGATGTCTTACTTTTGGGGAAACAGGGTAATAAACTTTATTTTCACTACTTGATTACTAACAATGTTGAACCTCACCAATCCCCCCAAACCCTAATCCCACATCCAGGCAGGCAAGTTGATAAAAGAGTCTTAATGCTCCATCTCTGGGTGCTAGAAGGAAGTTCAAATTCCTCTTGTAGACAACTGGATATACCTTGCAGAGGGTAGTGGGGAGGAGATGAGTCACTTAGGGTTCAGTATAGCAATAATGAACCCTACTTACTTGGTGAGTAAGTAGTGTCATCATGACCAAATTTGGGGCAGGATTCTACCCCACCGAGGAAGGATGTCTCAACACATTGTTTCAAAATCCACAATAGCAAATATGTGTCAAAAGATTTGACATAAGAAGACCTCTAAGAGGTATTCTTTGCAAAAAAAGAGAAGGAGGAATTGAAATTGAAATTCCTTCCTCTAGTTCTTAAACGCTTCATCCCCCCAACTACCATGACCCTAATTCTACCTTGCAAACCTGGTTAGACCAGAGGATGCACAGCGGTACAGATGGGAATCGGAAACGCAGGGAATCTGGGACTGATGAACCCCTCAGGACCAGAGGTGACAGTGGTGATTCCGGGAGGGAAGAGGGGTGGGTAGAAAGGGGGAATTGATCACAAGGATCTACATATAACCTCCTCTTTGGGGGATGGGCAGCATAAGAGTGGGTGAAGGGAGACCCCGGGCAGTGTAAGATAAGATATAATAATAACTTATAACTTATTAAGGGTTCATGAGGCAGGGGGGAGGGGGGGAGGGAGGGAGAGGAAAAAAGGAAAATGAGCTAATTCCAGGAACCCAAGAGGAAAGCAAATTTTGAGAATGATGAGGGCAACAAATGTATAAGTGTGCTTTACACAATTGATCTATGTATTATGATGAATTGTATGAGCCCCAATAAAATTATTTTAAAAAATTATCCAAGCACTCACTCCTGTACAGGAGCTTTCGCCGAGGCTCCACCCCTTGTAATCTAAGAATTTCAGCTGTTCCTTTCATCTTCAGAACGTTTCTGACTCCTTGGTGGTATATTGGCTGCTCACCACAGGAAGTCTCCTTACACTGGCGAGTAAGGATGTCATCACGACCAAATTTGGGGCAGGATTCTACCCCACCAAGGAAGGATGTCTCAACACATTGTTTCAAAATCCACAATAGCAAATATTTGTCAAAAGATTTAACACAAGAAGACCTCTAAGAGGTATTCTTTGAAAAAAAAGAGAAGGAGGAATTGAGGGACATTAAATTAATATATGATTTGCAAATCAGGGTAACCTTTTGATTCTTTCTCTCTCTGCAACTGAGTCAAATCCAACTCACAGTGACCCTACAGGATAGAGTACAATTTTCTCCATTGGTTTCCAAGACTGTAATCATTACAGTAGTAGAAAACCTCAATCTTTCTTCAGGGTGGCTGGTGGTTTTGAACTGCTGACCGTGTGGTTAGCAACCCAACACACCACTAAAGGAGGTAAAAATGTTCTGAGTATGGAAGAAACTTCTAAAATTCTGAGATCACTTCTTAATGGCATTGCCAAGGAAATTGGGCCAGAACATTGTTTATGTAATAACAGTTGACCCAAACTCTGGTATGATCTTGGTGTTTCTGTTACTCAAAACTGACGCATGCAGAAAATTCTTCAAAATAGCCCAATGATTAGGGAAAACGAGTTTTTACTAGTTGATCTAGGTCATTGACTTGCTGTGATTCTGTGCCATTGCGTCACTTCTGACCCTGTGTATAACTGAATGAAACACCACCCTCCTACGCGGCCCTCACAATTGCTATGTTCTGGAACCACTGTGTCAATCCCTCCTGATGGTCTTCTTTTTTCCCATCCATCTACTTTACCAAGCATGATGTCCTTTCCTAGGAATTGATCCCTCCTGGCAGCATGTCCAAATTATATGAGACAAAGTCTCACCATCTAAGGAACACTCAGGCTGAACTTCTTCCAAGAAACACTTGTTTGTTCATTTGGCAGTCTGTGGTACTTTTGTTTTCCTTTACCAGCACTATAATTCAAATATATCAATTCTTCTTTGGTCTTTTTTATTCAAATGTTCAACTTTCACATGCATATGAGGCAATAGGAAACAAAACGGCTAGGGTCAGGTGCACCTTAGTCCTCAAAGTAACATCCTAGCTTTTCAACAATTTAAAGAGCTCTTGTACAGCAGATTTACCTGATGCAATGTGTTGTTCGATCTCTTGACTGTTGCTTCCCTGAGCATTGATAGTGGATCCAAGCAAGACAGGGTCCTTGACAGCATCCTCCTTTTCTCGTTTATCAGGATGTCATTTCTAGGTCCAGTTGTAGGGATTCTGGTTTCCGTTGAGTTGTAATCCACACTGAGGAATGCAATCCGTAATACTCATCAGCAAGCCCTTCAAGCGCTCCTCACTTTAGGAGACCAGTTTCTTCAAGGCTCGAGGTTCCAAAGGACATCAAAGGGTAACTGGCCTGGTTGGGTCATCCCAACTTGATGGACCCCAGAAATCTGATTCTATTAAAATTAAAACTGTTTCACAGTCTACCCCCTTTTGGTCAGGATTCTGCTGTAGAATCTTTGACCAAAAACTTTCAATAATGGTAACTAAGCCTCAATATCTTCTCCTGACCTTGTGGCCAAGGAGGGAGTTGATGATGGAAATGACCGACATGGAGTCTAGTTCCTTCTTGGACTGGCTTTCTTTTTGCTCTGCTGCTCCAGACAAGCAGAGACCTATTATTGTCACTTGGGTGGCCGTTACCAAGCTTTTAAGACCAAGGAGTGAGAGTAAAAAGCAATTTTCCAAACACGGATGCATAATTCCATCTAGGTAAAATAATATCTATGTATATATGTGTGTATGCACATGCACATATGAAAGGATTTAATAACGTTCACAGGAAAATTCCATTATCTTTTCACTTTTCCATGAATTTTGAAAGCCCTATATGTATGCCCTATATGTACACACACACACACACACACACACACACACACATGAGGGGCTTCAAACACATTAACTAAATTAAAAGATAATGGAAAATTTCCACAAATGTTAAGATATTCTATGTTTCTATGTGTGCCCACACACATGTAAAATAACCTGCTAACCCTGTCATTAAACTAAGTAAAAAGTAAAGAATAGGAAGGAGTTGAAAATTTACTTTCAGATTTTCCCTTTTCAGTTCTATAAGGCTTGAGTCATTTACTATTGCCGTGTTAGTACATTATTTGTATACGTTCCTACCAAAAACTAAAAAGGCATTCTACATTGTTATGGTTATGGAGAAAATCGAGTTATTATGTGTGTGTGTGTGTGTGTGTATATATATATATATATATATATATATATATATATATATATACACATATTTTTTTGCCTCACTATAATCAAATTATTTGACTCGGTTATTCCGTGTTTAGCTATCAACCCTGAAGAAATAATTACACCATTTACATAGAAATTTATATAAAAGAACTCCCATTTCAGTGTTATATTAAGGTTAATCTTTCTTTCTATCACTGGAATGCATGCACATAGTTTAAACATGAAGTAAGTTATAAGGCTTATGCTGAAGAAAGTAGCCCCTGTCCCAATACTTTTCATCTCACAAATCCATTTCCCTGTTTCCACCCTTCTGCACTCTTTAACATGATTTTTCTGATGTGTAATTCTATATTTTTAAGCAATATGCTTCTATTACTACTTCCTGGTTCATCAATTTTAGACAGTGGGGTTTGAGAGTTCAACTCATCTTCATCATTATCTTCACTCATCCTTACTTCCTGTGCAATCTCCCTCCCAGTATCCCAATATTGCTATAGCTCAATATCTTATATCACGGACACGTGTGTATATTGCATTGACCCAAGACGTGTGCCAGCATTGCATTTCCTTTCTTTTACAATATTTTTACTAGATTAAAATTTCTTTTTTTCTCTCAATAACATTTCCTAATGGGTTCCCAACGTATTAGGAGTTTAAATGGATCAAACCCTCAATCCGCTCCTTTCCAAGGACTTCCTCAAGCTTCCTCCCTCTGCTGTGCTGAGTGACTGTCCATTTCTAGAGCTTCTTGTTCCTTGTTTAGTCCCCGCTTTGCTTAAGCTCAGCTTGCAGCACTTTTCCACGAAATGAGGTCCTTTAAATTTTAAAAAAGTATATGTAAGTAATTTTAAATATGAAAAATCTTTCATTATTTCTATTATAATTTCCTCACTTTTAATGTTAATTCCTCTCATATTGTTGGATGTTGGACTTTCTTGATTGGTCCTCTGAGTTTCTTCTCTTTTCCCATTTTCTATCTTTCTTGGCCTACTTTCTGAAAGAGCTCCTCAATTTACTAGTTTCATTAAAGTGCTTATTTCTGATGGCATATTTCTAATTTTTAAGAATACTCAATCCCTTGATTGCTTATTTTTATAGCATCTTGTGTTTGTTTTATAGATGAAGTATCATGTATTGCTCCAAAAATACTAAATATACATTTTTACATTTGTTTTCTTCATGGGTCCTTTTTAAAGCAGATTTGTTTGTTTTTCTCTGTCACATTGGATGAGTTACTCAAATACATAATGGCCCTTGACTGTGCATTCACATTTAGGATGGGCAGTTCCAAGATACAGTGTTTCCTAAACCTAGCCTCTGCTGAGTTATGAAAACAAGGCCAGCACAATGATAAAAGAAGGGGAAAACACCAGGAGGTTTGCAAGGGTTAAAGGCAAAACCGTTGCAACATTGGGGATCAACAAGTGAAACCTTAGGGAGAGACACAAGCTGAACATGTGGGAGAAGGAACGTGGGGTTATAAGCAGGAATATATATATATATA
>NW_022103908.1:25892761-25915822 GCF_000313985.2 Echinops telfairi | reverse complement strand
ATATATTTATATGTAGACTTAATTTTGCTGCAAATATATCCATGAAAATGGTAGCAGGTACAGGGGAAAAGTTATTAAAAACTTCTTAGCTTTAGTTGCTGAGCCAGTGGGAGCAAGACCATAGGGTCAGGGACACCAAGGTCAATCGGCATAACATAGTTCACACCAAAAACGTTCTACATCCTACTTCAGTGAGTAGCAACTGGGAATTTAAAAGCTTGTAAGCAGCCAGCTATGCTGCAACAACTGGTCTTTCCCTGACCAGAGGAAAGAAGAGTGATGGAAATCAAAAGACGTAGAAACAATGAACTCCTTAAACATTAGTTTGCACAAATTGGACCAAACAAAAGAGACAGTGCCAGACTACCATTGTGAACGGCTCTGACAAGGACATGACCACATGAGAAGGTCTTAAACAGAGTGAGGGAACAATGTGGAACAGAACTTAAAATCGTAAAAGAGACCAGGCTAGATTGGCATGAGACTGGTGGGAAGCCAAGACAGTAACCCTTATCCTTCAGGTCTGAAGCTGAACTCGCCTCCATAATAGAATAATCATCCACTGAAGATCAAAAGGCAGCGTTTGCCAAAGACAACGTTCAGAGGGTTAGGGAAGAAAGAGGAATCGAAACAGGAACCATCGGGAGGCAGTGGGATAAATGATGGTACCCTGAGGAGATCGTGACGGATGGACTGAATTGTTGGATACTAAACCACAATCTGCCCTGTGAAGCTTCACCTACTTCATATGAAAAAGCCAAAGCAAAATCAAGTTTTTTTAAAAACACATTTTTTTTTCTTAAACAGCACAGCATAGACACAACAACAAATACAAACACACACAGAGGAAGAGAGATACCGCATGAAGATGAACAATAACCAATACATTGGGGCTACACAAACTGAAAGAGGTAGAGATCTTCCGCCAAAGAGAGAGGGCTTCTCTGAATTGAGGCATCCAGCTTCCTAAGCTGGGAGAAAAGTACATCTCTGTCCCTTCCGTGTGTATGGTGTTTCTGCTACAGCAGCACCAGGGAACGATGACAGGCTTGATGGAAACAAAAAAGACTGGGTGAAGGATCACAGGCCAGTTTCCAGAGATTTTTTCTCTGTGAGCATGACCTTTCTCCAAGAACTCTCTGGTCCCATGCTGGGATGCAGAGAGGCGGATGGGAAGAGTATCATTCAATTGTCTCTTTAAAATCTACAAAATAAAAGCAAACACTGAGGATTCCAGATGTGATTGCCTTGGGCTTCATGTAATGGCTTCTCTTTCAACTCTGCCCGCCAGGCCCAGGCCCCACCTCTGCGATTGCATTGCAAGCCCTGCCGTACAGAGAGGGGAGACAGACAACAGGACAGAAGGAGCCAGTGAAGTGTAGAAACAGAGGAATTGCTAGGTTCCTGGGACTCTATGCCATACTGCTCAGAATGCATGAGGCTAGGGCCTGGTGCAAGCCTATGGAGTTTATTGACACGAAAGGGTTTCAAAAGACAAATCCTACTCCCAGGACCAACTCGGGCCAACATGAGGGGATACAATGTTGTAAGCTGGATAAAAAGTACCAGGCAGCAGCTTCACGTAGAACTATATTGCTAAAATCAATCTTTCTGGTAGCTGGTCTGAAGCTCACTGTTTCTGTGGAATGGATTTTAGCTTATTTTTATAGGCATATATTCTTGTAAAGATACTTATTATAGCTTACAAAGACCTGATTATGGAGAGCAGCGATGGAAAATGAATTGTGCAAAGGGAAACATCTTGTATTCTTGATGACTATACTTTTAACAAATATGTAGCAAGGAAAAAACAGACAAAGAAACACTGCTCCCAAGCTATCGATGCTTATTATTCTCTGGAGAGCGCCATCAGAAATGCCCCATCTGACTTGGCAAAGGTACTTGAATGACACTCAGAAACGTCAAGTTAACGAAAAGCATTCCATCCCGGAGGCCCTTACCTACATGGCCACGGGAGAAAGTGAAGAGATTCTGCCCACTCTCTTTCTAGATGGTTGGTTTGAATTAGGTTCCTGCAAGAAATGAAAAAGAGGTGAACCTCTATGCCTTCCTTACTACCTTGCTGAAAGAGAGTTAAAAAAACAAAAAGTTCACGTGATGGAGTCAGAGGCGACTTTGTCCTCACCTGGAGGATTTGGGATCCCTGGTAGTAGTTCACCTTGAAGGTAACGGTTTCTTCCCATGAATAACCAAAAATGCTGTGTCATGAAGGTCTGTGTAAGTTTTATGAAGTCGGGCTCCAGGGAACTGGGCTTGGTCCAAGCTCCATCAGGCTTTGCATAGTATGCAATTCATGTATTTAGTAGCTTTAATGCCACATATGTATAGGTTCTGCAGGAGCACAGGGTGCTTTTCTGGGACTCCCATTCTTCCCAAGGCTATGGTCCACACAGTTGAATGCCTTAGCATAGTCAATAAAAACAAGAAAACATCTTTCTAGTATTCTCTGTGTTCAATCAAGAAGGATATCTGCCATCATCAATAAGGTCCCTTTTTTGCATACCTCTTCTGAATTTGGCCTGAACCTCGTGGAAGCAGCAGCCAAGACATCAAATGGCACATTGCATTGGGTAAATCTGCTGCACAGACCTCTTTAAAGTTTTGCAAAGCAAGAATGTGATTTCGAGGGCTAAGGTGTACCTGACCCAAGCCATGGTATTTCCATCTCATTCGTATGTGACAGTGGGACATTGAATAAGGAAGGCTGAAGAACGGATGCATTGGAATTGCAGTCTGGTGAAGAATGTTGAGAGTACCAGGGACTTCCAAAAGAGCAAATCTGTCATGGAAGAACTACAGCCAGAATGTTTCGGAGAGGCAAGGATGGTGAGATTTCATCTCACCTGCTTTAGACATGTTGTCAAGAGAGACCAGTCCCTGGAGAAGGACACCATGCTTGGTAAAGTAGAGGGACAGTGAAAAAGAGGAAGCCCTTTGACAAGATGATTTGACGCAATGGCTGCATTGATGGACTCAAATATAAGACCCAGGATGACGATGGTACAGGACCAGGCAGGGCTCTGCTGTTGGACACAGGGTCCTTATGAATTGGAACGGACTCCATAGCACCCAAAAACAAGAACTTCGAAAGCCTCCTCTTTCTCCCTCAGAGTGGCTGATGGTTTGGAGCTGCTGCCCCTGGGGTTAGCACGCCAATGCATGCTTATCAGGACTCCGAATTAGTCTATCTTGGCAGTTTAAAATCACCTTTTTAGATATCTTTCACCTTTCCAGATGCTAAAATAGAGTTGGTGCCTGGTTCACCATTAATTTATTGTTGTTACTGCCACCCACTTGGCTCCTGACTTGTGGCCACCCTGTCCACCATAGATTTCATTGACTGACTTTCAGATGTATATTTTCAAGTTCTTATTCCTGGTTCACCACTCTGCCCCCTACCCAATGTCTAGCAAAATGCTGGATACATAGAATATACTCAATAAATACTTGCTGTAGCAATCAGTGGTTTGCTTGTTTAAATTATCATTTACTACTTTCTTCACTTCTCTACTAATTCCAGAGTCTGAATAATCTGAGTGCAAATATGGCAGCCTTAGGGGAGAGAAAGTGGCTGAGGGTCAAATTGTTCACAGATTTTTGACTCTTTTCATCTACTTAAACCTATTTTGAGACTTGACTTTTAAAACCACAACTTTACCTATTCAAATGTTTTCACACTTGAAGTATAAGTGAGTGCGATCACTTTAGCGAACGGTCCTAAAACAATCCTTTCAAGCTAAATTAACATAGGCTACCACTCAGCAATCCCGCCCCCACATTCCCTGAAACATCCCTCGCACAGGTGCACCGGGGGACATCCATCAGGCTGCTTATTGCAGCTTAGGTCTTGAAGTCAGGGAAATGTGCCTCACCTACATGTCCACTGAGCAGAATTGCTAAAGAATGAGTCATCTCAGCAATGAGCTGAAATGAACTAAAGCTACTCAACAATAATGATGGATCTTAGAACAAATATTAGTGGGGGAAAAAGATAAGCATGTATGCATGAAACTACATGCAGTTGCACTGTTTTGTTATATTTATAAAGCTCAAAGAGAAGCAAAAGAAAACAATATCATGTTTATGGATGCATGCATATGTGAAAAAAGCATTTTGGGGAAGGTAAGGCAGAAAAGGATAGCACTCAAGAGTGTGAATTCCCATTTCATCTGTGCAAGGATATCAGTAAGGGACGTGGAAGTATTTTACGTAGAATTGGTGATTCTCTAGTTCTGATAGGGTGGTAGTTTTATGAGAACTCATTTTATTAATATGCTTTATATTTTACAAGTATATTGAACATAGTCTTTTTATGAAACACATATTTTATCATTAAAACTTTTTAAATAACAAATCTTACAGGTACTTATAAAAGAACATTGGGCTAAGTCCTTTTCGTTGGCGGAGCCACTGCTTTTAGCAAACAATTTCTTCCTGGAAGCCTTTCTCTGTTCCTTTTTCTTTAGTAACATGCTTTCTTTCCTCTTTTATTCTTGCCCCACTTGTACTTTTCACAGCTTCTAATCCATTAACCACTCTGACATATGGATTTAAATGCCCTTCTTGTTACACTCTGTTGGATCCAAGTTCTCCAGGTCCGATTTTCCCCTCTGTCTCATAATCATCAGCTTGTCTTGTAACCTTTATATTCAACCCACTCATCTGATTGTACTGCCATCTGCCTTAGTCTCAGATCACCCCCACTCGGAGCCACATCCCAGGAGTGGCCCCTTCAGCTTCAGATGATCTCTTTTAGCCTTGCTCTTTTGGTGATAATGGTTGGCCCAGAGTTCACACATGTGCCTTTAAGTTTCCTTCCTCTAATTCCCTCTTTGACCTTCTGTAATCCATCTTTTAAAGATTCTGATGGTGCCATGGTGAAAGACCTGACTGCTAACTGAGAAGCTGGCAGTTCAAACCTACCAGCTTCTCTGCAGGACAAACATGTGGCAGTTTGCTTCTGTAAAGATTACAGAATTGATGAAGTTCCCCCGGGGAATGCCAAAAATGGACTTTAGGGACAGGCCGTGGCACCCCATCAGACTGGACTAGAAAACACTCCTAAAGGTCAACAAGCACTCCTAAAGGACCTGGAACTATTTAAGGCTTGCCTTTATTTAGCCGTTGGATTTTTGTTGTTGTTTTCTTTTGCTCTGTCTTGTTTTTGTGCTTATTATTGTCTCTGTGTATCTATATAGATATGATAGGGGGCATAAAAAATCCTATAGGAGAAAACAACGGGACAGATGGTTCTAGGGAGACATTAAAGAGGGAAAGGCAGGGGAAGGGAAGTAAGTGTTAACAAACCCACAAACATGGGAACAACAAGTGATCTAAAATCGATGGCAAGGAGGGTGTAGGAGACCTGGTAGGACTTGATCAATGGGACCCGAATGAAGACCAAACTGATAGTGGAACAAGAAGAAGGTAAAATGAAATAGATGAAAGAACCAAGAGGCAAAGGACATTTATAGAGGTCTACATACAGGCATGTACATATGTAAATATATTTACATTTAAGAATAGGGAAATAGATCTATGTACATATATTTATATTTTAAGTATTACAGTAGCAGACGGATATTGGGTCTCTACTCAAGTACTCCCTCAATGCAAGAACACTTTGTTCTAACAACCTAGCATTCTGTGATGCTCACCTTTCTGACACGATCACTGAAGACAAAATTGATGCATAAGCAAATGGTGAAGAAAACTGATGGTGCCTGGTTATCAAAAGATATAGCATCTGGAGTCTTAAAGCCTTGAAGACAAACAAGCAGCCATCTAGCTCAGAAGAAACAAAGCCCACATCATAGAAAATGAGGTCGAGTTCAGAATGGAGACCCAAAGCCTATCTGTAGGCAACTGGACAACCCCTTACAGAAGGGTTGTGGGGAAAAGATGAGCCAGTCAGGGTGCAGGGTAGCAACGATGAAACATACAACTTTCCTCTAGTTCTTAAATGCTTCCTCCCCCCACTATCATGATCCCAATTCTACCTTACAAATCTGGCTAGACCAGAGGGTGTACACTGGTACAGAGAGGAGCGGGAAACACAGGGAATCCAGGACAGCTAAAGCTCTCAGGACTGATATTGAGAACAGTGATATAAGGAGGGAAACAGGAAGGTGGGAGGAAAAAGGGGGGACCAATCACAATGATCTACATATAACCCCCTCCCAGGGGGACAGAAAACAGAAAAGTGGATAAAAGGAGACATCAGTCAGTATAAGACATGAAAAAAACAATAATAATTTATAAATTATCAAAGGTTCATGAGGGAGAGTGTGGAGGGGAAGAAGGGGAAAATGAGGAGTTGATATCAAGGGCTCAAGTAGAAAGCAAATGTTTTGAGAATGATGATGGCAATAAATGCACAAATGTGCTTGACACAATGGATGGATGGATGGATTGTGATGAGTTGTACGAGCCCCCAATAAAATGATTAAAAAATATATTACAGAATTGGAAGCCCTGTGGAGCAGTTCCACTCTGCCCTTTGAGGTTATTTGTCAGAATCAACTTCTGGGCAGTGGATTTGATTTTGCTTTGGAATCTAGCTTTTAGCCACTTCAGCCCATTAAAAAATAAAGCTATCAATTACTCCTGGGATGAGGAGAGGGCTGTTATTCAACCTTCTGTGCCAACCTCTATGCTTTGACCTCACAGCTGTCTTTGATCTTCTGAAACGCTTTCTCTGGGTCCGTTGATGGCTCCCACAGTGGCCAGTAGGAATGTGTTCCTCACCTAGGATATAAAGGAACCAGCAGAGCTGGCTGCTCAGGGTACTTTGCATGCAGCAAATTAGCTCCCAGCTAAAAGAGAGCAACCTTGAGACGTGAATCAGTTTTTCATTTGAAAGTTGAATAAAGGATTGATTGCCTTAGTTGAAGTGCCTTCAGGAAAGAAAAGACTTGCCAATGATTAGAAATCATAGACCTTCTTTCAAATAAGTTTCCAGAAATTTAGCAAGCAGTATATAATAAAAGTTTTCAAGGCATCTGTATTGTATCTGAAGTAAAAGTTATCTTCCCACATGCCGCCACTTCTCCCCACCCCTGCATGGAAATCAGGGTAGTCATATGTCATGGGCTACCTGCTGGTTTGCTAACCCAACAATCAGCTGTATGAACCCACCAGCTGTTCCGATGAAGAACGATGAAGCTTTCTGTTCCCGTAAAGATGCACAGTTCTGTTCTGTCCGACAGGTTCGCCATGAGCCAGAAGGAAATTGATGTCAGTGAATCGAGTTGAGGGCATTAGTGTTAAAGTAAGAAACGTTTTTGGTTTTGTTTGGTTTCTTTTCATTTAAGTCAAGAAATAATTTCTACCTAAACTAAAAGCACACTTTTAAAAAATTTGCACATGGTCCTTACAAGTGGTACAGTTTGCACTTACATGCTTATTCTAACCCCCCATGCTTCAAACCCACCAATTGGGTTGTGGGTTTGAAGGGAGAAATAGGAGGCAATTTGATTCTGTAAAGACGTACAGCCTTGGAAACCTACGGGAAAGTTCTACCCTGTCTAGAGGCTGGCTTTTGTTCAGAATTGACTCCATGTCATAAACCCTATGCTAGGGAAACTCCCCAATCTGTGGAGAAGGGCTGTGACCTCACAAAGCATGTTACATCCCACTGCCATTCCTAAGAATGGATTGGTAGATCATATCATGGGTGATGATGTTTACATCATTATAAAACTGTGACACTATGTTATCACCTAACTGTCAAACCACTGGGACTCATGGACCAAGCTTATTGACTCATACCTGATGGAACATGATTCAATCCATAGTTACATGATAGTTGTTTGAATGGGGACATTCCATACAGCCTCTCCATAATAAAGCTCTAAATTCCTGTTTATCTTTATAATGTTATATACTTTGACCAACCAGCACTCTTTGCTCCCCTTTGTATTATGTTAGGTTCTCTAGAGAAGCAAAACTAGTGAGGCTTGTAGATGATTGTCTATAGAAAGAGATTCATATCAAGAAATGGCTATACAATTGTAGTAGGTAAGACCAGTCCAGTTTAAATTAGGATTCTCTTGATCTTGGAAACTGATAAACAGGAAGCAATGTGAGAAGCAGAGGTGGAAGGGGGCACTGGCTGGCAGATGCTGAGAGAAGTAAGTGAATCCAAAGTCAACTGAATGAATCCACTACTGATAGTCTGCTGATGCTGGGCAGACACACAGCCAAGATTCAGGAACCAGATGCAAGATCCAGCTCAAGCAGAAGACAAAGAGGTAAAGAGGATTAAACTCTGCTCAGTCTCTTTCTTATACAAAGACTATTACCCTCCCCACCCCAACCCCACCACCACCCAAGGATGTGTCATCAGGCTGTGACCTAAATGATAAATTGGGCTCAATTCCTACTCTTATCCCAGAGTGTCTAGTTGACAAAATCCCTAACTATCATACCCTTTATGTCCTTCTTTTCCTTCTTCTCTCTCTGCTATTGCAGTTGTTTGGGATCTTTTTTTTTTTTTTGACTGAAGGATCTTCTTGCCCTCTCCTTTCCACTGGTCAAAATTCCTTCCACTTTTGACAAACAGCAATACTTGGTTTGTGCTCTGTCTGACCTTATTTTGTTCTGTTTTATGTACTGCCAATATTATTTAACTTTTTATTTTAAAATAATTTTGAATCCACAGAAAAATTGCAAGAGTAATACAGAGCATATTGTACTTTATACATATATACTGCTTTTTAATATTTGCAAATTTTTTGTCTTTTCATCCTTTTGTGTGCTTGTAGAGATATATTTTTCCTCCTGAACTGCATGATAGTGGGTTTTATGTGTCATGTCCTTTACCCCTTATCATTTCAGTGTGTATTTTTTAAGAATAGGAATAGTCTTTTACCCAATCACAGTAGTTATAAACTTCAGGGAATTTGACATTAACATAATACATTTTTTTAAGCAACACTGAAGTAGTTAGTTTATTGTGTCAACCTGGCCGATAAACACATGTGGGGTTAATTGAAGGGCAGAAAGATAAGTGGCTCAGTGAGCCTCGCCTTTCTTGTTCTTGGGTCTCTTGCTTTGTGATGGTCGCACCAGGGTGCAGCTGCCTTGGCCACTTCCCTGCTTCAGTTGGCAAGGCTCACTTCCTGCAAGACATCCCCAAGGAGAAGCCACATGGGCCTACCCCGATGCAGCCTTGGGTGCTGGAGCAGCCGTGTGGAGACTCCTGCCAATGCTTACACGTTCACTGACTGCTGTCTGTTTTGTGAGATGGAGAAGGACTTTGTGGATTGGTGTTGGACATATGGGTCAATGTTGGACTTGTGGGCTTGGGCAGCACTGGGTTGGGATGTTTTCTTGATGTACACTTACCCTTTATATAAAACTCTGTCTTATACATCTTAGTTTCTGTGGATTTGTTTCTCTAAAATACCCAGACTAACACAAACACATGACCATTCTATCAGTTGTCCTAATATAATAATTATTTATAACTCCCCTCCAAAGCTCTATGCATGGTGACTCTTTGTGCAACAGAACAAACCCCAATCCCTCCTGCACCAGCCGCAAACCACTGCTGAGTTTGAGGCCATTTTGGCAGCCACTGTCATTCCAACTTGTTGTGGGTCTTTCTCTTCTTTGATAACCCTCACGTTACAAAGCATGATGTCCTTCTTAATGGAATTATCTCTCCTGTCCAAATCATGTAGGATGAAGTCTCGCCATCTTCGATTCTAAAGAGTAGTATGGCTAGTCTTCTTTCAAGACAGTTGGGTTTGTCCTTCTGGAAACCCATGGTATAGTCTTCAAAAGCATCACGATTCCCCGTGTCTTCTTTTCTACTGTTCAGCTTTTATGCACCTATAAGGTGATTGAAGATACCAGGATTTGGGTCAAGTGCACAAAACCTCTCAGAGGAACATCTTTGCCTTTGAACAATACAAAGATATCTTTTGCAAAAGATTGACCCAAAGCAGTTCCTTGTTTGATTTCTTGACTGCTGCTTGCATGGTCATGGATTGTGGAGACAGGTAAAATAAAATCCTTAACAACCAATGATGTTTTGTTTATCACAATGTTGCAGTTGTGAGGATTTTTATGTTCTTTGTGTTGAGGATTAATTCAAATTGAATGCTGTAGTCTGTGATCTTCATCAATAAGGCCTTCATATCCGCTTCATTTTCAACAAGGAAGGTTGTATCCTCTGCAAATGGCAGGTTGTGTTAGTCTGGGTTGACTAGAGAAACAAATTCATACAGACACTCTTATGTGTATAAGAAAGAGCTTTATGTACAAGAGCAGTTGAATATTGAGAAAACCATCCCAGCCCAAACCAGATCAAGTTCATAAGTCCAATATTAGCCCATATGTCTGATCTATAAAGTCCTCTTCAGACTCATGAAACATGCAATGATGCCGAATGCAAGAAGATCACAGGCTAGTGGGTAGGAAGTCTTGTGGATCCAGTGGTGTTGTAAGCATCTCAGCGCTGGCAGGGCTCTCCATGTGGCTTCTCCAGCTGTGAGGCTCTAGAACAGTTCCATGTGTCTTCTCAGTAGAGTGTCTCTCAGGGAGTCAGGGTAGAGAGTCTCCCACCTCCAAGGAGGAAATATTGGAGTATCCAGAATCCTCAAGAGAAGGCCATGCCTCTGTTGCACAACACAGAGGCCTGATTGGCTATCACCTGATTGGCAGGATAAACTCCACTCCTTCCCTCTTAACCCTGAAATTGAGGACTAAGTAACTACCAGATTATACAACTACCACACAGGTTATTAATGAGTCTTCATCCTATCCTAATGCCGTGTACTTCTTTGTATCATGCAGTTTCTCAGATTTTTTTTAAAAATACAGATTGAATCAAATTAAAAAAAAACACTGCCCTGGAGTCAATTACAATTTATAAATTGAATAAGTAGAGTAATGAGTATAGTTTGTGAAAGGTGTACACTTGGGATAAACCTCTTTCTTGTTCTGTTCCAGTAACTGACTCCTGACTAACTACAGGTTGCCTATGAGCACCGTGAAGTCTTCTGGAGTTGCTATTCTTTGAAATGCTAGCCACAGTTTGTTATCGTCCACACAGCCTACCACCTTTGCACCGTCAATAGAACACCGTAACCATGGTCCTGGGATTGTCTGCTTTCAGCTAGACTCTTTCTTTTCTCTTAAATAATTTTTGGGGCTCTTACAGCTCTTTTAACATTCCATACATCAACGGTATCAATCACATTTGTGTATATGTTGCCATCATCATTTTCAAAGCATTTTCTTTATCCTTGAGCCCTTGGTATCAGCTCCTTTTTCCCCTCCCTCACCCACCATACCACCATTATGAACCCTTGAAAAATGATAAATTATTATTATTTTCATAGCTTGCACTTTCGCTGTCTCACTTCACCCACATTTCTGTTGTTTGTCCCCCTCAAGCTGGGGTGGGGGATTATTTGTTGATCATTGCAATTGGTTCCCTCTTTCTCCCCCCACCTTCCCACTACCCTCATGGTATCACTACTCCCATCAAAGTCAGGCACTTTCTAGCCCATGACAAAAGATCCATATTTTGTCCATTCCAAAGAAAGGTGATATGATAGAATAATAGAACAGAATGATAGAATTTTGCAAGACTAATGATTTATTGCTAGTAAATACCATTTTTCAACAAAACAAATGACAACTATACACTTGAACTTCAGATGGAACACATAAAAATCAAATTGACTACATACATCTATGGGAAGAGACCATGGAAAAGTTCAATGTCAGCAGCTAATAATCAAGTGCTAACCTGTAAGGTAAAATTAAAGCTGAAAAAAATGAAAACAAGTCCATGAGACTCAACATCTGAGTATCTCCTTCCTGAATTTCAAGAACGGATTTGTTCCATTGAACACTAGTGACAGAAGATTTGATGAGCTGTAGAATGACATCCAGAACATCATTTATGAAGAAAGCAAAAGGGCAAGAAAGAAAGAAAAGATGAAAGTGGGTGTCAGAACAGACTCAAACTTGCTCTTAATCATAGAATAACTAAGGCACCTGTAAGAAATGAAGACAAAGAGCTAAAAATAAAATTTCAAGGGGGAGCTCAAGAAGACAAAGTAAAATATAGCAAATGTGAAACAACATACAGTTAGAAAACTGAAAGGAAGAACACACTTAGCATATCTTCAACGGAATGAACTCAAGAAAACCGGGGGTCTTGAGCTGCCATGTTGAAAGGTACTGTGGGAACATACTGAATGATGGAGGATGCACCAAGAGAAGATGGAATGAATACACAGAGTTATTATATAAAAAAGACCCAGTCGACATTCCACCACTTCAGGAGGAAGTAAACATGCAAGAACCAATGGTACTAAAGAAAGAAGATCAAGCTGCACTGAATGCATTAACCAGAAACAAAGCTCCAGGAATTGACAGGATACCAACTGAAATGTTTCAGCAAGCTGATGAAGGACTGAAAGCACAGACTCTTCGATGCCAAGATAGTTAGACGACGCCTACTTGGCCAACTGACGGGAAGAGATCCATATCTGTACTCAGTCCAAAGAAAGGGGACCCAACAGAAGGCTCAAATTGTAGAATATCATAGCTGATATCACATGCAAGCAAAATCTTGCTGAAGATCATCCAACAATGGTTACAGTAAGTAGTACATTGACAAGGAGCTGCCAGAGGTTCTGGCCAGATGCAGAAGCCATGGAACAAAAGCCATATCATTGCTGATATAAGATGGATCTTCACTGAAAGCATAGAATACCAGAAAGATGTTTACTTGTATTTTATTGGCTATGCCAAGTCATTCGAATGAATGGATCATAAAAAATTATGAATAGCCATGTCTATTGGGAATTCCAGAACACTTGGATAATGGGAATTCCAGAACACTTGATTGTGCTCATGTGGAACTTGTATATGAATCAAGAAGTAGTTGTGTGGACAGAACAAAGGAATACCTTATGGTCTAAAATCAGTAAAGGTGTGTCTCAGGGTTGAAACTTCTCACCATACCAACTCAAAATGTATGCTGAGAAAATAATCAGAGACGTTGGATTATATAAACAAGACTGTGGCATCAGGAATCGAGGATGCCTTATCAACCACCTGTGATGTGCAGAGGACACAGCTTTATTTGCTGAAAGTGGGGAGGATTGGAAGCACTTGCCGATAAAGTTCCAGAATTGCAGCCTTCAGGATGGATTACAACTCAAAGTCAAGAAGACCAAACTCCTCACAACTGGACCATTCGTTAACATCGTGATAAATGGAGAAAAGATTGAAGTTGTCAAAGATTTTGTCTTGCTTGGTTCCACAATCAAAGCTCATGGAAGCAGCAGTCAAGTGATCGAGTGATTCATTGCATTGGGTAAATCTGCTACACGAAACTTCTTTAGGGTATTGAAAAGCAAGGAGGTTAATTTGAGAACTAAGGTGTGTCTGACTCAAGCCATGTTATTTTTAATTACTTCATATGCATATGAAGTTAAATAAGAAAGAATAAAATTCAATGCATTTGAATCGAGTGCTGGTGAAGAACATTAATAGTACCATAGACTGCCAAGCAACTAATCTATCTTGGAAGAAGTCCCAACAATGTTCTCCTTGGAGGCAAGGATAGAGAGGCTTCACTTTCATGTTTGGGGCCTGTTGTCAGGAGAGACTAGTCCCTGGAGAAGGACAGCGTGTTTGGTAAAGTGGAGGGGCAGCAGCAGAGAGGGAAGTCCTCAACGAGCTATATTGACGCAGTGGCTGCAACAACAGGCTCAAGCATGGGAACAATGGCGAGGACGGTGCAGGGTCAGGAAGTGTTTCCTTCTGATGGGCAGAGGGGCATTATGGGTTGAAACAGACTCCATGGTACCTCACAACAACAACAACCTATTGAAGGTAGGATCAATATGCTTTGGAGGAGTACCCATTCATTTTTTTGAGGACTTGTTTTCTTTCTGGCATATTAAGACAGTGTAGACTCATTTGGGAACCTACTCGCCCAAGTCTGAAATCGGTAATATATCCACTCATATTCATCCATTGTTTTCATCACATTTATACCTGCTATGCATCACCCACTCTGCTAGACTCCACGGATACGGTGATGGGTAAAACCAGAGATGAGCTTTTTCCTCAAGGAATTTACAGTTAATTATATGAGACAGATCTTGATATACTATCTTCTCCATATCTTACACTCTTCTTACAATTCTCTCCGGGGGCGGTGAAGTAGGCGGGTAAGAGATGACTATGAGGGATCCAGTTCATATCTGAACAGGTTTATTCCACACAAGAAAGTGTAAACCTGTCTTTGCAATCCGTGGACTGCTTAAGACAAGTTCCCTCAGTAAGCGCTTGTTGTATCTTCATTAGGAAGCCTTTGCAGGGAAGGATCCATCAAACTAGTGGCTTTCGGCGTATTTGAGGGCCCGTGCAATTTAAAGCAGAAGTTCAATAAGCTCAGAAGGATATGGCTTTTCTTTGATATTCTGAAAGGCAATCTTGGTAGATTTTCTCAAAGGATGCAGAACAATCGTGGGGGCTATTAGGAAGAAATTGTAAGGAAATTGAAAAAATTCAGGGAAGTTGCACCAAGGGATTTTTTTGTATCACGACAATGCAGCTGCTCCTGCTTTGAGGGTAGCAAAGCCATCCTAGGAGAATTTCACTGAGAAACTTTACCCCATCCAACCTGCTTCCTGGATCTTGTCCCTTCAGACCTCCTTTTGTGCCCTAAATTCAGAGCACATTGAAAAGGAATAGGACTTGGTCCCTTGAGGACGTCAAATTTCTAATTTGGACAAAGCGTCAATTGAAGAGCACAAAATTCCTTGGAGAAGGGTTAGAGAGCTGGAAACCCTATCTTGAAACTCTCTTCAAAAGTTTGATGGAGAATGTGTTGACAAACAGTAGCTTCACATCTTGGTATGTCTGTATAGTAAAGGTTTCTATAATTTCATAGCAATATTTTTTGATTTGCCTTTGGACATGAATTTTTCATACATTTTATTGAATGTTGACTAAATGAAGCTTCAGTTACTTCCGAGGGACTTCACACTTTCTCCGTCCTCTGAATCACGGCAGGAAGAGCCTGCAGTCTTGTAAGAAACACCTTCCAGTCTGTGTGTCTTCACCCAGCACAGCTGGCTGTCTGTGGCAGAAAGAAATCAGGGAACCCCTCGGTGTCTTCACTCATTCATTCACTCACTCACTCACTCACTCATTCACTCACTCACTCATTTAGTCACTCACTCACTCACTCACTCAGTCACTAACTCACTCATTCACTCACTCACTCATTCACTCACTCATTCACTCACTCACTCACTCACTATAGTGCCAAATGTCTAGGCCCAGGGCTGGACAGAGGAAGACACCGAGTGTTCACTGCTAACAAGAAATGGAATTGAACTAAAACTTTAAGAAAGAGCAAACAATGCCCAAGTCAGAGATGATGCAATGGAATGGAACTCAGTTATAAAGAGAAATGAAATCCCGATACATGACACAACATGGTTGAAAATATCACACGAAGTGAAATAAGCAGATGCAAACGGTCCCCTATTATCTGATCCTATATAAAACATGTAGAATAGGCAAACATATGGAGATTAACTTTCGCCACAGTTATCAGTGATGGGAGGGAGGGAAAAAGAGGAATCATTGTTTAGGAGCCATTGAGTTTCTTTCTGTTTACGGATACTTGGTGATGGTGGTTCAACATGACGGATATAATTAATGTCACTGAATTGTCCGTGTGAAAGATCATTGTGTCGTTGCCTTGGCAAGCGATGCATTATCTGTATTTGTAGAATAAAAGATCTATATGGAAAAAAGACATTATGCTTGATAAAGTGGAGGCTCGGTGAAAAAGAGGAAGACCATCACGGAGACGGATCGGCACCCCGACTGCAATCCTGGGCTCAAGCACAGCAGTGGTTGTGAGGACGCTGCAGGCCCGGCAGTGTTTCCTTCTGTTGTGCATGGAGCGTTTTGAGTCAGAACCCACCGGATGGCGCCTAACAATAATGCATGTGTGGATTGTTGAAGAGCCACAGCTGAGGGCGAAACGCCTTCAGTCCCATGTGTGATTCTCCTTCTTGATCTCTGTGCTTCGACAGAACTGATTTTCTTAATTCCTTAAGGAAAAGAAAAAAGAAAATTCCATCCCACCAAGAGTCTCTGGGTTCTCCACACTGTACTCATTGTTTAGATGAGAGTCCATCCCTGCGAATCCCCCAACCCCCCTTTTAACCTTGTTGTTTCCGAAGTTAGCATTCCCCCTATTTGCCTGCTCATTCCATTTATAGTTGGAGATACAGAACATCTGCGCACCGGCAGGAAGCTTAGATTTTTATTCAATGGCAATAGATGTTTGGATAAAAAAGGAAACGGGAAAGAGCCATCCTGGCATTTAAGGTAACTGACTAGAGATGTGTCCTCTCACTTGAACTCAGAAACTTAACAACTTTGACACAAATGTTAGTGTTCTCACCTCTATCTCTAGAAGACTTGCTTGCAGTCTGAAAAACTAGAAATGAACAAGTCATTGCACACACATTCAAAATAAATGAAATGTCCCATGATGAGACTGTACGCAGAACCTCCTGACTTATGTAGGGATGCTACTTCCTGCAGCGGTCATGCTATTTCAGAGTATTAGTGTGACTGTACGTGTACCTCAGGGACTTTGGGGAATGTAATTTTCGACATTTAATATAGATGGAATGTGCATGCTTTTAGACTCAGTTGTGCAAAGCTGACTGGATCAGACTGCATTACTGAAAAAATGTATTTGGGTATGTAACACAGAATTTATAGAGGCCTTTCTTTCCATAGCCTCACCACATTTCTTAATTTTCTGAAAAACTGTGTGAGGTAGCAAAATGTCCCCAAGAAACTGCCATTCAAGAGACTTACGGGCATTTACTTTTGGTACCAAAAAAAAGTGTTGAGAATAATGCAATCAATAGACTGGGAATTGAATGGCTAAATTATCAAATTGTGATTGTTTTATTTACCCACAGATCTAAAACATTTATAGTCAAGGATGTAATGATTTGTTCTCTAAAATTATGAATATAAAAAATTGGCATGTACCCTTTACTTTTCTAGTTAGAAAAGTTACATATTTATTGTTGCTGTTTTTAAAGCTTATTGTTATGTGACCACTAAACCGGTTCCAACTCACAGGGACCCTATGTGCAACAGAGAGAAACCCTGTCCTATCCTGCCCCATCCTCACAATTGGTCATATATTTGAGCTCATCGATGCTGCCACCGTGTCACTTCGTCCTCCCAGGGCCTTTCTCTGTTTCAACAAGGAACTGCTCTCTCCTGACAGCATGCCCAAAGTACTTGAAGCCAAGTCTCGCCATCCTTGCTCTAAAGAGTATTCTGGCTACACGTCTTCCGATACAGATGTGTTTCTTCTTTCGACATCTGATACTTTCAATAGTCTTTGCCAGCACCATCATTCAAATGCATCAATTCTTCTTTGGCCTCCCTTATTCTATTTCCAACTTTCACAGGCATATAAGGTGAATAAAAAATACCATGGCTTAAATAAGGCAAACTTAGTCCTCAAAGTAACATCCTTGCTTTTCAACATTTTACAGAAGTGTTGTGCAGCAGATTCATTTCAATGCAAAATTATTTCATGTCTTGATTACTGCTTCCAGGAGCATTGATTGTGGATCCAAGCAAGACAAAATCCTTGACAGCTTCAACCTTTTCTCCATTTATCATGATGTTATTTTTGGTCCAGTTTTGAGGATTTGGGGTCTTCTTTACATTGAGTTGAAATGTGCATACTGAAGGCTGCAATCTGTGATCATCATCAGCAAGTGCTTCCAGTCCTCCTCACTGACAGCAAGCAAGGCTGTGCCATCTGCATTCCGCAGGTTGCTAATAAACCTTCCTTCAAAACTGATGCCACCTTCTTCTGTATAGAATCCAGTTACTCTGATTATATGCTCAGGGTCCAGATTGAATAAATATGGTAAGAGGATACAACCCTGACACCAACTTTTCCTGATTTCAAACCATGGAGTGTTCCCCTGTTCTGTCTACACAACTGCCTCTTGATCCATGCACAGGTTCCCTGTGAGCACAACGGAGTGTTCTGGAATTCCCATTCTTCTCAAGGCTATCCATAGTTATTTTTATGATCAAAACCATCAAATGCCTTGGCATAGTCAATAAAATACAAGTAAACATCTTTCTGGTATTCTCTGGTTGCAGTCAGATCCATCTGACATCGGTAATGATCTAGCCCTTATTCCACTTCCTCTTCTGAATCTGACCTGAACCTCTGGAAACTCCCTGTCAATGTACTGCAGCAAGCTTATGTTGGATGAATTTTGGCAACATTTTGCCTTCATGTGATATCAATGATATTATTCTATAATACGAACATTCTGTTGGGTCACCTTTCTTTACAATGGGTACAAATATGGATCTCATATTCAGTTGGCCAAGTAGCTGTCTTCTAAATTTCTTGGCATAGAAGGGTGTTTGCTTCCAGTGCTACATCAACTTTTTAAAACAATGCAATTGGTATCCTATCAATTCCTTGAGCCTTGTTTTTGGCCAATGCTTTCAGTGCAGTTTGAACTTTTTTCTTCAGCACCATTGATTTTTGCTTATATGCTACCTTCTGAAACAGGGCAATGCCAACTAGTTCCTTTTGATACAGGAACTGTGTATTCTTTCTCCTTTTGATGCTCCTGCATCATACAATATTTTGCCCATTGAACCTTTCAACATTTCAAAACAAGGCTTGAATTTGCTCTTGAGTTCTGTCAGTTTCACATATGCTGAGCATGCTCTTCCTTTCTGGATTTCTAACTGTAGGTTGTTTCACATTTCATTGTAATGTTTTACTTTGTTTTCCTGAGCTGCCCTTTGAAATCTCCTATTCCGTTCTTGGACCTCATCATTTCTTACAAGGGATTTAGTTACTCTATGACCCCCACACTGATCCTTTCTTGCTTTCTTTCCTGTCTTTCTAATGGCCTTTTGCTTTCTCCATGAACGATGTTCTTGAAGTCCTCCAACCAGTCATGAGGTCTTTTGTCATTAGTACTGGATACCTCAAATCTTTTCTAGAGATGCGCCCCCAGATTCAGGTGGGAGAAAATCATGGTTATATTTTGGCTCCCATGGACTTGTTTAATTTTTCTTCAGCTTCAATCTAAACTTACATATGAGCAAGTGATGGTTTGTTCCAGTCAGTCCCTAGCCTGGCTTTAGCTGCTGATATTGACCTTCTCCAGGGTCTCTAGGTAGGCACTTTTATTTCTGTGCATTTCATCTGGAGAAGTCCATGTGTATACTCAGTATTTGTGTTGTTGTAAAATGATATTTGCTGTGAACAGTTGTTGGTTTTGTAAAATTCTATCATGCAATCTCCAGTTTGGTTTCTATCACCAAGACCATATTCAACAACTACTGTTCCTCTTTGTTTTCAACTTTTGCATTCCAATCATCAATAATGATCAATGCATCTTGATTTTAGTTCAAAACCAGCAGCTACTTTGGGGGCAGGGGGTGGAGGGCTCCAATAAAGAGTTACAGTCTTGGAAACTCTCAGGGGACAGTTTTATCTTGTTTGCTATGAGTTGGCATCTATTCAATGGCAATGAGTTTTTGGTTTTAGGGGGCTCGTCTTCCAACACTATAAAGCACAATATGCAGTTGTCATTCTTGAACTGTCATTGGCTAATTTTTGGACTGTCACCAGGCCTTTGTTCTCAATCTATTTTATTCTGAAAACTTTCCTTACAACCAGTCCACCATGGGTGATCTTGCTTGAATTTTAAATACCAGTTGCATAGCTTCCAGCACCATAACAACATATAAGCTGCTACAGCACCAAAAAAAAAAAAAAAAGAGAAAATAAAGGACCTATGGGTGGTGATCCTTAAAGATAACCCTTCTTAAATGTCTTTTCCTGTAATACCATCCAAATATAGCAACACCTTTCTAACATTGACCATGTTTAGGGTCAGAAAACTCTCAAAGAACCGCCTGAAAAGAAGACCAAGCCTAGGGGAAGGCTCAGTAGAAAAGGAATATGCTGGTTGGTTCCTGGTTATTTGGACAGAAATTTTGTTTGTAATTTAAGGTAGAAAATAGAGAGTCGGTACATTTTGCATCAGGACCTTCACGACTCTCTATCTTCCACTGTCTACTTTCCTGTAAATTTTTTTCCATTAAAAAGACCAATGACCTGCTTACACGGTATTTGAACATCTGTTCCAGTCTGCACGCCCCTGGAATTTCACTTCACTAGACCCCACCTTTAAGCTTTTGGCCCTTTTCTTATATGGAATGTAAAGTCTCATTTATCTCATTCTATTCAGTGCACGTGTGGAACATTTTGAACATGTAATTTATTGAGTCATGGCAGGAACTATAAGTCTATTTATGTGACTTTGAAACCAGCCCCGCTTGCACTAGCAAGCTTAATGAAGGCTTCTGACAGTACAATAAGAGGTTCTTATTATGTTTCAATATGAGTGTTTGCATTTGACACTTTCTCTTGGTGTGGGTAACACCACGCTAGAAGGCTCTCCACCTCCCGGCTCTCATAGCCCTTATCTTGCTGCATGTATCGCTTTATGTTCTGACGGTTTGTTCACATAACTGTTTTCCACAGAGGCCTATGGAATTACCAAGGTCGGTGACCATATTCTCATTCTTTCAACGCGTATTTCTGAGCACCTGTTACACATCACACAGTCTAATAGGCACAGAAAATGCTATGATGTAAAAGGTAAATATGACTTGCTGGGGGAAATGCATCCAACTTGATGTATTAGTTAGCTATTCTCAGTGTGTGAGTTAGCTATGCTAACTAATGCTACATGAAAAATTAGTGACCTCACCAGCAAGCATTTATTCTCATGGCCATGAATCCGTAGGCTCGGACTGACCTTGACTGGGCTCTGGAGGGGCATTTGGCTTCAGGCTGCAGACTGACTCAGCCCAGCTCCTGACTGTGAGTGGGTTTAGGTTTGGGACACCTGCGTTCATTCTGTGACACAAGCCACACACAGAGAAGCCTCTCCTCATGGTAGAACACTGGTTCCCAAAGCCTCTGCTTCCTGGCATCCACTCATTTTCCATCGGTTAATTCCCGTCACACAGCCGGCTCAACTTCAGTGACGCAGGGATGCTCCTATTGTAGAAAGACAATGCAAAACTACATGGCAGAGTGTGGATGAACACTCTTAAGACAGGGAGCATGCAAAGAATTGCAAAATATGATACAACCTACTGCCGTATTAGTTACTTTCCTTGCTACAGTTATCCGTTCTACCCTGTTCAGCCCCCCCTTTTTTTCAGCTTTTCCTTATGATTTAGGTGAAAGTTTACAAGGTGAATTGTTTTGTCATCCAACAATTCCTATACATTTCATGGCGTGGATTGCAATTCCCATTTTCTTCCTGCATTTACCTGATCACCGTGTCCTTTCCTAGCCCATCGTGTCTCCTGAGCTTTTCCTCTGGGTGAGTGCTGCTCTTTTCTCTAGTACAACTGATTGTCCTCAGAGGTGTGAATCTTCCTAGTGATACTGTTCGCTTTATAAGCCTGTTGATTGTTCGGTTGCAAGTCAAGTCACAGGGCGAATTCAGTTTTAGGCTTCAAAGGTGACGAAAGGCCTTAGTCAAATAAGCGAGGTATTTTTTTTAACTAGGTTTTTTTTATATGAGAGTGTTTTTTGTTTCACAGTTCTCTAGCCAGGACCTCCTGTTGTGAGCCCTGGTCTTTGCAGACTGTGTTATGCCAATTGACCTTGATATTCTCCATGACTATGGTCCTGAATGTCAAGCACAGTGACTCATTCTCTGAAGGTTACAGCTAAGTCATTTTCATATTTTTGTCCCCCACGTTCTCTATGATATAACTGCGTTGGTCGAAATAACCTCTGTGAAATATATATTCATGGGTGTAGTTTCATTTGCATTCCCACATCTGCTCAGTTTATATTTCTATCTATACATCCATTCATAACAATTGTTACGATGTTTACTGCAGGATTGCAAAAATAAAACTCACTCCCATCGAGTTGATTCTGACTCATAGCGACATTAGGGGGAGTGTCTTTCTCCCTTCAAAGTAATCATTTGTCGCACCTCATCTTGCAGTAGGATTTTCCTTTATTGTATTTGCCTGTTAATGCTGTCTTCAGTGTTTTTCTTTGCTCTGGTCACTGTGTCCTGACACCCCCCCCCTTGCTCTTTGTTGCCTTTCCCTTCACCTGAGTTAATAAGCATCTACTCTCAAGGAAATGATTTCCCCTCCCTTCTTCTCACCGCACTGGTGACCTTCAAATATTTCTTTCTGAGTGCAAACCTTTTTTTTTTAATTTTTCTAGTCATGGTCTCATGTACTATTTGTTTTTTTGAGATTGACTAATTTCACTCAGCATAATCCCCTACCTTTAGAACAATGAACTACTTAAGATCAAGAGGGCAGTGCTTTCCCAGGAAAACATCTCAGAAATAAGAGCCGGGACAGGAACAGACACTCGCATAGCCATATTCCCTGCAGTGTTCCTCACAAGAGCACAATGATGAAGCCACCCGTCCCTCGTTAAAGACTTATTACACATACTCAGACCTATTCAAGATCTGTCTCTACTGCTCTATAAACCTCACGAAGTCACAGACCCTGCCTGTTTGGGGAATCATTCACCAAACTGTCCCTTGTACACAGCATGTTCTCAATTAATTTGTGTTGACGTAAAATGAATTGGTAAGTGTACTGATGGAAGTTCAGAGATTTGACGGATCGTATGGAACAGAGGTTCTTAATTTTGTTCAATAAAAACACCTGAGCAGCTTTAAACATTCTATGCCTGTACCTTAGTCAGACCAATCAAATCTGATCCCCCAAATTAGAAATTTGGTCTTAAATGGGTGCATAAGCAAATGTGGCAAAGAAAGCTGATGGTGCCCGGCTATCAAAAAGGATAGCGTCTGGGGTCTTAAAGGCTTGAAGGTAATCAAGCAGCCATCAAGCTCAGAAGCAACAAAGCCCACATGGAAGAAGCACACCAGC
>NW_022103908.1:25842848-25892157 GCF_000313985.2 Echinops telfairi | reverse complement strand
GAATGTACAAATGCGCTTTACACAATTGATGTATGTATGGATTGTGATAAGAGTTGTATGAGCCCCTAATAAAAAAATTTTTTTTTTAAAGAAATTTGGTCTTGACATCATTTAAACGCATACTAAGTGATTCTAATATGTAGCTAGGGGTAAGAGCACCAGACCTATAAATTGGATTTGGTCAGACTAGGTGGATTTCTTGGAAGAAGTGGTATTTCGACAACTCCTAAACTAAGGAGCCCTGATGGTATGGTGGGCTATACATTGAGTTACTAAACACAAGGTCAGCAGTTCAAACCCACCAGTTACTCCACACAAGAAAGATGAGGTTGTATGCTCCCATAAAGATTTAAATCTTGGAAACCCAAAAGGTTACACTCTGTTTGCTGTAACCATCCACTTTCAGTGGTTAGCAGCAGGGCGTTTAACCATGACATGACCAGGGTTCCTTGAATAGCGCTCTAAAAGTAGAACTCCCCCATAGGATCCTATAGAGCAGAATTGGACTACCCCATAGGGTTTCCAAGGCTATAAACCTTTCTCCTGTGGAGTAGCTGATGGGTTTGAACCTCCAACATTGCAGATAGCATCTGAGTGCTTTACCACACCACCTCGAACTCCTTAGGTGGGAGTGGGAAAGAGAATTTCTAAACAGAAGCAGTTACATATGCCAAGCCACTAAAGTGAAACAGAACCATTTCACGTGGTGTCGAGCTCAGAGTAAGGTGACTGAAGAGGAAACTAATAAATGTGGTTCTGGGGAGACTTCTTAGATGAAAGAACCAGAAAGACTTAGGCTTTGGACGGGAACCCTTCCCAACGAGGAAGGAGAAGCCCCTTGGAAAGGCCATCCGTCTCAGTCCCTTTCCTTGCCAGCTTGCCAGCAAGGTGAGGTATTGTCCAGAGTGGCTTTTGCCTGAGTTTGGTTTTGCTGCTGCTATTGCTAGGCTGCTCCTTTCCCTTGTTTATGGAAGTCCCCAGGCTGCCTTCTAATCTCTAGGATATGACAGTCTTTCCACACAATATTTTTGTTTGTGATGACTTACATTACACCGAGTTACATTTTAATAGAGGGCAGAGTCTTAATGGAAGTTGAATTACATTTTTAGCAGGCAAATACTTTTTGTTAATTGGTACTATAAGAAATAATACCAAGTACATTCCTGCTTTTAAAAAACTGCTCTCCACAATGAACTTTTCAGTAGCACAATATTCTTCTGATGTCTATCCATAGGAGTACCTTTCAGAGAAAGATTTTCTATCAGTAAAAGCCCAGCTGTTGTCAAAAATGATTTGCCTTTCTTTGCATCCCTTACTGAGAAATATTTATCACTCATTCTTGATTTACTTATTTTTGTCTTATTCACCAGGAAGTGACGAGCTAAAATCAAGCAGTTCAATACTCACCTGGGTTTGGCGATAATTAATTTACTTTCATGCTTTCTCTTTACATTTTTAATTCTTAATTTTTATCTTTAGTACTTCTTCCTATATGGGTCTGCAGTCCTCATTTACCATCTATACTTGATATACATACACCATATATATGAAGGGCTACCCCCTCCACTGAGAGGAGCTTTCCTAGTACACATTTTTCCTGCCAGGTGAGCATGGAGCAACTCGCTCTGACTTACTGCACTCACCTGGGAATGTTCTCTCTGGTCACAGTGAATTTTTTCATAAAAGCAGTTTCACTCAAACCTCGTTTACTGTCATGGCAGATTTAAGCGAAAAACATGAGGCTGTGAAATTTTGTTTCCTGCTGGGGGGAAATGCCAAAGAAACTGTTGTGATGTTGAGCACACCTTACAATGACAGCGCTATGGGAAAAACTCAAGTGTTATGAGGGGTTTTCTCTTTCAAAAAAGGTGGAATGTTGATTGATGACAAACTTTATTCTGGATGTCCACTAACTTCCTGAATGGATGAAACTGTCAACCCATAGTGCATTTAGATATTGTTCCACCAGGTCAGAATGTTAATCAAGCTTTCTGTTCAGAGGTTCTGAAAAGCTAGTTGAGCAGTGTGCAAGAAAAGGCCTGCTGTGTGGCAGACGGGGGACTGGCTTTGCCACCACGACAATGCACCTGCTCATGCAGCCATCTCACTGCACCCGTTTTTGGCAAAAACCAACATGCCTCTCTTGCCCCATGCACCTTCCTGACCTGACCTCGCTCCATCGCTCCATGTGACTTTTTTTTTTTTTTCTGTGAATGCAGAGGGACATGAAAGGACAACGATTTGATGATGACAAGAGGTTACGAAAAAATGCTGAGGTGCTATCAGCTATCCAAACAACTGAGTTTGAAAAACGTTTCCAAGCATGGAGTTGCAGATTTGACAAATGTATCAAGTGTAATGAAGAGGACTTAGAAGATGATAATAGCATTTTGTAAAAAAAAAAAAAATTAAATACAAAGCTTTGAAGCAAAAGGTTTCCAGCTTTGGGCTACGATCTGCATGGCCTATAGTTGGCAATGACCGTGGGGCGCTGGGGGTCAGCACGGACTCAATGGCAGTGAGAGTTCTCTTACTCGATGTGACAAAAGCCAAGTGATGTAAGGCATGATCGCTGTTCTGTAAGCTTTTCAATCCACTGCATATTCAGAGATGAATGCCTCTGCAAATAGATATCAATAAAAAGCGTATACTTTGTTTTTTAGCTCTCAAATGATGTCGACAAAATGCATTTCCTTTTTTCTAGCTTATAATCAAGGTGCAACTTTTTTTTTTAACTTTCAGATTCTCTTCCAAAGAGACATGTATGTATGGATAGGCACATATGCGTAAAGGCACGAGTAGTTAATATTTTCAACGTCTCATTACAAAGGGTGACAATGATGAGATATTTATTTGCTGCAGTGCCAGGTGGAAGATATATGGCCACTAACAATGAAACAGTAAATGCATAAATAATTGCTGCCTGTTGCCTTTCTTGCATCTTTTGAGAGAAAATAATATCAATTGAAATCAAGCAATTTTAAGCCCTGTCATTGTGCAACAGGGAAGAAAATCTAAGAAAATGAGCAGTCTGCCCTCCTGCTCCAGAAAGTTACAAATACAGGATTCAATAAACCAAATGGAGAATTCGAACTGAAAATTCGGTCATTCTTGATGCCAACACAGTGGTGGTTGTCTCTCACTCCAATAGAAAGAGTAATTTACATACACACACACACAGCCTTTAAAAGATATCCCTTGCCATAGTCCTACCTTCTAAATCCAATCAGCAATGTTATTACTGCCTCATTTTATTAACAACTATTAATCTTCAACACTGTGTTACTGGAAACTATTGATCTCTTTCTGGTCTGTATTTATAAGGTAGAAAGCTGCTTGTTTCTATTTACTAATGTAAGAAAAAGATTTAACACGAGACACTTTGCAGAGGAAATGCATAAACTTCCACGCAAATAAGCGCTTACCGAAGGGCAGGTGCATCTAGGTTGCACTGGGACCTGGTGCGGTATTACAGGCCAATCGCTACACTTCGTGCTAATTGTAATGTACTGTTGTCAAAATTGCACAGTATCTCAAAGTTAGTTTCTGATTCGTGTCATCTTCCATAACTTAATTCTGAAAACCTAGAACATATTGCATTCAGTTCCTGTTCATGGGACTATGAAATCATTTAAATATCTCTCTATTTTGAGTATTCAGATACCAGCAGTGTTGGAGGGACCGGTAAGCAAATCCAGGTTGGCTTGTGCTTATTCATTAATCTGTTGTGAACAAGTTACACATTTGTCCACCCCATCTAGATTCTGCTTCTAGTTATAGCTGCCATCAGTCTACATCCCAACTCTAGAGCACCTCCTACAAAATCAAGCCCTCTTAGCAAATACACAATCCCTCACAAGGGCAGAGTGCCCAGGAAGCAAGGTAAAGCACAGGTGTGTATATGCTTACTTACTAATCAGGAGTGAGCAGTTTCCCATGGATCTTATCACATGTCCGCATGTGGTAAAAATACACTTAAAATGGTTCACCATAGAGTTGTAAGAAAGCACTGATAAGCCGGTGCCTACCTTGCTTATTGAGTATTCTGCCCTATTAGTCCAATATCCCTGTTAGTTCAGAATGGACAGATGTTTATTAAATCATACCGCATCCACACAGACTTCTCGTAACATAAAATACCAGTGAGTGGACATCCACAGACCTGACCCTAGTCATATTTACAAAAAAATCCCCAAACACCACAAGCATTTGTCTTCTGGCAAATAATTTTTCCAGCTGTCTATAGAAATACTTAAACAATGCACTGCAGGGTAGCTTGATTATTTTGTTCAGTAGATGGTACATTTTCAAAATGGATGTAAAATTACATTTTTTTATTTGATCCCCAAGTCCCCAGTAAACTGTTCTGTGGTTGTTTGTTCCACACCAATTCTTGTTCTTGGGCACGAACACAGGAGCTGCCAGACGCAGGTCCACCGGAGGTTAATCTAAGGCAGTGGGAACGTTTCCAAGTTTCCATCTTCTTCCAATCCAACTGTCCGCAAGTCAGTTCCACCTCCATCCAACCCCATGTGTGTCTGAATAGAACTGCACACCATAGGGTTTTAGGGTTTGGTTGCTTTTTTGCTTTTCCTCAGAAGTAGATCTCCAGGCCTTTCTTCCAAAGCACCTGAGTGCCAACCCTTTGGTTGGCAGCCAAGTGTATTGACAACGTGCACCACCTAGAGACTCTTCCTGCATTTAATTCCAAGCCAAACCCATTGCTAAGGAGTCCACTCTGTCTCGTGTTGACCTTGTACAGAGCTTAGGACATTATAAATCTTTGTAGAAGCAGATGGGTTCATCTTTCTCCTACAGAGGGGATCCGTTGGTAGATTTGAACCCCTGGCCTTGCAATGTGCCTAGCCTATGATGCCGCCAGGTCTCCTTCTCCTCCATCTAAAAATGTAGAAAAGGCCTAACAAATTCTTCCACTGTGCAGGATAAGTGATAGACTAACGGCAGCAACCAGCTTGTGCTGAGCAGAGCTTTCTTGTTCCTTCCCAATCAGTTTATCTCTCGGCTCCGTCCTCCCCCAACCCATTCTCATCTTTCTCCTCACCTCCCTGGCTCCCTTTCTTCCTCTGTTTCAGAGGTTGCAACCTTCCTAATGCCACAACCTTTAATATAGTTCCTCATGTTGTGGTGACCCCTAACCATAAAATTATTTTCATTGCTAGTTTATAACTGTAATTTTGCTACTGTTATGAATTGGAAAACCCTTGTGAAAGGGTCATTCGACCCCCAAAGGGGTCACGACCCACAGGTTGAGAACTGCTTCCTCTATTTATATCTTCCTGGTTCACATTTACTTTTACAGAAATTTTTGGCTAGATAATTTACATCTTTTGAAAGTAAAATCTAAGCAAAATGGCAGGTGCTATACCAAGACATTTACAGAGGAGAATCTAATAATCCCCTATAGCTGCTGTTCCTAAGTTCAGTCTAACATACTACAGAACTGCATTCACTAGTTTAATTTTCTTTTCCTAGTTGTATCGAAGTTATTATGTCTTTTGATTGTTTTAAAATTCAGGTTGATCAGAATCTTAAAAGAAAAAAACAAATCCCACAAAGTTTAACTGTGGTTTGGCAAGGCAGCAAAGGGATTTGAAGAGAACAGATCTGATGAAAAAGAAGAATGTTTGAGCATTTTCAACTGGCCAGAGTGGAAGCAGTGAGAAACGGGAAATCTCAGAAGGAAACTACAACAAGCTAAAGGGGTTTATAAAAGAATCATAGCCATTTTTAGAGATAAAGTTGGAAAGGACAATGATTTTTAAAATTTCTTTTTATTTGAGGCTACAATGAAAAGACCAGAATTACATGTTTGAGGTCTGTATGGGATTCAGACTTTTTCATGAAAACAAACTAGACTTCCAACACTGGCTAATCCAAACCCATTGGCCCTGTGGAGTTGCCAGCTCATGGTGACCCTTCAGCTAGGGTTTCCGAGACTATAAACTGTTATGAGAGCCAACAGCCTCATATTCTCCCACAGAATTGTGTTTGAACCGCCAACCTTGAGGTTAATAGTCCGACACGTATCCCACAGTGTCAGCAGGGATTCTTTAAACCCTCTCACTGCCGCTGAGTTGACCGGAGCTCATATCAGACCATCTAAGACAGAGTGAAACTATCCGTGAGAAGGTATCGCTTTATAGGAGTAGAAAGCTTCATCTTTCTCCCATGGAGGGGCTGGTGATTTCAAATTGCTAACCGTGTAGTTAGTGGCCCAGTGCTTACCTGCTATATCACCAGAGCTGGTCTTTGAACCCTGGGGCAGGAAATGAAATGAAACCAGAGGACATGAAAGCATGGAATGGGTAAAGCAGAGTGGGTCTGACAACTCACAATAAAGGGCCAGGGTGATCATTTTCTTGGAGAACCCCAACCCCCCACCCACTGCCATGGAGTTGATTTGAGCCGATACCGTGTTTCCCCAAAATAAAGACATCCCCCCAAAATAAGACCTACTTACAGTTTTGCCTCTCGCTGAAATATAAGGTATCCCCTGAACATAAGGCCTCCCCGATAATAAGGCCCCCCGAAGCTACCGTAACTCTGGACGCTGGACTGTAGCAGCAGGTGCCGCTGTGCAGCTCACTGTTGGCTGCAGCACAGCCGGAGCAGACAGGAAGTACGAGTAAATGTACCATAGATTATGAGTAACTGTACCATAGATTGTTGTACATAGAAATAATGGTAGTAACAAGAAATTCTTGATACTGTAGGATTCACAGTTTGTCTGATTATGCTGGTTTGTGATGACAACTACTGCCATACCATAGACACGTAATAAATTTCCTTTTTTTGTTGTTCAACAATAAATGTGTACCATATTCTTCTTCATGGAAAAATAAGACATCCCCTGAAAATAAGACCTTGCACATCTTTGGGAGCAAAAATTAATATGACACTGTCTTATTTTCTGGGAAACAGGTAGCAGCCCTGTAGGAGAGAGTAGAACTGCCCCGTTAGGTTCCCAAGGCTGTCATCTCTAGGGAAGCAGACTGCACATCTTCCTCCAAAGGAAAGACAGGTGGGTTCAAACTACCAGCTTTTAAGTTAGCAGCCGCATTCTTAACCACTGACCACCAGGACTTCTGTGAGAACACTTCATACAAAACCTGATCTGAATGCTTATACGAGTTGAAGGTTTCCCAGGCCATAAAAATCTATAGGCAAGAAAGGAACAGATGATAGCACAATCCATTCCTTGTCACTATTGGTGGAGATTCTGCCATCCATGCTGCAGGCATGACTGCAGGCAGCAGTCAGAGAAAGTGAACATGGGCAGCTCGTCTGGTGCCCTGGGGGGAAAGCATGCAAAAAATAAGGGCAAGACTTCCCCCTTTCTGCCTTCTCCCACGAACTAGTCTTTTGAGGTTGAGGAAGCCCTATGAACTCTGTCTCTTAATTTCTTCAAATCTCAAATTTTAATAAGAATCTCTTCCCTGCAACCTCAATGAGTTGTGAATGTCAGATGAAATGAAATAAGAGAACTTAACAAAAAGATTAAAAACACATATCGAGGCAATATTAGTGTTTGTTGAGTCTCTCGCCCACCGAAGCATCATCCGGCATGCAGCATATGTCGTGAATATGTGTGTCGTTGTCTTCCCAAACTCACCCTAATACACCCCTGCTCTGAAAATATCAGATGAGATGGTTCCTACAAAGGTGGCTTCCCTTTGGTTCTTGTTTTGCTGTAAGTGGAAAAGTGATCGTGATAAGGATTTTCATTTCTAGTACTCAGAAGACTTTGGAAAGAAGTTGAAATTAAAAGTGAAGTTTCAAGCCCTCTTCACAAATATTCCAGTGGTGATGGCAACAATACTAACACTATCTGCATGAGTAAAGACTTTGATTTCCCACAGAGTAAAGTCATGTGCATAGTGCGTCTTGAAAAAGACAAAGTTACTACTTCTGGAGAAAGACTACTGGCCTCAGACAAGTATCCATATTGAAGGATGACCTTGCTGGTCACCAATCAGATGGGTCTTGAACCTGGAGGCTGGAAATTCAGTGGTCAGTACATTTATCAGTCAAAGCCAGCTCCGTTGCCTAGCATCTATCAGTCACATGCTAGCTCTGTTGCCTGGCGTGACAGACACTGATAAAGACGGGAGGGCAAGAGCAGGAGAAATGTTTTTTATAAGCTTGAGCACCAGCCTGAAATGGGGGGATTCCTAGATGCTATCTGCTTCTAGACACTTTCTAAGTTCCATATACAGGGTGAATGTTACCTCCTAATCATGCGATGCATACAATTTCCTGTGATTACAGGTTAAGCATGTACAGCATAGGCTACCAAGATGATGTGCATATCTCCTTATAATATGAAAGCCTGACCCCGGGGCGTGTATTTTAGTATGCTAGGAGCCCCGGGGGTATGGTGGATTAGGTGTTGGGCTGCTAACCTCAAGAACGACGAGGCTTTCCGCTCCGGTAAGGATGTGCACGCTCAGACACCCACGGGGCACTTCTCGCGTGTTCTATAGGTTGCTTTGAGTGAGAATTGATTTGATGGCGGTGAATGAGACTGCTCTTAGGTCAATGGCCTGTGAGTTACAGAATCTGGTTTTGTTTCGTTTTGCTTTTTGCATTTCTCCCTTTCTTTTGTTGGGGTCAGTAGGTCTTCTGATCTTCTGGTTAGAAAAATCACAATTCTGCTCTCTTTATCTCTCTGGGAAGAGTTTGTGCAGCTCCTCCACGGACACTGCACACGCCTGTCGTGAATGTCATGCATCCTATACAGAGGGAACCGGGCTTCGGGGAAATGATTCATGTCAACTCAATTTATAAGTCTTGAGATTAAATATCCAGAATGTCAATGTGCAATCCAAACCATAACTCTCCATTGGTAGATCTTGAAAGACTAATCAATGCTTGCCAGAAGGTCGCTCAATGGATTTGGCTTCAGGCTTACTGCTCATCCTGAAAGGCTGCTGTGGTCGAGGCAAGAGAGTACTATGAGATGCCTGTGCGGCACAGGCCAGATGCTTAGCTCACTGATCTGAGAAACCATCCTTTTGTACAAAAATAGGCACAAGTCCATCTTTCCCCCAGTAGCTACAGGGGAGTCCGTGGGGGATGCAAGCACCTGATGTACTTGGCTGCTCATCTAAAGTTTTAAGATTCAGGTTCACGTAGAGGCAGCACAGAATAAAAGCTTGGGAGCTCAACTTCTGAAACATAGGCCACTAAAAACCCTATGGAGCCCAAATCCACTCTGAGCTTGGAGTTACTATCAGAGTCAGCTTGTCAGCAACTGATTGCTGACTGGTCATATGAAAACATTTCATTAAACTTTTTTACCGCTCCTTTTGCAATTGAATACTTTTCTTCAAGGTTTGACCTGGGAGATGGTTTCTGCATCTTTAAAGTTTTCACATATCTTTACTCTGATAGGAAGGAGCTTCCAATTTTTCTGGAAAAATAGACCTAAAAAACAGTGGAAATTTCCCACAGACTTTTTGAAGTGCCTTTACTCTGTTTGCTTTATAAAACTACTTAGAGAGTGTGGTAGTTACACACTCTGGTGTCAATTTGTGAGTCTAACCTGTCAATCAGGTTGCAGCTTCATGACCTCATTTGGAGGCACCACGGAAATAAATAGCTCACTGGAGCCAGATACACACAAACTCTCTGCTTCGTATTACTGATGACAAGGCCCGTGGAGCTACGCTAGAGTACTGGAGTTGGAGGAGCCACGTGGAGACCCACGCCAGTGTTGAGATGCTTACACCACCACTGGATCCACAAGATTTTCCACCGACTGGACTGTGATCTTCCTGCATTTGGCATCATTGCATGTGTTTCATGAGTCTGAAGAGGAACTTACAGATTGGTATTGGACATATGGGCTAATATCAGACTTAAGGACTTGATCTAGACTGGGGTGGGATATTTTCTCAATATTCAATTTTCTTATATACAAAGCTCTTTCTTATACACATATGAGCATCTCCCTAGATGTTTCTCTAGTCAACCCAGACTAACACAGAGAGTAATCCTATTTTCAAATTGCCAGGTTCTTATAAGTATTATGGCAACAGCAATTCTTCCTATTTCCCTGATTCGCTCTATACACTTATACTTCTAGACCTTTCACCAGGGTTTCTTGTAAAATGTTCATCACACACATTTCCCACCCACCCACACACACACACACACAAGCTCCTAACTTCCTTGTCATTTTAAAAGTTGGCTCTTCTATGACTTCTGGGTAGGCCCAAGCTGGTGCTCATGAAAAGAACTACATGGCCAAATGCATACTGTAGGAGTTAAGGAACTTTGCTTGGCTAGCCCTTTCTCTCCAATGGAGAAAAGTGAAGAAAGCGCATCCCCTTCATTTGGCAAGAGACGCTCCTGAGATGAATCATTGAGAAGCAAGGGCACCATTCTAGCCTCATGGCCCACTGTAGCTGTGCAGTATTCTCTTGGCTGTGAGGGTTTACTTTCACTAAATGGAAAAATTGAGTCACAACTCACTGTAATATTTCGAGGCTCAAATAATCTTGCTATGGGAGCTATTCCTGTCCAGCTCTAAGGATAAGAACCACATAAAGTTGAGCACTATAGGTTTGGCAGGGGGTGTGGGATGTTACTATGTGGCTTTGCTCTTCACTGCTGCTGGCTGTGTCAGAGTGGAATGTCACACCTCAAGTGTGGCCGATGGTTCCAGTCTCATCTCATCAGTTTGAACGGGAAGCTTCGTTACAAGAATAAAAGAACCAAGACAAGGTGAAAGGCCTGGATGGTGTCCCGCTGATCCTGGACAATGGTGGCATCGATGACAACAACCCCTTTCTGACCCAGGGGGCAGTGTGTGCCATCTGCAACCTCAGAGGACAACAGCCAGAACTAGAATCTGATCACAGAGACGGAGGAGAGACGGAGGTCCTGGTCAATGCATCTCCCCCCGGAAGGAAGGGCTTTGCGGTTGAAAAGCAGAGTGAGAAACTGACCCTGGAGTATGCCAGCCAGCCGTGAACCCCCCAGATACCTGTTCTACAGTTTGTGAAATTCCGAGTGTGTGATGATTTATAAATACAAATTCAGGAATCTGTAATCTCATAGCGAGTAGGGTTCAATACATATAAGTCTAAATGTATGAGTAGATAAGTATTCTGGGGTTGTTTGTCCTCTGAGAGAAGCCTGTATTCTTTGCACTGACAGTCAATGTAATCTATAACTTCAATGTACGCTGCATCCACAGGGACAAAGGCCAGCAGACAGCTCGGTTTTCAAAGCAAAGAACCGAACCAAATACTTGTCTACTTACACATGTAGGCTTATATGCACTTAACACTACTCTCTAAGAGATGACTTGTTTCTGACTAGTTCAGTGAAGTGCTGGTAACGGAAAGCCAGCAGTTCGGATTTGTTCAATGGCTCCAAGGGAGAAAAGACCTGGTGAGCTGCTTCCAGAAAGATTACAACCTTGGACCCTTCAGGATCAATTCTACTCTGTTCTGGTGGAGTCACTGTGAGTAGACATCAACTTCATGGCACGCAACAACTGGCACAGGCAATCTATCAAACACATTTTATTTCTCTTAATCCCCACAGTGAATTTATGGGTTAAAAATCAAATAAACAACTACAAACTCACTGCCACCGAGTCGCCTGCTGATGACAGCATCCTAAGGAGCAGACTCGCGCTGCCCCCTGCAGGGGTCTGAGACTGTAGATCTTTCTAGGAGCAGACAGCCTCATCCCCTCCACAGAGAAGCTGAGGAGTTCCCATGGCTGGCCTTGTGGCTAGTGCCCCAGCTGGTGACTCACAAGGCCACCAAGGCTGACTTTAATCAGTGCTCTTTTGTTTATTGTTCAAATGGGGAAGCTGACATCAAAGCAAGACTAGATAGAAAGGAGAGGTGAATTAGCTGATGCCATCTAAAATAGTACAGTAGCGAAGGGGTCGCTGATTTCCAACGGCCCCCGTGTCCCTCGTGGTGCTTGTTCCTGCTATAGGCCTGGTCCTTCTTGTAATCATGCCACAATTAGCCCTGCTACTGTTTCATCATTGCTAATCATCTTGGGCAGACAAAACTAAACCCATTACCATCGAGGCTATTCCAACGCAGAGCCATCCGATAGAGGATTTCCATGGCTGTAACTATTGAAGGGAGGTGATAGCCTCTTCTTTCTCCTGAGGAGCAGCTGGTGGGTTTGAACCACCCACCTAGCCATTAGCAGTCTAATGCTTACCTGAAAGTACCACCAGAAATCAAAAGTTGGGGAGAGTATCAACTTAAGGTTTTGTTGATAAAGATATATTCCCTGGCTCCATTTTGATTCACAATAAACAACTTCCCCACAAAAGTGTCGTGAAAGTCATCCCACAGCTACTGTCCTCACTCGAAGACTCTGATCAGTGCTTTGAGCTGTAAAAGAGAATGTCTTATGACTGAGAAGTAGTTCATCAGAACTAAAAGTGCTCTGTACCAATAAAGCTATAATTAAAATAAAAAGCATGCATATTCTTCAAGGTCTCATAGTTTTTCTATAACTTCCAGATTGTTTGGTATTTACTGGTCAGGTTTACGCACATCGCCCACTTCCAAGCCTATGAGGCAATGTCACCCCACCAGAGGAGTCATAGGATCAGTGTCACTCTCCCCATCGTCCACCGTCCACACCAAACAATTCAGAATCCTTAGTAATGCTCATCACCATGTTAATCATAGAATAATATGCGATGAGGACAGTTGTAAATTGCTGGAATAGAATATTTCTTAGACTATATAAGTATTAATAAAATTGCTTTATAAAATACTTCTACATTGAATTATATTATCAGTAACAGAGAGAAAGACTTTTTAAAATTTTCCTCCTCTTGTCCTTTAATTACTACTCCATTAGAGAAAAAAAAAGTTATTGGTACCCCAATTGGCCAGTGGAAAAGAAAAACCACCCACAGAAATGAGAGCTATAGGCTGTGCTTGTAGCACATGCAGATAAAGCCACACGAGTTGCAGCAGGATCGTAGGAAAGGCAGCTCTGACTAAAGTGTGCTGCTGTTGGGGTGGGAGGGGTAGGGGAAGTGCCATGGAATCGACTCTAACTCACCGCAGAACAAAGCACTGTCCAGTCCTGTGCCATCCTCACAATCGTCCTCTGTGGATCCCATTGTCACGGCCACTGCAACAATGGTTGAGTCTATTTGAATACCCCTAGAGTTAAGCCCCCCAAAAGACGGATTGACACAGCAGCTGCAGCCCTGGGAGCAAGTGTGAGGATGGCACCGGAGCAGGCAGGCTTTCTTTCTACTGGGCAGAGGACGTTGGGGGTTGGGAGAGGCTCCCTGGCGCTTGACAACAACAAAAGCTTGAGCACCATGCTGTCCTTCTCCAGGGACTGATCTCGCCCACAACGTGTCCAAAGCACGTGAAACAAAGTCTCGCCATCCCTGACTTTAAGGAGCATTCTGGCTGCACCTCTTCCAAGACAGATGTGTTTGTCCTTTTGAAAACCCATGGTACTTTCAATATTCTTCAGCAGCACTCTAATTCAAACCTATTGATTTTTGGAGTGCCTCAGAAGACATAAAAGGTAAAATAGCATCTCTTTTTAGCCCTGTAAGTATAATGATGCGTGCAAACCTTACAGACTTATTGTTGTAACAAAAGGAAAATGTTCATAAGAAACAATACATGGCTGCTAAAATACTGCACAAAAAAATCATAGACAGTCAGTCTCGTGTCATCTCTTTTGAAAGTATAACCTGGTGTTGCTTGTATTCCCTTAGTGATGCCACCGCGCACAACACTTCTGTGGTGAGAAATGGCAATACTTCTCTCTAGGAAACCAAGAAAGATCTTCATCACAAATTGCCCGTACCTCTGGATGTGTTACCAGACCTTTGTTCCCACTGTCTGCTATTCAGAGGAAGCTTTGGGGTGTTATCATCTCAGCTCCTACTGGGACTCATCAGATGAGTCTGATCCAGCATCTAATCACAACTGTTCCCATTTCCTGTCCGTTCAAAACATGTAGTTAGCACCTTCCATTACAGACCACTTTACTATAAATCCTCAATGTTTTACATTTTATAAACGTACCCAAGCCCTGGAAATCATTTTGCCAGTGCTAAAATATGAGACCCATGCTTAATATGTATATGAAATGCCACTTAGTCAAACTAACCCACTGAGCCACGACGTAAGCAGGGAAATACGCCCTTTAGAATCAGAGGGTGCTCAGCCTTTGAAGCTGGCGTTTAAACTTCCATATCCATCTGTCTTGCCCCCAAATCCATCTCCAAGTCACCTTCTCGCATCCCTTGCACACAAACACACACTTCATCATAAACAAATCCGTAGCGCCGCTGCTCGCATGGCTACTCCATCATTAAGATCTATCACTTCCCAGCACCTATGGCTATAATAGGATTTCCACCACCACCACCCTTGATTCATACTTATTCAACATTTCTTGCCCTTGTCTACCCAAGAAACTCTTTCATGGGGAGAAAACAAAAGGTCACCCTCTTTTACAGTGGTCCCGCAGAGACAATGAAATGACTCAACACATTACAACTTCAGTTCAACCAAGCACGTGCTCTCCTGGAGAAAGGATGGAAAATGAGTTGCCGGCTACAAATGTCTAAAGAGTGTCACAACGAGAGCTGCTCATGGGTGCTTCCATTGGCAGTACTTCTGACCCAAGACAACTGAGACACACCCATTTACTCCTGAGTCTGCTCATTAGCCTAATGAGGATGGAGTCAGGCAAAGAGTTAATTTGTTTAATTCAATCAGCCTGCCTTGCGGTGTGTCTACTGGGAGAATACCTAGTGGCAAAGACCAACAGAGACGCAGAGAGGAAAGGAATTTATGGAACTGCCTCTGTGATTAGACCAAAGACGCCGGTTAATAACATAATAGTATCAAACCTGGAAAGGCCCTTCATGATGGTTAAATCCAGGCACGTAGTTTTATAAGGCTGAAGAAGGTGTGACATCATTACCAAAAGGATATGGAGGGATGTATAGAAAAACATTGTTCAAACTGTAAACTGTTATACATGCACATGTATACAATACCATTAGATTACTCCCTGTTAAACAAGGGTAGAGAGATAATTTAAACAATAGAAACATTGTCATATATTTTCATAGAAAAAAATCAAGTATAAATTCTTCCTTTATCTCTCTCACACACACACACACACACACACACACACACACAAATATCTGATTATTTGTTTTCACAGAACTTCAGACTCAATAGGATAATTTGTTAAGAATATGGAGTTTGAAGTTAGCATAAAAAATTATTCCACACTTTTCCTTCTCTTGAAGACACTGAAAAAATAAAACATTTATGAGTGCTATTTGATAATGAACATAAATTTTCATTCTACCAGAAATAAGGATTTTTAGTGAATTCTTGTGTGGGTGATTTATATTTTGATTAAGGGTTTTCACTTTCTTTAAAGTTCTACCTTAAAATGAGTACTATAAAAATGTCTATTTGATGTTGGCAGTACTGCTGACAGCATGCCTTGATCTTACAATTAGAGATTAAGCCACAATTACTCATCAGATTCAGTAATTCTAAGGGTTGATTGAGGGTTTTTTCTGGACAATGGAATGTCATTTGCATTGATTATTTTATAATATTAATTTTCTCATCACTTTTCCTTTTTAAAAAAAATTCATTTGAACAGTAAGTATTAAAGACTTTATTTTAGCCTAAGGGGATGATGAAGAAAATGAGTAGCTGTTTTCAGTTTAATAAAAAAAAAGAGAGAGAGATTCTGAAGATACTAAAGGCTGTAAATTAGTCAGGTTTTTTTTAATGTTTGTTTATTTTCTTATGATGTGGAATTGAAACAGGATGAAATTGTACATGTTGTGGGTGAGTCTTTTAATAAACTGGCCTTTTGCAATGCCCCTTCTGTTTCTTAGTTGTCAAATCTTTTTGTGAGTGTGTGTGTGTGTGTTTAATCTCCTACTGATTTAGTTGTTAGTGGAAATCATACTAACAACTTTATGTATATTAGACATAAAAGTAGAAGAGACAGAGACAAAATAGTTAAAATTTTGACTGAAATATAGGAAATCATAATAGAGACAGGAAATAAAACTAGTATGACTACAATATAGGAAAAGGACTATGTTCAATGAAAGACAAAGCGATAACCCAGTTTATATGAGTGTGACCAGGGAACACCATTCTGAGTGATCCAAAGAACGCTTAGGAGTTAGATGGAGGCGGGGCTGGGAGAAAGCGCCATCAGGCAAAAGTAACAGGAAAGAGTTCAAGGACGAACAGTGAAGACCAGCGGAGCTGGAATAAAGGGGAAAATGGTACAAGAAGAGGCTGAAACTGTGTTCAGAGTCCAGGCTGAAGAAGGTTGAAGAGAGCCCGGGAGTTGATATAGAATGATGGCAGATTGAGTTTCTTCCCCAAACCCTTAAAAAATAAGTTTGTTTTTCAAAAGGCATGAAACGTGAGGTGCCAAGAGAGATGGAGACAGTGACATCTCTGTTTAAGAGTCTGAAAAGAAGGTAAGCTTTTCTTTTAAAATGTGATAAACAGACTTATCAAATCTGAGAAATAGTTCTCTGGGGGAAGCTGAGAGGTACCCTAATTTACATGAAAGAGCCTCCCCAAAACACAAGAATTGATATCACAAAATTACCTCTGGAAGTGGACATAGAAATAACTAAAAACAGAAGAACTGAACAATTGAAACACACAGGGAATCCACGACAAATGATCCCTTCAGGACCAGTGATGAGAGTGGCGATACCAGGAGGGTGAAGGGAATGTGGGGTGGAAAGAGGAAACTGATTACAAGGATCTACATATAACCTCCTCCCTGGGGGATGGACAACAGAAAAGTGGGTGAAGAGAGACGTCGAACATGTAAGATATGACAAAATAGTAATTCATAAATTATCAAGGGTTCATGAGGGAGGGGGGAATGGAGAGGGGGGGGAAAATGAGGAGCTGATGCCAGGGGCTTAAGTGGATAGCAAATGTTTTGAGAATGATGAGGGCAATGAATGTGCAAATGTGCTTTACACAATTGATGTATGTATGGATCATGATGAGTTGTATGAGCCCCCGATAAAATGATTAAAAGAAGAAAGGAAAGAAAGAAAGAAAGAAAGAAAGCCCATTCCGGAAGTACCTGGGCTCTGTAGCAATAGGAAAGGATTTAATATAGAAATTTAGCTGCTTATAAAGGTGCTGCATGTTAGCTAACATTTCACTTAAAATAAAGAATTAAAAATCTAATTGGTACCAGACTTTATAATGAAAAGGCTGAAGACTAGATGACAGTTGATAAATGATCTCACAATTCTAAAAGTTATTTTTAACATAGAATTTTGCTTCCAGCCAAATCACCAAATAAAATATGAGGGGTAAATAAGATCTCAAAAGTTTATCTCTCATGGGCCATTTCTTAAGAGTTACGGGATAATACACTTCTTCAAAATGAGATATAAAATCAAGAAAGATGGGACCCTGAAGCAAGGAATTCGATTTCATCCCTTGGATCCCCAAGAGCATGGTGAAGAGAAATACCAACCCTGTAAATCACTGAATGTGGGGGACTACCACTCTAGATTGGATCAGATAAGATGCCTTCAAGTTCAGATGACATTAAAGCGGGGAAATTGAGAGAAGATCTGCTGTGTCTCAATGTACTTAGAGCATTCTTTCCCAATTAAGGGACGTTATAGGTGTGCATTAATTATCAGCACACAGAACACTATCCAAGTAAACAAAATAATGATTATTAGCTCCAAAGAAAACAAATTGGAGCAGGAAAAAAAATCACTGATTACTAAATGACTCAGCTCTGGCGATGTTCTCAGAGTTATAATAAATACTATTGATTGATCACTTAATTGTGCTCCTGGGGAACCTGTCCATGGAGCAAGAGGCAGTTGTAGGAACAGAACAAGGGAATGCTACATGGTCCAAAATCAGAAAAAGGTGTGTGTGAAGGTTGTGGTCTCTCACCATACTATTCAATCTATGCTGAGCAAATAATCAGAGAAATGGGACTATATGAAGGAGAATTCCACATCAGCATTGGAGGAAGGCTTGTTCACCACCACAATATGCAGATGATACAACTCTGCTTGCTGAAAATGAGGAGGACTGGAAGCGTCTCCTGATAAAGAGTTTACAGTCTTCAGTGTGGATGACAACTAACTCAGTGTAAAAAAACTAAAATCCTCACAACTGCACCAATAGGTACCATCATGGTAAATGGAGAAAAGTTTGAAGTTGTCAAGGATTTGTCTTGCTTGTACCCACAATCAATGCTCCTGGAGGCAGAAATCAAGAGAGCAAATTGTGCATAGCATAGGTGAATCTGCTGCACAAGACCTCGTTAGATGGTTGAGAAGCCAGGAAGCTTGAGGACTAAGGGGCGCCTGACTCAAGCCATACTATTTCAATGACCTCATGTGCATGTGAACATTGGCGAGACTTTTTCTCACATACTTCAGACATGTTGTCAGGAGAGATCAGTGCCTTGAGAAGTACAACATGCTTGTACAAATGGAGGGACAGTGAAAAAGAGGAAGACTTACAACAAGGATTGACACAATGACTGTAACAATGAGCTCAAACATAAAAACACAGTCACTGTAAATCAGAGCCAACTCTATGGTACCTTATAGCATACATTTATCTAACAAAAAGCATGACTGGGAAGATAGAAAGAATGAAAGTGGATGGTGTGTGGTGGTGTAGGTTTATATGTCAGCAATCTAAAATTTCATCTTCCAAAGGTAGAATTTAAGATATAGATGTAGTGCAGTGAATTACTTGATATGGCCTTTCAAGCTATAGTATCTGTGCATTCTATCAAGTGACTGGTAGGACTATAAGGTGCTTCTGGCCCCCCAAGAGGATTGGATAGTGTGTTAGTAATGTAAATCAGGTTTATGAAATCATTGTGTGGTGGGACCATGGATATAAGGTACCACATATACTCGGGTATAAGCCGACCCAAATATCAGCCAAGACATCTAATTTTACCACAAAAACTGCATAAATCATGTACTGAAAAACTTGGCTTATACTCGAGTATATATGGAATATGAAACTCATAGGAAGGGATCCTAGTGGTGCAGTGGGTAAAGCATTGGACTTTGTGTTAGTCTGGTACTTTAGAGGTACTTTAGAGGAACTTTAGAGGAACAAATCCACAGAAGCTCATGTATAAGAGAGAGTTTATATAAACATTAAGTGAGCATCAAGAAAACATCCCAACCCAGTGCTGCCCAAGCCCACAAGTCCAACATTAACCCATATGTCCAAGACCAATCCACAAAGTTCTCCTCCATCTCACAAAACAGAGCAATTACGTAGACTGCAAGAGGAAAGCTGAGTCAGTGAATGTGTTAGCATTTCAGCGCTGGCAGGGGTTCCCACATGGGTGCTCCAGCACCTACGGCTGCATCGGGATAGGTCCATGTGGCTTCTCCTCAGGGATGTCTTGCAGGAAATTAGCCTTGCAAACTGAAGCAGGGAACTGGCTAAGGCAGCTGCACCATGGTCCGGACCATCAGAAAGCAAGAAACCCAAGAACTAGAAAGGCGAGGCTCACTGAGCCATTTAGCCCTCCGCCCTTCAATTAACCCCACATGTATTTATTGGCCAGGTTGGCACAATAAACTAACTATATCAATCCACCCCTTGCCAACCTGGCACCTGTACATAATTCTTTAGCTTCACGATTGCAATCAAGTAACACCTACACCTTAATTCTATAATCCTGTGACTTTATTCCCCTACCTATGAAAGTTTGTAAGCCAATCACTTCATGCCTTTATCCCCCCCAATTTTGGGTATCCAATTTATATACTGCCCACTTACATCAATCCAGTTCTCTGAGAAGACAATCATATTTTTCGACATGAAGAGTCTTCATTCCAGTTGGAACCATGTGAAGTCTGCATCCATAAGCAAAGTCAAATCCGACAGGCCATCCATAAAGTCAGCAACAATATGCACCAGTTCACAGGCTCAAATATCTCCATCTGGTTGAGTTCTGGTCAACTCAATGTGGGCTGCCTCACTCAGCCTCCACAGGGTGCCTTGCCTTTAGACCATGGGCTCTCACCAATACTCAACAAGCCTAGCCCCCTCATGCTAGGTCATGAACTTTAGACCAGTCAACCCGCTCTCGGCTTCTCCTCTTTTTTCTGTAAACCAAGTCCACAGGTGTCAGTGACCAAACTCAACCCGTCTCTTTATTGTTGCATTTCTCCCACTTCCACTCAACAAATAGATCCAGGTGGTCACCTAGCAAGCATTTCAGCCTGCTCTCGGGCTCCCTTTAACATTCAGTCCTAGAGGGGAGTTTTCTTCATGGTTCCAGATTTTTTCCCAGCTTCTGACAAAGACCATTGGTTCCTGAGTACTCCAAAGCACTGGGTGGGGCGTATCTTTTCAAAGCTTTCTTTACAGGCATGGCCTAAACCTATCTAAAGACCAAAATTTAATGGCTGAAAGCAAGTGGGCTTACAAACTTTCTATTTTCACACTTCCCATATTTTCCCAGAAACAACCAAGTAAACAGTGTGGCTTTATCTGACCTCTGACTAGACAAAGATGAAAAACTACCATGAGGGAGAGGTCAAACACACATCTACTCTCCATCGCATGATTTGTTTCTCCAGTACCCCACTCCTGGTACCATAATGTGTTTGTCTGGCTACTTTAAAGAAACAAATCCACAGAAACTCATGTATAAGAGAGAATTTTATATAATGGTTAAGTGCACATCAAGAAAACATCGCAACCCAGTGCTGCCAAACCCACCAGTCCAACATTAACCCATTAACTCATATATCCAACACCAATCCACAAAATCCTCCTCCATCTCACAAGACAGACACAATGATGCCAACTGTAGGAGGAAAGCTGAGTCAGTGAATGTGTAAGCATCTCAGTGCTGGCAGGGGTCTCCACACAGGTGCTCCAGCACCGAGGGCGGCATCAGGGTGGGTCCATGTGGCTTCTCCTCAGGGACATCTTGCAGGAAGTGAGCCTTGCCAACTAAAGCAGGGAAGTGGCTAAGGCAGCTGCACCCTGGTCCCACCATCAGAAAGCAAGAGACCCAAGAACTCAAAAGGCAAGGCTCACCGAGCCATTTATCTCTCCGCCCTTCAATTAACCCCACATGTGTTTATCAGCCAGGTTGGCACAATAAACTAACTACCTCAGACTTCTAACCACAAAATCAGCAATTTGAAAGACCAGTTACTCCTTGGGAGAAAGATGAGGCTTTATGCTACCATAAAGAGTTAGAGCCTCTGAAAATGGAAGTTCTAGGCTGTCCTATAGGGTCCCTGAGCCAGAATTAACCCAATAGCAGATGCAGCAGAAATAAAATAAGGTTACCATTTGAATCATGCAGTCATGTCTTTGAGGAGGAAGAGCTATAGTAAGAAGCACTGGGAAGTTTGGAGAACAATTCTATTACCGAACATAATGAGAAATTAAGAAGTACCTATTCCCAGAATTGGTTCAAGCACCCAATAATGTCATCAGAAGTGAGGCTCTTCCTCAACTTCTACACTGACATCCTCAGAGACATGACTCAGTCCTTGTGGAAGCCCCAGATTACTTCCCCAGCCCCAATATCTGCCCCAACATCAGGATTGTTTCCTTCCAGGTGTCTCTGTTTCCTAGGGTGGAAACCTTTCCATGCAACCACAGTCAACAGTGCTTCACACACGTCACCACTCATCAAGGTTGGGTCCATATTTTAAGTTCAAAAGGGACTGGATTTTCACTTTCTAGAACGGGAGGCAGGAGATAGACCGGGCTTCTACTCCCATAAAGTGTTACGGTCTCAGAAACTCACCAAGGTAGTTCTATCCTGTCCTATAGGGTCACTATGTGCTGGGAACCAGCTCCACGACAGTGAGTGGAACAGGAGGCAAGTTCAGAAAGTGAGCAAGGTGGAGGAAGTCATAGCTCTTGATCAGTTTCCAGCAATGTCGGTCACTCACTTAAAGTGACTCAGACCCTCTGCAGCAATACTCAGCAGTGGACATGATAACGTCCAATGGACAGAGCCACACCAAATCGAAATGACGCAAATGATTACTGAACGTACATTCCCCAGAAAGAAAACCAAACAAGTTGCTGTAAAGTCCATTGACACTCATGGCAACTCCATGTGTGTCAGAGAAGAATTGTGCTCCACAGGGTTTTCAATGTTGTTGTTGTTGTTGTTGTTTTCTTTCTTTCAGAAATAGATCCTCAGGCCTTTCTTCTCAGGCACCTCTAGATGGACTTGAACTGGCAATCTTTTGATTGGCAGCTGAGTGCATTAAACTTTTGCACCATCCAGAAGCAAATGCAGTACCAAGAGTGAGTATCAGCAGGGTCTGGTGGACACAAGACAGCAATGTAGCAGAAAGAGAGGCGACACGCTCACTCTCCGTTGGAGTAACCACTAGTGGTGCGGTGGTTAGAGCACTGCGTTGCTAACCGAAAGGCCAGCAGTTAAACCCCAGCAGCCGCTCTGTGGGAGAAATATGTGATAGTCAGCTTTCATGGAGATGTACAGCCTTGGAAATTCTATGGGCAGTTCTTCTCTGCCCTACACAGTCACTAGGAGCCAGAATCAACTTGATGGCAGTGGTTTTAATTTTTTGCTTCTAACCACATGTGGCTATTTAAACTAAAATGAAAGAAAATTAAACACCCAGTTCCTCAGTTTACATTCATCACATCTCAAGTAGGCAGTAATCACCTGTGGCCAGGAGCTACCATATTGGCTATCATAGAAAAAGGTAATCCATCTTCACTGAAAGCTTATTGGACAGTCCAGAGTTCCATGCAGGAAACCACTTCTTAAATGCTAGATCCACTTAGATAGGACGTATAGGTCATCTGCAGGCACTTCCTGGGATGCCTGGAACCATGGTCCAGATCCTTGACCAACATGGCAAGGAAATGTACTAAGTCCTGGGGGCTTAGTGGTTTGGGGTTGGTTGCTAACTGCCATTCTACCCTGTCCTAGAGGTCAACTTGATGACAAGTGAATCTGATTTGGGTTTGATAGTCTTTGATACTTCATTGCCCACACAGCCAAATTCAGGCAGAATGACCAATTAAACTAGGTTCAGACAATCAAACTATACTGTTTTCCTAAACAAAGCTGACAAGTGGGCACCAGGGACTTCCAGGGGAGCTTGGGGTTTTAGGGAACTCACTCCCCGCAAGTCAATTCTGAGTCACGGTGGCCCTGTGAGTCCGCAGTTTCATCTTTCCTGAGACAAATACCGCATTCTCCTGGTGGTGGATCCAAACCTGGAGACAGAACACATCCGGTGGACAAATGAGAAAAGATTTTGCAGGCAAGGCCCAGGTGCTGCAGATCTCAGTACTGGTGTGGTGCGCTTTCTTGCTCGTGGTGCTGTGCACCCCTTTGCCTGTAATAAATCTTTCATGAGCATACCTTGTTAGAATCCTGTGAGTCCTTTCAATTATCTGACCTCGAGTAATTGCTGCACCACATGGTGGCCAATCAGATTTGGTCATTAACACATTAGAAACCCCCTCTGGACACTGCTAGAAATAACTAGGTTGAACTTTACAAGGCTCTGGAGTTTCCACCCTGGTAGGTGTGAGCAAAATAATCAAGTTACAGGTATCAGATTTTTGTGGTCTTTGTTCATTCTTATATGTGATTGGGGGATTGTTTTAAATGATATAATTGTTCATAAATGTAGGTTAGAGAGATCATTTGTGTCCAAATCTTTGGAAAGACAGTTTTAGTCTTGAAACCTCATTTGTCTCCTCTGTAAAATAGGAAGTAGTTCAGAATTGACATCATAGTTTGAGGGTCATTGCATATACCATGAGGGGGATTGAGGTGGTCAGTGGGAAAATGGTACTAAAAGATAAATGGAATTTTTCCATGAACTGTTGAAGCCCCCTGTACATGTAATACCCACCCAGCCAAACCCACAGCTGTCAGGTTGATTCTGGCGACCCTATGGGACTGGGTAGAAGTGCATTGTGGGTTTCCAGGACAATAACTCATCAGAGGAGCAGAGACCTTGTCTTTGTGCCACAGCGACTGGTGATTTTGAATTGCTGGGCTTTCAGATAGCAGCCCCACACACAGCCACCACGCCACCGGTAATCAAAGCACCGTACCACCAGGACTCATTAGGGCAGGGTTCCTCAAACTTTTTAAACAGGGGGCCAGTTCACTGTCCCTCAGACCCGTTGGAGGGCTGGACTAGTTTAAAAAAAAACAAAACTATGAACAGATTCCTATGCACACTGCACATACCTTATTTTGAAGTAAAAAAACATATGGGGCAAAAACACCCAGCAGGCCGGATAAATGTCCTTGGTGGGCCACATGTGGCCCGCGGGCTATAGTTTGAGGACGCCTGCCTTAGGGCATGCAATAAGCAAGGACAATGTTGAGCATGATGTAAGAATGCTGTAAATATTAGCTATTGTCTTTTCTTCTCTCCACAACTCAAGATTTCTGTTAAATGTGAACCTTTCAAACAAATCTGGGTAGTGTATTACTTTAAATATCTTATTATCAGGCTTATATGCTTTTATTCTACTCAGTAACAATGTCTCACTTACTTTTCAACTTTGTGTCTATTTTATGTTCATTTAATGATAATTTACCTAAACATATGGATAGAGAACTACAACTTCCAACCTCCAATTAGAATAAATACTGTATGTGCAATGTTGGAAAGTTTATCTCTTTTTTTTTTTAAACATTTTATTAGGTGCTCATACAACTGTTATCACAATCCATACACACATCAATTGTGTAAAGCACATTTGTACATCATTCTCAAAACATTTTCTCTCCACTTAAACCCCCGACAAATGAAGAAAGTTTATCTCTTATTAAAAAATCTGTATTTTCTTTCTGTACATGACATATGCTCAGTAGAAAAATTATGAATGTGTTTATTAGGCCACTAACTCACATTTCTTCTCTGGCTATTAATCACGGTTTCTAATCCCAATGGTATAACTAGTTTTCTAGCAGCCTTCTCATCTAATGTTCTGAATTTATAGTCTGTTCTTACAGCTAGAACATGAAAGAGCTAGGGCTAAAATTCAATTGAACCCATATTAGTGCTGAAATTATGTGAATATTTAGAAAATATCATATAGGTTTGGGGGAGAAGATACCCTTTATGGTAGGAATACTAGCTTGTAAAGACATTAACAAATTACAGAAACTACTCAAATCAATTTATAGCTCAATGTTGCAGGAAAGGCAAACAAATGTAAGATAGTATTCTTCCAATGGGTTAGCGGGAAAATGGAGCTCAGAGGTACTTGAATTTTATTATCTATGAATACTTGAAGCCCCCATGTACTTGGAATACCCTCCAAGCTCAGCACACTGCAGGATACTATCCTAGTCAAAGTTCTCTGACCTGGATATCCTTTCAAGATAAGTCAAATCAATAAGCAATCAAAAATTATTGTTGCTCCTGCCTGATGCTCATGATCTGTGCATCACCCTCTTATTTGCATATATTAATTATCACTTAGAGGAAGTATCACCTCCATTAGGAAGAGATGGAGAAGACAAATCGGTTCCCACCATCTAATACGGCCCTATGTTCGCCCAAATCAACAGACACGCTTACAATGGTGCTCAGTGAATCTTCATGGAAATTTAAGTCCATAAGAGGGGTACCAGGGGAGATGCCTGTCTTAGAGAAAGTGATTTCCCTTTTATCAGTGACTACTAGATAAGGTGGGACAATCTGCCATTGGGAAAAATGCTAAATATTATTTAAATAGATCCCCAAGGGAAGGGTACACCCCATATTATGTTCCTAATTGGAAACTTTTGACCTAGTTTCTATCCAGCCTTTGGTGACTCATACTGTATGCTGCCAACAACTAGGACTTCAGATTTTTGTCCTTTTGAGGTACACACATCTTCCATAGGCCACCCCAGAAAGATCCAGTCTGGAAACCCTCCCAATTGAACTGGACTTTACTTTAACACACTTGTAGCACACTAAAAGAACCGATACACTCCTCTTGTCTTAACGCTGAGATGCTCTAGTGTAGGAAGAAACAAACGCCTACCATCCCAAAGTTTGGGATTTGGAAGTCATTGGACTTTGATTCAAATCTCTTGCTTTGTGGGTGCCCCAAAATGGTCATTGCGGACTACCATACAGTTGCTATTTTCATATTCTCTGTGTTTTGTTATGACCTCTTAGTGTATCAGGCAGGCTTCTTTCTGCCTTTGTGAATGAGCATTAGTGAAAGGTTTTCCCTATTTCCAATCATCAAAGTTTGCATAGATAATGGCCAGTCACTTCAGTTTTTAATCTGTACAAGTCAAGAATCCATGTATTTTAGTCTGAAAAGCTGCCCTGTACATATAGACAGTCTTTTTCTGCACAATATTTTAAATTCTGTTCTATTAAATTAATGATACTATCAAGGGAGCCCGGGTGACATCGTGGTTACTAACCAGAAGTTCAGCAGTCCCAAACCACCCGCTGCTCAGCAGGAGAAAGAGAGAGCTCTCTACTCCCATAAAGTCTTGCAGTCATGGAAACCCACAGGGGCATTTCTGCCATGACAATACAGGGAAAGCCGACCTGGTCCATGTAGGCGTTCCATCGATGGAGATCTGCAGCTGCAGTTGTGTGCCATTTTAAGATAAATGTATCCTGTGTAAACATCGTCGTCAAAAATGAAAAGGAAATTCATGAAGCTGTCATGGTAGCTCCACCAGCAGGCACAAAAACCTTGCACTCTTTGTGAACTACCTTCTTATTTTGATTAAAAATGTAGTGTTTTGTTGGGTTTTTTTGGTCATCAAACAAGTAGCCATCTACTTGGTTAAGCCCACATGAAATACGTACTTTTCCTTGTTCAGAAAAGGATAGTCTATACATACAGGACAGCTTTTCAGATTAGACTTCATGAATTCTTGACTTGCACAGATCAAAAACTTAAGTGACTGGCCATTATCCAGGACAACACTGAGGATTAAAACTAGGGAAAACCTTCCAATAATGCTCATTCACAGAGGCAGGAAGAAGTCTGCCTGCGCTGCAAGAACTGTAAATAATAAAATCCAATCCCAGAGGAGGGAATGATGTTAGAACTTAAATTCAGAACACCTAATTTGCAGAAGGCTGAGGCAGATAACAGTGAAAGCCCAAAACCCATTTGCAGGGTCCCCATATGGATTAAGCCGATGGTGAAGCCCCTCTGACTACGGAGCAGAGATGGGAAAGGCTTTATTGTCACACAGGGTGCATTGTAGGGTGAATTACTGCGGCTATAATTAAGTCAAAATGTCGCTGAGCTTCCTCTGAATCCAATGTGTCATTGCCTCTGTTTTTAATATTTCTGCTTTGTTCTCTATTGAGGTTTCTCTCTTTCATTCTGTCACTGTCATTGAGCCATGTGTGTGTGTTCTGCCTTGATTTCATGTTTTCCTGTATGTGAAACCCACATTAAGTAAACCTAGAGAAGCCACAGGATTAACAGCGTCCAAGGAATAGGGCAGGGAGGCTGGAGGGAGAGGGGGAGCTAACAACAAGTACAAGAAAGAACAAATGTTCCTGAATTGATTGTGATGGTCGCATAACCTTTAGGAAGGTGATTGAGCTGTGGAAATATATGATATGTGAATTATGTCAGTGAATTTGCTAAAAATAAATAAGCTAATTTTTAAATGCAGCTTTTACGTAGGTGCAGAGTGTTATACATGTAACACAGAAAAATATGCATTCATTGACTATGTTATTGGGTAAGGCTCATACCCAACAGTAGGCTGTTAGTACATAAGCTTGTGGGGAGTGAAAAGTTAAATGTGGCTTTCCTACTAGGCAGAAACTCTATTTTTATGCAAAGGACAACTATACCTCCAAGCATATCTTTTATGAATACTTGTGTAAAAGTCAAAGCATCTTGCACAGCAGTCATTTAGCAATATTTTATCGCTGTCATGAAGACACATGCCAAAAATATAGTTAAAAAAATAATTCTCCTGAAGTTCCATGGAAAGCAGATACCCCTGTGGCCTATGAGTTCAGGGACGTCTGTGTAGAGTAAATGAAAGGTGAGTAGCATCTTAAAGATAGAGTTCAAATTTGTGGAAGGAAGACAAAAGGATCCTCCATTCAGGCAAAAGGGTTTGAACGTAGGAGATTATCAGGTGAGTGGGTTGTTCAAGTGAAGTAAAGTGCAACTCAGTGTTCCCATTCATAAAAGTAAGGCTGTGAAAGGTAAGTTGTGGGCTAAGTGAGGAAGGCCTTAGAGTTCCAATTAGGGAGAATAGATTTGATGCTAGAAGCAAATATAATTTTTTTAAGTATATAAAATATTTTTCAATATTGGTTTAGAATAATTTTTTTCAGAGTACATGCAAAGAAATTTTGCTTTGGGGTATGTTTGACGATAAGCATTGGTAACTCAAGTTTTAAAAAAGAGAAAATATGATATAAAGACTCCATCTGAAGGAAATGATAAAAGACATAAAGATTTAAATACCAAAATATTTATGACAGCACTGTAAATAACATGAAAACCTGGAAATAATTTAAATATCTAACAACATGAAATTTGTTAAATTATGTATACCCAGATGTTGTAGCATTAAAAAAATGTTTCCAAATTATACTCAGTGATATGTGGATATGAAGGAGGCAGAACATGATTTAATATTAAATGTAAACTCCAAGCAATAAAACTATGTTTATGTATACATGTTCTTGCCTGATATTTAAACATTGTATCTTTCTTTATAAAAGTTTTTAATAAAATCTCACCTTATAAAAGAGAAAACATTAACAGTATTACTTACATTCTTTGACAAAGATTTATTATAGCAAGCAAGCAATTAATATCTGTTATATTTGAGGATAAGTAAAAAAAATTTTTTTACAAAATTAGAGAAACCTTTTTAAAATTTTTAAGTTGATATTTTGAACTTGCTGTTGGGACTTGGGTGAAAGTTTACAAAGAAAATCAGTTTTCCAGTCAGCAGTTTATACATGTTTACTTCTTAGAGTGCAGTTCCCACAATGTAACATCATTTATCCCACTTTCTCTGTTTACAATTTCTATTCCTTCATCTCTCCTAACCCTTCCCAATTTTTTCCTTGAGTATACACTTTCCTTTTGACCTCAAATGATTGATTATTCTAAGGACTTTGCACCTATTACCGTTCCCCCTTACAGATCTGTCTGTTATTTGGCTCCACCCTTAGTCTGTCAGTTTATCATACTGTGGTAGCCTGTCTATTGTTATCATACTAGAATCTATGCCACTGGCATTTCAAATACCAAGAGAGTCACCCACAGTGAACAGGATGCAGCAGAGCTTCTAGATTAAGAACAGACTAGGAAGAAGAAATAAGCTGTCTACTTCTGAGAGATTAGCCATTAAAAATCTTATGAACAACAGCTGTATGAATCATAAACTATGGATAGCATTGGGAAGAATAAGAATTCCAGAACACGTCATTGTGTCCATGTGGAACCTGTACATGGATCAAGAGACAGCCTTTAAAAGACAGCAAGAAGACAGCAAGGGGATAATGAATGCTATAAAATCAGAAAGATGTATGTCATAATTGTACCTTTTCATTATAATTATTCAATTTGTATGCTGAGCAAATAATCCAAGAAGCTGGACTATATGAAGAAAAATATGGCACCAGGATTGGAGAAAGGCTAAAACGACCTGCAGCACACAGATTAAAAACCTTGATTGCTTACAACAAAGAGGGTTTGAAGCATTAGGGATAAAACATAAACACTACAGTATGGCTTACGGTTCAATGTAAAACAAAAAGCAAATCTTTGAACAAATAGATAACATTATGATAGAGAAAAGATTGAAATGGTTTAAGAATTTCATTTACTTAATTCCACAATTAACATTCATGGAAACAACAGTCAAGAAATCAAATAACCAATTGCATTGGATAAATTAGCTTCTCGAGATGTCTTTAGACTGTTAAAGAACAAAAATGTCACTTTGATAACTAAGTGAGCCTGACCCAAGTCAAAATTTTCAATCATTAAAGTTGGACAATGTACATGGAAGTCAAAAAAAGAACTGAATTATGGTGTTGAAGAATATTGAACGTACCTTGGACAGCAAGAATAAACCTGGAAGAATTATAGCCAGAATGCGCCTAAGACTGAAGGATGAGGAGGAGACTTTGGACATACTCTAAGAAGGGATAAATCCCTCAAGAAGGGCATCAAAAGCAGTAGAGTATCATCAAAAAGAGGAAGACCCTTTACCAGATGGACTGACAGGGTTGCTACAACACTGGGCTCAAATATAGAAACAACTGTGAGGATAAGGCAGGGCAGGACAATGTTCTGTTCTGGTGTACATAGGTAAATGATGAGTTGTAACTGACAAAACAGGGCCTACTAAACAACATGGTTTGGTAGAAAGTTGACACATGGAGTTAAGTTCAGGTCCAGACGTGACAGATGACTAAAGGCCAAGGTCTTGGGGGTTTCACCAGTCCCCATTTGACCAGTAAACCAATGCAGCACTTTCACTTCCTCATTTCTTCCATTTGTCTTACCTACTCTATGATTAGGGGGAAGTTCTAAAGTCTCTTGTGACATCCACTTTGATCTTTTCTTTCTTCCCTGTCTTTTTAATGACCTTTTGCTTCCTTCGTGAATGATGTTCTTGATGGCCGCCTGCAACAGAGCTCATTAAGTTTTCTGTCATGAATGTCCAGTGCTTCAAATCTATTCTTGAGAGATTCTCGAAGGTCAGTGGGACATACGAAAGGTTGTATTTTGACTCTCATGCATTTGTTTTCTATTCTGCAACCTGTTCCACAGGTAGCTCTTGGCCTGATTTTAGCTGCTGATATTTTCTCTATCATCTCTTCCCACAGATGCAGTTGCTTTGATTTCTATGGATTCCATCTGGAAAGTACAGATGTATAGTCAGTGTTTGTGTTGTTGAAAAAACGTATTTGCTTTCCTCTAGTGTTTTAATGCTTCCTCCCCACCACTATCATGACCCCAATTCTACTTTACGAATCCAGCTAGACCAGAGCACGTACATGGGCTCAGATAAGAGCTGGAAACACAGGGAATCCAGGACAGATAATAAGAGTAGGTCCCCTCAGGACCAACAATGAGTAGCAATACCAGGAAGGGAAGGGGAAAGGGGAGGAAGAAAGGGGAAACCAACCACAATGATATAACTATAACCCCCTCCCAGGGGGATGGACAACAGAAAAGTGGGTGAGTGGGAGACATTGGTCAGTATAAGACATGGAAAAAAATTTATAAATTATCAAGGGTTCGTGAGGGAGGGAAGGTGGAGGTGGAGGGGGGTGGAATGAGCTGATACCAAAGGTTCAAGTAGAAAGAAAATGCTATGAAAATGTGCAAATGTGCTTGACACAATGGATAGATGGCTGGGTTGTGATAAGAGCTGTACGAGCCTCCAATAAGATGATTTTTTTTAAAGGCATTTCGAATGAAGAAGTCATTAGTCTTGCAAAATCCATCATGTGATCTCCAGGTTCATTTCTATCACCAAGACCATACTTTCCAGCTACCGCTCCTTGCTCTTTGTTTCTAAATTTTTGCATTCCAGTAGCCAGTAATTATCACTGCATCTTGATAGCATGTTGGTCCATTTCAGACTGATGATGTCGGTAGAATTCTTCAGCTTCTGCATCACTTGCTTTAGTGGTTGATATGTAAATTTGAATAATAGTTATATTTATTGGGTTTCCTTGAATTCAAGAACTCAAGAAAAACTTAAGTCTTGAGTTGAAACATTGGAAGATTCTATGAGCAAAATATAGAATGATGCAGAAAGCATCCAAAGATGAAAAGAATACACCAAGTCACTCTACCAAAAAGAAGCAGTCAACATTCCACCCCCATTTCAGTAGTTAGGATATGAGGAAGAACGAATGGTACTGAAGGAAAAAATCCAAGGAGCACTGAAAGCATTAGACAAAAGCAAGACCCCAGGAGTTGGTGGAATGCCAACTGAAATGTTTCAACAAGCTGATGACGCACTGGAAGCCCTCAGCCATCTATGTCAGGATATTTGGAAAACAGCTACTTGGCAAACTGAAGAAGTAAATGTAGAACAAGGTGTATCAATCCTGATATCAGATTAATATTATCTCAAAGCAGAGAATACCCAAAACGTTTACTTGTGTTTTGTTGACTATGCAAAGACATTTGACTACATAGATCAGAACAAACCATGGATAACTAACTGTGAGCAGAAGAGGAATTTCAGAACATTTGATTATGTTCATGGGGAACTTGTACATGGATCAAGAGAGAGTTGTGTAAACTAAACAAGGGAAAACTGCATGTTTTGAAATCAGGAAAGATGCGGTTTCCTCTCATTATGCTTATTTAATAATGAGCAAATAATTAAAGAACCTGAATTATATGAAGAAGAATGCAGCATCAGAATCGGAGGAAGATTTAACAATCTACTACATGCAGTTGACATAACCTTGCTTGCTGAAAGGACTTGAGGCACTTGCTGTGGAGATCGAGGATTACAGTGTTAAGTATGTGTCACATACAATTCAATGTAAGGAAAACAACAATCCTCACAACTGGACAGATAGATAACATCATGATAAACAAACAAACAAAAGGATCAAAGATGTCATTAATTTTGTCTTGCTTGGGTTCACACAAATGCTCATGGAAGCAGCAGTAAAGATATAAGCAACATATTGCAATAGCCAAATCTGCTGCCTTTGTAGAGTATTGAAAAGCAAGTATGCTACTTTGAGGAATAAAGTGCGCCTGACTCAAGCCATGGTATTTTCAATAACCTCATATGAAAGTTGGACATTGACTAAGGAGACTGAAGGAGAATCCCTACATTTGAAGTGTGGCACTGGCAAAGAATTTTGGGGTACCATGGACTGCCAAAAGAGCAAACATCTGTCTTGGAAGAAGTACAGCCAGAATGCTCCTGAGAGGCGAGGACAGAGATACTTTGTCTTATGTACTTTGGGCATGGTATCAGGAAAACCAGTCCCTGGAGAAGGACATCATGCTTGGTAACATGGAGGGAGAGAGGAAAAGAGGAAGGCTCTCAATGAGATAGCTTGACACAGTGGTTGCAATAATGGGCTCAAACATAAGAACAATTGTGTGGATGGTGTAGGTCCAGTCAGTGCTTCGTTCTGTTGTCACACAGGCTTACTATGAGGTGGAATCAACTTGAAGGCACCTAACAACAACAACATCGCCTGTGCCATAGACGAACATCACGTGCTTCTCTCCCGGAGCCGCTGGGGGAATTGTAATCGCCAGTGTTTTAGTTAGTAGCTGAGTGCTTGACCATTGGTGCTACCAGGACCTTTGGTTTCTACAAGACTGTTTCTAAAAGGTCATGGGCAACCGGAATGTAAAAAAACTGGAATATAGCCATAAACTTCTCTAAGTTCCCTTATTTAGTAACTATTGCCAGAAAACTGAAGTTTGGCGGGTTTTGCTTTTTGCTTTTTTGTCCTTGGGGTCAGTAATAAGAATCCACTGTGGTTCTCAGTAAACTAGTCAACAGTCAGAGAATCCAGTACAGTGCTGTTAGCCACCATTTAGTCAGACCCCAACCTGCGGCAACCCATGCACAATGACATCAGGCTTGTGATCGATATCGTTTTCATTAGCTAATTTTTCAGCAGTAGATCACTAAGCCTTTCTCCCCCTAATCCATCTACTTCATCTGAAAGCTGCCCAGAAACCTGTTCAGCATCATAACAACACCCACGCCTCCCCCGGAGACACAGACAGGCAGATAGTGGCTAAGCTGAGGTGCATTGGCTGGGAATCAGAGCTGGGACTCCCACATGGAAGCTGCGAGTTCTACCACAGAACTCCTCTGCACCCTGTTATTTATAGCTAAGAAAACTCTCAGACCACAGTTGAGGTGTGTGTGTGTGTAGGGGGGGACAAAACAGCATTCCTTTGTTATCTTGAAATCAACCCAAATCTTACTCTAAGCTCTCACAGAGAACTTGCAACACTTACTTGTAATAAATGTACTTGCTGACAGTAAATTTCCTCTGGGACGTTACGAGACTTTTCTCCCAGGGTTATGTCAGGGTCTTAGAGGGAACAGCTCTAATCATCAGTTTTCCATTGTGTTGTATGTATGGCGCCTTCGAGTGCCTGGCTCCGCTTGTCCCGTGCGGTACGCGGAGCACCAGGAGAGTTCCTGGGCTAACCTTAGTGCACAAGCCAGGGAGTACCGCTCTTAAAAGCAAATGGAAAAAAGGATGAAGTCAAAAAGATGAATAGAAAATTTCAAAGGGCCGCAAAGAAGACAGAGCCAAATATTGTAGTGAAATGTGCAAATATTTAGAATTAGAAAACCCAAATGGAAGACCACTCTCAGCCTGTCTTAAACTAAAAGAACTGAATATTAAATTAAACCTCGAGTTGTATTCTTGAAAAATTCTATGGGAAAAATATTGAATGATGCAGGAACCATCCAAGGAAGATGGGAAGCGTTCACAGTCACTGCACCAAAACGAACTAGGCAGCACTCCATTTCAGGAGTAGCAAATGAGCAAACACCAGCGGTGCCGAAGGAAGAAGTTCAAGTTGCACTGAAAGCATTAGCCCAAAGACAAGGTTCCAGGAATTGGTTGGATACCAATTGAAATGTTTCAAGAAGCTGATGAAGCTCTAGAAGCACTCACCCGTCTACGCCAGGAAATTTGGAATACAGCTACTTTGCCCACTGGCTAGAAGAGATCCCCATTTGTGCCTATTCCAGGAAAGATAACCCAACAGAATGCTCTATAGAACAGTATCATTGATATCACATAAAAGCAAAATTTTGCTTAAGGTAATCCAACAGTTGCAGCAGTACATTCATATGGAACTGCCATAGGTTCAGGCCAGATTCAAAAGAGGAACTTGGATATGGATCAGTAGGCAATTACATGGATCAGTAGGCAATTATGGGAACAGAATCAGGTTATAGTGCATGATTTAAAATCAAGAGAGGTGTGCATCAGGATTGTATCCTCTCACCATACTTATTCAATCTGTATGATCAGCAAATCATCAGAGTAGCTGGTTTATATGAAGAGGAATGTGGCATCAGGATTGGAGGAAGGCTTATTCACAATATGTAGATGATACAATTTGCTTGCTGAAAGGGAAGAGGATTTGAGGAACTTGATGATAGATAAATAAATGGAGAAAACATTAAAATTGTCAAGGATTTTGTATTGTTTGGATCCACAATCAATGTTCATGAAAGCAGCAGTCAAGCGTTCAAGACATGCTGCAGTAGGTAACTCGGCTATCCAAGAACGCTTTACGGAAATGAAAAGCAAGGATGTTACTTTGAGGACTAAGGCATCCTTGACCCAAGCCATAGTCTCATGGGCATGTGAAAATTTAGGACAGCAAATAAGGAAGAGTGAAGAAGAATTGCTGCATTTGAATTGTGGTGCTGATCAAGGATCTTGAAAGGACCGTGGACTGCTAAAACTACACAAAAATCTGTCTTGAAGGAAGTTCAGCCAGAGTGCTTCTAACGGGCAAGGTTGGCAAGGCTTCATCTGACACACTTTGGACATATTGTCAGGAGACACCAGTCCCTAGAGAAAGACATCGTGCTTGGTACAGTGGAGGGGCAGTGAAAAAGAAGGCTCGGAATGTGATGGGTCGACACAGTGCCTGCACCAAGGGGCTCAAGCATAGGAACAATTGTGAGGCTGGCGCAGGACCAAGTGATGTTTTGTTCTTTGTGTGGAAGGTTGTGATGGGTTGAAACGGACTCAGTGGCTTCTAACAACTTAAGTGGAAGAGAAAGAGAAAGTGAAGATGTTCTATTCTCATAAAGAATTACACTCTCGGACTCAAGCAAAAAGAAAATGTTTTCAAAATGATGATGGCAACATATGTACAAATGTGCTTGACACACGGATATATGTATGGATTGTGATAAGAGCTGTACAAGCCCCCAGTAAACTGATATAAAAAAATACCATGGCTTGGGTCTGGTTCACTATAGTTCACAAAAGGACATCGTTGCTCTTCAATATTTTAAGAAAACGTTTTGTGTAGCAGATCTGTACAATAAAACATGTCTTCTGCTTCCAGAATTGGATTGATTAGGGATTCAAATAAAATAAAATCCTTAAAATTTTTTTTTAAAATATAGTCTCAGGATCTGTCAGTGGTGGTTCTATTCTGTCCTAAAGGATTGCTATAAATTGATATCAACAGGATTCTGGGAAGTTTGTTTTGTGGGTTTATATCTCAAGAATAAGGACATACCCCACACTAATTCTGCCTCATTACCATAAAGAAGACATTAATCCATTCCAAAATGGGATTAAACCCATAGGTATAACAAACCCAACCCACTGCCACATCTGACCCATAAAGATCCTATCTGAGAGAGAACTGAAACCCAGCACTTCTGAGCCTGTACATCTTGACCCTCACATGGAGAGATTCGAACAGCGGCTCTTTCCATGATCAGTCCTACACATATAACCCACCGTGCCAGGGCAAGGAATAAGATGTCACACATATGCTGTGGGGGCAGGAGTGGGGAGGAGACACAATTCCACCCACATCTCCAGAAACCATTCTGCTTCCTCAGCAAAGTGCCAGAAAATAGCACAAAAGCCTAACGCCCAAACCACTGAGACAAATGGCAGCGAACTTTAGCCCGCAAGCAGCTTCTGCTTTCTACTCCACAGAATTTCCACTCGCCTACAAGAGAGAAGAGGGGAAATCTCAACAAACAGATCACCACCTCTGGAAGGCATCCTGTCACCACGTTGCTAGAATTATGTGTAAACTCAGAACCCATGTGAGTCAATACACGAGGTCTCAAATAAGTTTTCTTTTTCTTGCTTCCTAATGATGGGTCAGATGTTGGAGAGTTGAAAAGGAAAGAGAACCTCCAGCTAATGGTGTAACCATATGTGTGTTTCTTTTCTTTAGGAAGAGAACAAAGAGAGCCACAACATGTAAATAAAGCAGGGAACGGTTCTGTTGAGCCCATTTTGACTCATTGTGTCTCTATGTGTCCCAGAGTAGAACTAGTGACACAATGGTTCGGCGCTTGACTGCTGCTCATTTGAACCCAGCAGAATTCTGAGAGAAATTGAGGTAGAAAGCGACATTCTGCTTCCATAGAGATACATGGGTTTGGAAACCTTGTGTGGCAGTTCTACTGTCTTACAGGGATTATCCAAATGGCATTGAGGTAGGGTTTTGGGTTTGGGGATATTTGTCTTTGGGTCTTTATGGATAGAAGCCTTTGTTTTGAGAGGCCTTTGGGCAGATTCAAACCGGCAACTTTTCAGTCAGCAGCGAACACAAGCCATCTGCACCACCCGGGGTCGTGGGAAAGGAAAAATACCTTTTTCTTTAACTGATGTACCTACAACATTTTCCTGCTTAAAATAAGGAATCTGGAGGCCCTCAGAAAATGTGGAGCAGCATTTATTTATGATGAGAGCACCATCAAACTTCCTTGCAAGACGTTGAACGTCCTTGCAAGAAGTTGAACTACCTTGCAAGACATTGAACTACCTTACAAGACCTTGAACTACCTTGCAAGACGTTGAGCCACATCAAAGAAACAAACACAAGAAACTCCACTTTAAAGAAAAAATAAAATATAACATTGGGCCCAAATCAACAGCTGCATTCAAGAAGCCACCAAAAAAATGTGAGACCCCTGATAAAACTGGGCTGAGACCTGACCGATGCCCAAAAGCTAGCCAAGCCACCTAAAGTGTGGAGAGACCCGATAAGACTTGACTGGGACAGTGAATACGTCAAAGAGCTAGCCAAAATGTCAATTTAAACCCGGGTAGAGACACTGACTTTTGGAGAGCTAGGAACCAAGGAGACATCACCTCCTGCTCTCTCCAACTCTACCGGGGTGAGCACACTGATGAGGCAATGCTTATTGAGACTATGGTGCTATTATGAAATGTGTGAAGAGTTCTGTTATTATGCCTTTATGTTCATAGTTGTTTGCCCTTAGTCATTTGAGTAATATTGTTTGATGTGTGTTTGCAATGAATAAACCGAGCATACGAAAATGTCTAAGAGCGGTAAGTAATTATTGATCGCGCCACTCATGACAATTTATCATCAAATTCTGGGCCTCCGGTGGGTGTGAAATAGCGATATGAAGGAGAAAAGGGTGTAAAGAATAAATCTCACCCTAATCACCACCAGGTCCCGTCGATGGGTTCCTTTCATTCCTTGATGGCTTCTACCCACCTCTACCTCCTGAAAGACTAAAACTCTCTCAAAATCAGTTATTTGAGAGTAAGATTACATCTTTCTCAGTCCTTTACCTACCTGACATCCAAAACATCAACATTTCAAACATTTAGAAAATTTTGACATTTTTCTGTTGATATAACACAAGTTAGAAAAAAAATTTTAGTATTATTTTTGAAAAGTCATTTTAACACAGCAGAAACATGACAAGAATCAGCAGGCAGCTCAGTTTCTGCTTGGGCATGGAGTGTCTCTCGATCGACCTGTGGAAGAGTCTTAAAAAGTAAGCAAATACGGAAAGGACCTCTACATTGTATATTGGGGGAAACTTCGTGTATCCCTCCCCTTGTTCCTGGAGATGAAGAAGTCTTGTTGCAACATACCAAGACACGATGGCATAAGTCTGTATTAAGGATCTTGCGGAAATGCAAATGACACATGAACTTGGCTGATGGTGCTAAATTAAGAGCTTCTACTAATACAGGCAAAGAGAGTGTAGCAATAAGAAGCTGTGATGGCTAAAATACATCGAAGCAAAAAGGAGGAAAGACAAGGAACACCTTGGAGCTATATAAAGCATGCGCATTTTATAGTGTTATATGAGCCCCCATGTTATAATGATTAAGCACACAGCTACTAACTGAAAGGCGGTGGTTCAAACCCACCAGTCGTTTCACGGGGAAAAAGACAGGACTAATGGCTCCTGTAATGATTATGGCCAGAAAATGTATGGGGCAGTTTTACCCTATCCTATGCAGTCACTATTAATTGGAATCAACTATACACTACATAACAACATAGGAAGCCACCAGGCCCCCACCCTTTACAACACAGGAGGTCTATTTTAGGCTAAATATGAGGACATTGCCTCCAAGAGAAAAGAAATGGCATGTCTCCTCCTCCTTTCATTAGTGGCACTGAACTTGGAACGGCACGCCTAATTTGTCCATCTGGAAAAGCCCAAGAATAGAAGTGGAGTATGATGCAAGCCAAAAGCTTAAGGGAGACATGTATTTGTAATTTTAAAACTAAAGAAAATTCTGCTATTATTTGAAAGATGCAAACTCTATGGTGATGAATAATTATTTAATCTAGGAGCAGGCTTAAAATTAGAAAAAAAAGAATTTACGTCTTTCATTGAACAAATATCAGGAAACTTATTCAGTGTCCACATTTACATGCATATGAGAGAACCAAAAATTCCATGACTTGGGTCAGGAGCATCTTAGTCCTCAGAATCCTGGCTTTTCTTTTCTTTTAAATCATTTTATTGGGGGCTCGTACAACTTTTATCACAATTCATATATCCATCCATTGTGTCAAGCACATCTGTATATTTGTTGCCATCATCACTCTCAAGACATTTTTTTTCTACTTGAGCCCTTGGTATCAGCTTCTCATTTCCCCCCTCCCTCCCCGCTCCACCCTCAATCATGAACCCTTGATCATTTATAAATTATTATTGTTTTGTCATCTCTTACACTGACCAATGTTTCCCTTCACTGACTTTTCAGTGGTCTATCCCTCTGGGAGGGGGTTATAGGTAGACCATTGTGATCAGTTTCCCCTTTCTCCCCCCACCTTCCCCTTCCCCTCCTGGTATGCCTACTCTCAACATTGGTCCTGAGGGGCTTATCTTTATCCCTGGTTACTGGACCCGCACTCTGCCACCTGAGCAAGTCCTTTGCCTCAATCATGCACTGTGTCTTGTGGGCAAAGCTAATCCATGGATCGTGTCACCCTGCCATGCGTGCTCCACTAGAGCTTGAGACCTGCTTCCACGCTTCTTAGGGATCCATCGGGGCTGCTTTGCTACACTCCCACACTACTGGCCTCTGCTTTGCCTTAACTTCTCATCTTCCTGCTCTGGCTGCCCCAACCTGCTTGTCTTAACTGAGGGCAGACTCGCTGTCTGCTTCCTGGACCTTGGACCAGCAGCCAGAGTGAGTTGAAAGGCCTTCTGTATATTAACTGTTGCACAAGAGTGAGTGAAACTGAGCCCTCTGTACTGCTGTGTGGAATAATTAGCCATTATATTTCTTCTTGGTATATAAACCTAGCCTTTTATATATACAAGAGGGTACCCCACCCCTTCCCCGAAAAAACCTGATGCTCATTTGTTTTTTTGATGTGAGGGAGATAGTGCATTGGGAGTTTCTTCCACCAGGTCAGACTGTTAATCAAGCCTTCTATTTAGAGGTTCTGAGAAGATTGTTAACAGTGTATGACAAAAAAGGCCTGATTTGTGGCAGATAGAGAACTGGTTTTGCCACCACGATAATGTATCTGCTCACGCAGTCATCTCAGTGCGCCAGTTTTTGGCAAGAAGACTGCATGCCTCTCTTTCCCCATGCCCCTGACTCACCTGACTTCTCTCTGTGTGACTGGCTTCTTTTTATTTCCATAAATGAAGAGGGCCATGAAAGGACAGTGATTTGACAATGTAGAAAAGGTGAAAAAACAAACAAGGGAGGCACTGTCAGCCATCCAAACAGATGAGTTTGAAAAATGTTTTCAAGAATGGAATCACAGATACGACAAATATATTAAGTGTGATAGAAAATACTTCGGTGATGTTTGCTTTGTACAAAAATTTAAATACAAAGCTTTGAAAGAAAATCCATTTTTGGGGGGCACTCCCTCATATATAATCATAAATGTCCTTGTTTTATTTCTCTAGAGAACCCTGCTTACCACATATGGATAAACTGAGTGGAACAAATTCCCATTGGGGAGTAAACACTTAACAATACTTACATAGAACCCAAGGAAAGATTATACCTGGTACTATTTTCCTAAATAGATATTTTTGACTTAGATCTTTAATCCAACCCTTGGTGACCTAGGCTATGTGCTATAGACTACTAGGGCTTTACTTGAGGTGCGCGACATCCTTCATCAGATGGAATCAATGTGGAAACCGAACTAAGTGAACTAAGTTTTACCCCAAAATCATCTGTAGCAGATTTAAGAAACTGATATACTCCCTTGAACTTAAAGATGAAACACCCTGGTATAAAAAGCAGCAAAGGACTACCTATCCCAAGGCTATAGAACTGGTGGTCATTGGACTTTTATTTGGAGCTCTTGTTTTGAAGATACCAATGAATGGGGTTCTGAGATGACCATATATTTACTGTTTTATTGTTCCTCTTGTTTTCTTAAGACATGTAGGCTTTCTTATGTCTGGAAGGCAAAGTTCTGCCTTTGTGAATGAATGTTATTGAAAGTTTTGTCCTATCATCCAACCCCATTGCTCATGTAAATCGTGTCCAGTGGCTTAAGAGTTTAATCTGTTCAAGCCAACAGTTCATGTATTGCGGTCTACAGTTCAGTATACACTTATATAATTGTCTTTTCTCAACAATGTTTTAGAAACCATACCATTGGCCAAATTAATGACAGTTTTAATAGAATTATCTTATAATGCAGGAGAGTGATTTATAATGTTCTCTATAGTGAAATGTTAATGATGTCTCCAATGTAAACCAAAGATATATGAATGGATCTGGGAATCACATTTAATTCTAGCTCCAATCTGAGAACAATCAGTTCTTATGACATGGCCCTACTCAATACCCTCATCAATAGATTACCAAAGATATGGGTGCTATAGAAAATGAAGAAATCAGATGGTGCTCAGCTATCAGAAAGAAAAGCATCCAGGGTCTTAAAGACTTATCTTAAAACAAACACCCTTTTAAATGAGGCATTAACTAAGTTCACATGGAACAAGCACACTAACATGTGTGACCGAAGGAGTGTAAATAATAAAATCCATATCCAAAGAAGGGAATGGTACCATATCTCAAATTATGAACACCTGCATAATTCACAGAAGTGTACTGGAATCTCTGGGTAGCACTAGAAGCCAGAAGTCCACTTGCAGTGTCCCCACATGCATTTAGCCTCCAGTGAACCCCCAGGGGGAGAGTATTGGTGGTGTCCTCACAGAATTTGAATGTGCATACAGACCGCCGCATGACGGACCAAACCAGGAGGGCAACATAACACGTGGACGAATCCATAAAAAGACTGGACTATATGCTCAGCCCCAACCAAAATCAGCCTGACCCCCACCAGGAAGGGTGTGCCACAGAGAGGGAACTGAACTACCATACCCAGATGGAAGCAGAAGCAAATGAAGGACATCCTTTTGCAGAGGGGTAGTGGGAAGGAGATGAGTCACTCAGGGTGCAGTGTAGCATTAATGAAACACACAACTTTCTGTCAGGGGATGTCCAGTGGCCTACAAATGGGCCTTGGGTCTCCATTCCACACTCACCCTCTCATTCACTATGATAAGATTTTTTTGTTCTGATGATGCCTGATACCTGATCCCTTTGACATCTTGTGATCACAAAGGCTGGTGTGCTTTTTCCATGTGGGCTTTGTTGCTTCTCAGCTAGATGGCCGCTTGTTTACCTTCAAGCCTTTAAGATCCCAGATGCTATATCTTTTGATAGCCAGGCACCATCAGCTTTCTTCACCACATTTGCTTATTCACCTCCTTTGTCTTCAGCAGTTGTGTAGGGAAGGTGAGCATCATAGAATGCCAATTTAATAGAAGAAAATATTCTTGCATTGAGGGAGTACTTGAGTGGAGGCCCAATGTCCTTCTGCTACCTTAATACTAAACCTATAAATATATGCACATAGATCTATTTCCCCATCATCCTATATACAAATATTTATATATGTACATGCTTGTATTTAGACCTCTATAAATTCCCTTTGCCTCCTAGTTCCTTCCTCTATTTCCTTTTACTTTCATCTTGTCAGACTATCAAGCTCAGCCTTCATTTGGGTTTCAGTAATTCCTCTCAGTTACATTGCCTTTGATCAAGCCCTACCAGGCCTCCTACACCCTCCTTGCCATTGATTTTGGATCACTTGTTGTTCCCTTGTCCCTTGGTTTGTTAACACACACTTCCTCCCTACCCCCACCTTCCCTTCTCCCATGCCCCCTGGAACAGCCGGTCCCATTGTTTTCTCCTCCAGATTGTTGATCCCACCTATCATATTTAGATAGACCTGCAGAGATAATATTATGCACAAAAAACAAGACAGAGCAAAGAACAACAACAACAAAACAAAACAAAATAACAACAACAACAAAAAGACAAAAAACAGAAACCTTGCAAACAGTTCAAGGTCTGTTTATTGACCTTTAGGAGTGTTTTCCAGTCAAATCTGATGGGGTGCCATGCCCTGGCCACAAAGTCTATTTTGGTGTTCCCTTGGGACTTCCTTGCTCTACTCCCCTTGCTGTTGCACATCCATAGTGTTTTGCCTCAGTGTGGTGGGCTCAGATTGGGTGCAATTGCTGCACTCTGTCTCCAATGTTGTCCCCTCTAGAGTTATGGGTCAGTGAGGGATGTCATGTCTCATAGTGGGGCCGGTCATCTCTGTGCATTCGCTGTTCCGAGCAGGGATATCACCCTCAAGGCTTGGTGGGCCAGGATGTACTCCACTCTCTCTTCCTTCCCCTTCATTTGCTCCTGTGTGCTCTGATCAGACATGTCCCTCTCGCTGAGCTGTAGCTTCAGTGCTGTCCTCTGAAGTAAATTCTTCTGGGAGGAAGGGGGTGCTGTCCACATAGTTGGGATTGGGGCCGGCACCTCAGGCCTCTCTATTGATTCCCTGTCATGCCGGTAACACACTGGGTATTTTCTTATGTGTTTTGCTGTTGTCTTATTCCTTGGCAACTTGTGTTGACTTTTTATTTTGTGGCTTTGATGGTTACTAATAGATCTATGATCAAAGTTATCATTATTTATGCACTCTGGCATCTTTCAAAAGTTTTGAAACAGATTTAAATGTTCTCTATGGACTACAGTACCACTGTTTATTAAACGAATAATTTGGTTGTGTGACAAAGATAAAGGATTGATTAAAACTTCACTGAAGACTTTTTAATTTGAGTCATAAGTGGCAATGTACCAAAGAAAAGGCAATTTACTGCAAATTGCATGTAAGTGGAAAGGGGTTAAAAAGGAAGGGCATTTTCTGAGAATAAAGAAGAATGGTTAGTGCATGTTTACACAGATACACAATTTATGGCAGTAGCTCTTAGACTTTTTGTGGGGAGGTCTCAGACCCATTTGAATATGTAAATGAAACTTTGGAATTTCTCAAGAAAAAAAAAACAACCCTTGACACTCCATGAACATAGACCTCAAGCTAAAAACTATATTTTATATTTTGAAGTCAGAATATACTCTCCCTTCTCTTCTGCTCACAGTCCAAGGGCCTCACTTACAGCTTGGTAGTCATCATGAAGTAAGTAAACATTACCTGTAGTTTTACCTTTGCAGTAACAATTTCTTTTAGAACAGTTAATACCAGAATAGTTTCAAGGACTTGGGGATTAATGATGTCAAAATGTCTAATCCATTCAATGCTATTCACCTCCATTTTTACCCTACTCCTTCTTGAATATACTTGCTTACATTGCTGTGTCCCGTGAATCACTGTCATATCCCACAGTGACTCACAAGTTTGAGGAAATGTCTCACATGGTGGTAGGTGCTGTCCAGCTCAAAATCCAAATGTCAGGCAGGGGTGAGCCAGATGAAAGATCCAGAGCTATAAGTCAAAGATGTCCCCACGTTACAGCAGGTCCTCTTGCTTATACCAAAGCTCAGTCAGGAAATGGAGGTCTTGATTTCCAGGTCAGGCAATGATGATGGTGTGATATTGTATGGTGGTACCAGTGTATCTCCAAGGAAATATAGATCCATACTCCAAAGAGTATGGGTTGGCTCACTGCCAGTTCTTAGGTGGGACCTTAAAGATGTCATCAAGGAAGCAACAAGGGTGGTCAATTCACACTCTTCCCTGAGGTCACAGAGTCACTCTACCCAAAAGGACTAGTCAATATTCCACCATTTCGAGAGGTGGCACTTGAGCAAGAACCAAAAGTAGTGAAATAATAAGTTTCAAACTGCATTGAAAGCATTAGCTCAAAGTTCAAGGAATTGAGGGAATACCAACTGAAATGTTTCAACAAGCTGATGAAGCACTGGAAATACTCATCTACACCAGAACATTTTGGAAGATAGCTACTTGGCCAATTGACTGGAAGAGAACCAAATTTGTGCCTATTCCAAAGAAAAGTGACCCAAGAGAATGCTCAAATTATAGAACAATATCATTGATATCACAGGCAAGTAAAATTTTGCTGAAGAGTATCCAACAACGGTTCCAGCAATATGTTGACAGGGAACTGCCAGAGGTTCAGGCTGGATTCAGAAGAGATTGTAGGACAAGGGATATCAATGCTAATGTCAGATGTATCTTGGCTGAAACCAGAGAATACAAGAAAGAGGTTTACTTATGTTTTATTAAGTCAATGCATTCAGCTGTGTGGCTTATAGCAAACTATAGATAGCCTTGAGAAGAATAGGAATTCCAGAACATTTGTTTATGCCTGTGTGGAACTTGTACATGGATCAAGAGGCAGTAGTGTGAACAGAGCAAGGGCATACTGCATGGTGAAAATCAAGAAAGGTGTGTGACAGGGTTATATCTTCTCACCATATTTATTCAATCTGTATGCAGAGCAAATAATCAGAGACGCTGGATTACATAAGGAAAAGTGGAGCATCACGATCAGAGGAAGGCTGAGGAGCAATCTGCAAAGAGGAGATGACACGTCTTGCTTGCTGAAAGTCAAGAGGACTTAAAATAGTTGTTGATGAAAATCAAGGATTGCAGCCTTCAGTGTGAGTTACAACTCAATATAAAAGAAGACCAAAATCCTCACATCATGATAATGGAAAAAACATTGACGTTGTCAAGGATTTTCTCTTGCTTGGCTCTACAACCAGTGCTCATGGATGTAGCAGTCAGGATGTCAAACAAAGCATTGCATTGAGTAATTGTGCTATACAAGACCTCTTTAAATCCTTGAAAATCAAGATATAACTTTGAGGACTAGTGTGCCTCACCCAGCCATGGTATAGTCAATTGCCTCATATGCATATAAAAGTTGGATATTTAACAAGGAAGACCAAAGAGGAATTGATATGTTTGAATTGGGGTACCAGAGAAGAATACTGAAAGTACTATAGACTGCTAAAAAGACAAACAAATCTTTCTTGAAAGAAGTATGATCAGAGGGCTCCTTATAGGTAAGGATGGTGAGACTCTGTCTTATGTATGTTGGAGATGTTGTCAGGAGAGACCAGTCCCTAGAAAAGGACATTACGTTCAGTAAAGCAGAGGGACACTGTAGAGGAGAAAGGCCCTCAAGCAAGCTGGGTTGATAGAGCATGAGCATGACCCAGACCCAGGCAGTGTTTTGTTCTGTTGTGCAGAAGGGTGCTGTGGGTCAGAAGTGACTCGATGGCACTTAAAAATGACAACAACTAAAGGTGGGTCTGAATCCCATCTTATTCCTATTAGTTTGTAGAGATTACCTTCCAAAATGGAACTGTAGTCACAGGTATATAAAGTCCAGAATGATAATATATCATGTAAGGGGTTGTGGCTGGAAGGGCCATATTAAATGCCTATAACTTCAATGCTCTATCCATTATAACAGACAGAGCACAAACGAGGGACTGAATGAAGGCAAAATTCACCACCGGTATGGCTATATAAAAAACACTATGGGTCTTCATTTAGTGAAAGTTATTCTAGACAGAAGAGACAGGATAGCCAAGCTACAAATGGCAAATTATTCATAGGAAGGGGCAGTACAAGAGATAGGATCATTCCATGGAAGTGGGTAGAGAGTCCTATATGGAATAGTAGGTACTTACATTTTACCTGTGCAAAAAATGGAGAGATCATTGTGTTTTAAACAGAGGAGTAACATCTCAGATGCAAGCATCAGAGAGCTCACCCTGACAAAAACATGGGGGAAGATTTGAGGAGGACGAGAACCACATTCTGGAGGCGGAAATAGTCCTGAGGCAGTTGCAGGAATCCAGGAAAAAGGAATGGGAGCTGAGCTAAGTCACTGGTCGGATATTACACAATCAGTGAAAAACACAAAAAAACGGGGGGGGGGGGGGGGGGGGGGAAGGAAAATAGCTGGATTTGGTAACCAGACAGGGAATGGAAATTGCTAGAAGTGAAGAAAGCAAGGTGTTACTCTTCCCAGGATGCCTTACCTTCTACAGAGGACTTTAACTATAGGATAAACAGCTTTCACCTTCCAGTGCCACCCAATAAGGGCCGTGGATAGGCTTGGCATGCTGAAGACACAGCGCCATCGCACGGCAATCTGAGGGGAGGCCATCTTTTTCAAAGCTGTGGCTTGACGGGCAAGGTTGAAACTGGAGAGTGGAAATATTTGCAGGATGGGGAAATGAAAAGGCATTCCAAAAGAAGTTTATAGCCCAATACATGTTTAGTCCCATAAACTTCCTTGTGCAACGTCTCCTAGGTCATTTCCATACGAACCCCAGAAACTGTGCGAATGGATGGAAAAGGGCAGATGGCCCAAAGGCCTGTCAGTGCCAAGCACAGACAGTTTGTATGCATGCTTGTGTGCACAGACCTCCCCAGGCTGCCACTGAGTGGTGAGAACAGCGTTCCTTTCCTTTTCAAAATACACTCTTTCATTCGGAGGAGCTGCTCCTGCAAGTGCTTACACTAGTAAAACTAGTTCATGATTCATATGGCTGATTCTGCTTCAGTGAACGTTGGCTCTATTATTAGCTGACATATTTGGGGGATATTTTTTCATGAATTCCCTCTTACTTTCTTCTTTAGGTTCCTGGCAAGAGAAAGATAGGAAGGAACCAAAAAAAGTCAAAGGAGGGGGGAAAGTGTGTGATGCTTCTACTGGTCATTTACTCACCTGCCTGTCTTCTTGCCACCAACCCAACCGTAGAAATCCATGCCAAGGAGAGGTTATAAGAAGAGCTTAGGCTTCACCGCGTCCTTTCCCCCAATAATGTGCATCAATGCTTTTCCCAGCAACCCATATAAAAGCATAAAAAAATAAACCCAAGTAAAATCGTGTGATCTTTTTTTTAATTCAGTCACAAAACTCCCAAGTCCTTACCTCCAACCAGCTTGCCTCTTCTGCATAAAGATTGGAATGTCTGAGTTTTCCCACCAGCCTTGCAGGCACCTGCAGGGAGACTTAGCCTCCAGCCTTCAGACTGTGAGCTATTTGCACCACCCAAGGACTCTTACCCTTTACACTGAGTCATGTGAAATAAATCTTTTTATAGGAACAGGACAGTTGAATGGTGGCAATTGCACATGGGTCAACCTAGCATGCAGAAGTTCTGAAGCCATTATTACCCAGTCTGATAGTGAAGGTTACGCATCAACCTAGCTAGGCAACGATCCTCAGTGGTTTGGTAGGCACTTGCATTTTGCGATCTGATGTGAGCAGCCAAGCAGATGGAAGGGGAGCTTCCTTGGGAGTGTGGCCTGTCTCCAGTATCTAAATGGATGTCCCAGCAACGCTTGTGCTATCTTTCTATCATCTGGCCTCCAGTGGTAACCCAGCAGAAGCTTCAAGCCTGTTGCCTGACCCAGAGATCTGGGGCTTGCCAGCCCCTACTATTGCGGAGCCATTTCCGTGTGGTGAATTTCTATGTACCTTGACATATGCTTTACTGGCTTTCCCCCTCTGTAGAAATCACACTCTGACACCCAGAATGTGAGTCTCCTGGAGGCTAGAGGAGAATAAACACGTTCTGAACCACCCTTCCTTTGGACGTCACCTTTCATAAACCTCCCCTCCAGGTCCCCCGACTTGTCTCCAGGGTTTGCCCTACTATGAAGTTTGCGTTGGCTGAGAGCAGAAGTGACAAGGCAGTTCGAGAAATCTGGGGCTTTTGTAAAAAGCAAAGAAAAGCCATCTACAGTCTAGCTTGTGTCACAAGACTCCAGGCAGCGATAGAGAAATCTCCATTTCAAATCTCCACTCAAGCATTTCCGTGAGGACCTCATGGAGCTGAAGACACGCTCCCATCACATGACACCACCTCATCTTTCTTCACACTAGCCCTGGGATCAATATAAAAAGCACCATGTTGCCC
>NW_022103908.1:25832934-25842748 GCF_000313985.2 Echinops telfairi | reverse complement strand
GGGGGGGGGGCGGGTAGATGTTTGAATACGGACTTTGCAAGATATAACCAGCAAGAGAAAAATAAAAACTCCGGAGACACTGCTGAAAACATTCCTATCTGTCTATAATAATCAATAGCTTGTGCTAGCATGCCTGCTATCACCACACACACTGTATGCCTGCAAACTGCGATACAGCCAAGCTGTCCTTTATAGTTATGTGACCAGGAGGACTTTGTATTTGATGATTTTAAAAGATGCATGGACTCAGTTGTGCTTAATTCTGATAGATCGGTCTATTATCTATAACAGGCCCTTGACTAAATTGTGCTATTCGGACAAGGATCCAGGATGAAAATTTATCAGAGTCATAGGGAAATATTCAGAATTAGGTTTTCTCCAACAGTAAAATTTGAAGACTCTAAGCATATTGTGCTTCCAAATGACCATCAGAACTAGATTTAAAGAGAACTTCATTGTACAGCCAATGCACTATTAAAATAGAGTGGCACACCGCTTTAAAACGGAAGCAGCTTGACAAATTGACGGTGGAGGGGAGAGGAGATCTACAGAACTGCAGCAGGCGAAACTGTAGTCTTCAGAAGTTTTATTCATCGAGCCTAGGGGAGGGTCCTACAAATGAAGGAAATGGCTTTCCTGGGCGGCCTGTCACTAGGAGTGTTGTTTTTAAGTCTCTTATTTAGGTTGAATAATATAATGTTCCTTTGCCCCTAGGCCATTTCCTTCCTGTGGCATCTGTGGATTGGATAACTCTGTGGGATCGTGCGCAGGATGAGCATGGATTTTCAAAGAGAAGATCATGCTCACTGTCTTTAGGAATCTATAGTCTCCATAGAAAATACACGATACAATGATCAATAAAATACAACTGTTTAATCGTTTAATGTCCCTATGGAAGGAGAAAAGGTGTAAGAAACGACTGTCTCCAGGGGAGAATTTCAGCAACAGGGAAGAAGGGTGTTAGATGGGCTGTGAGTCCCACTGAGGGGGCTTCCTTCCCAACACAATGATAGCATCTTTCTAAGAGCCAGGGGATACGTGTCAGCCTTTGTTGTTCTGAGCACTGATGATGGCTTTGCAATGAATTATTCTTGTGTATGATCAAAGACATGGTTTTTCAGGATGCTAGTCTTGACAAACAAAAAGAAAATGATAAATGGAAACAACATAATGGATTAAAAATGCGTTGATTTTAGGATTAGAAAACTTGGAACCCAGAAAATTCTCTCAATTTTCCAAAGATCTCAGATTTCCCACGCTGCAAACTGTCCATGGGACAGCAAAAGTCATTCGAGGTCTGTGTTTCTGCAACTCAATGTGTCCTGAGACTGCTCGGGGAGCCCCAGTGGTGTAGTGCTTACATATTAGGCTGCAGTCCACAAGATCAACAGTTCAAAACCACCAGCTCAGCAGAAGAAAGACAGGGCTTTCTGCTCCGATAAACAGTTACGGTTATGTTTTGAGAATGATGATGGCAACAACTGTACAAAGGTGCTTGACACCGTAGATGGACAGATGGATTGTGATAAGAGCTTTATGAGCCCCCAGTAAAATTATTTTTTTTAAAACAGTTATAGTCTAAGAAACTGACAGGGGTAGTTCTACCCTGTCTTATAGGGTGACTATAAGTTCATTCAATGGTTGTTGTTGTTGTTGTTGTTTTGAGATCCTTTTCTTACTACTTTTAACTCCAAAACTAAAACCAAACTCATTGCTACATGTTGATTCGGAGTCATACCAACACTATAGGACAGACTAGAACTGTCCCCATGGGTTCTGGAGGCTGTAATTTTTTACAGGAGCAGAAAGCCTTACCTGTTGCCAGTGGAGCCAATGATGAATTCAAACTACTGACCTTGCAGCTAGCAGTCCAATGCAAAATCCACTACACCACCAGGGCTTTGAATGAAAGCAGCTATACAATGGAATAGGAACCCACCAAATGACTTTGCAAGAGAAGTCCTAATATTGTGCTCCAATAAATAATCTGTCTCCTCTCCTCCTTCTCTTCCTCCTCCTCCTCCTCCTCCTCCTCCTGTTCTTCTTCTTATTATTATTATCTAGCTAGCTAGCTATCTCTGCCATCAAGTCAATGTTGACTCACATTGACCCATTGTGGGTTTCCAAGACTGTAGCTGTTTATTGGAATAGAAAGCCCAGTCATTCTCTAGAGGAGCCACTGATAGTTTTGAACTGCTGACCATGCAGACCACAGCCCAATGCTTAACCACTACACCACCAGGGTTCCATCCTACATTACAGCGTAGAAAATTTTATTGGCAGTTCTAGTCTATCAGACAGGGTATTGATTAGCTGAAAAAGACTCAACAGTACATAGCAACAACAACATGCAATGGAATATTACTCAGGCATAAAAATAAATGAATTCCTTAAACGTGTCACAACATGTATGAACTATAGAAGCACTGTGTAAGTCAATCACAGAAGAACAAGTTTTATGTGATCCAAGTTATATAAAACATCTAGATTAAGCAAGTGTATATTGATCAGTTTAATAGTGTTTACCTAATACAAGAGGTTGAGGCAAAGGGGTTGCAAATGTTCAGAAAGGGTTGTGCATTGGTTAAGAGTGGGGAAAAAATTTTTAATGGATAATAGTGATGGTTGCACAGTATGACTAATATAATTTGTGTCACTGAATTATACATGTAAAAATATTGAATTGGCAAAGGTTGTTTTACATTGAAATATGTGTATCTATCCACAATAAAAAAAGAAAACACTGATGGTAAAAAAAAGTTATTTGAAACCAACAAACAAAAATTATAAAGGTAACTATGGAGCTTTTTCACATTGTCTCATTGCTTCCTGTGGAATTCTGCCTTTACAAGGCCACATGATCCTGCTGAAGTAGATTTTGGCTTTGTGCATGAGATTTTGGGTACTAAAGACTAAAAGGCCCATTAATCGAATGGCTATATACTGAGCATGTACCATAGCACACAGGGACAGCAGAAATAAGAATCCCATCTCTTCTTTACAAGAAGAAGTAAGAAAGGCTCCTGGGATTTAGATTAAGGAGATCAAGTGTATTTTAGGAGTATGCATACCTTGCAGTGAATCTCACAGAACACTACATTGGAAATTATCTTAAAGATTATTTTGAACAATCGCTTCATTTTTCATTAGGGGAAAACTGAGACCCAGAGACATAGAACTTGCCCAAGTCACTTCATTTATTCAACAAATGTGTGAGCACAAGACATTTGTCCTGGGAAAGCGACAGCAAACAAGGCACTTTCAAACCCTACAGTCCAGTGAAGGCCATAGATAAGTCAACAAGAGTGGCAGTGTGGTCTGATAGTGTCCTGGTCTGGATAATCCACTGTGGAGGGATGTCAGCCAAATTTCCTTGACAAAATGAAGTTTAGACTGTGCTAACATACAAATGGCAAGGAGACTAGGGGTGACAATCCTAATGACAGCTCGACATTCTTCCACAATGCAAGGATGATAAAAACTGATTAGGACTTGGGGCTCAGATGGGGTATGGGGAGGGAAGGCTGAGGGGAAAATATGGGTAGGAAACTTCCTGGAATCAATGTGCCGGCTCCTCAAGCTAATACAAACTGCCAGCGAGCTCCTTAAGAACCTTTGTCTGGGTTCACTCTGCCCCTTTGTTTCCAAAGATAGCAGGTAGAATGTCCTTCAGAGTTGGGCAGGAAATCCCATTTCTCACACTGAGGAGACTGCAAACCATAGCGAGCCACTTCTTTCTCTGAACCTCACACTTCCTATCTGCAAAGTGAGCAAAATACCTCTTTAATAAAATTGCTATGAGTCTTTAATCAAATAATGAATATAAAACAGCCATGGCCGGAGGCAGGCAGACTGAATAAAGAGTCCACAGAGAGTAGCTTTGAAGGGTCAGGTAACTGCAAACACCTGAAATTGCAGACGTGTCAGGGGTGACTAATAGACTTTGCAGAGGAAACAATAAATTCAAAGTCTCCGAACACTGAGAAACTATCTTCTACCCTGCTCCTCTGCCTCCTCATTATCAATTAAAGTGATTATAAACATCCTTCATGCTTTACATTGTCTATTAAAAGATATCTCTATAAACCCCCATCCTGAGCTCATCACAGCTATGGACTCACTGAGAGAAGAGGGGAAATGAATTTGAAATGCACAGATTTGAATCAACTCACTCAGCCATACTGTGTGTAAAGGAGCATAATTTCTGTTGTCTTACTCTTTGGGCATAAATTAATTGTATTTTATTCAAATGGCATTTTAATGAAGGGCCTAATGAAATTGTAAATATAGACCCAAGCACATTTTCAATAAAAATATCAAGTATTCTATTTTCTGCTCTGATCCAGGGTGGATATAAATACTGTTCTCTGATGTGTTATCTTTAATATGGATAGAGAACAAAGCAAGTGAAGAAATGACATCCAGGCCGACTGTATTCCCTCAGTGTGTAACCTCTCTTCAGGAAGCTGAGCAGTGCCTCTATCCAAGTCTCAGTATCTTTAGGGTTGACCACCATAGCTTCTGGCTGCCTGGTTTGTGACTCCATACAAATCCTCCTTCCATTCTTTCAATTGGTCTGATAGGCCTCTCAGAAGACTTTACAGATGGGTCAGTGGTGGTTCAGGAGAAGAAGTCTGACCTTCTTGCATGAGACCAGTGCACAGTCACATCTATCTGTAAATGGAGGCCGGCGTGTTGCTGTGATGGTACACGGTTTTCAGCAGAAGCTCCAGACTAAGAGGGATTAGGAAGAATGGTCTCATCAGCTCCTTCCAAAAATCAGTCAGTGAAAACTAGGGGTAGGGGTCACAACCAAGAGGGAGCTAGTGCAGGATTCTGTTTCACTGCACATGGGGTTGCCGTGAAGAAGGGACTGACTCAGATGACAGCCGACAACACGAGCAGGGGCAGCAAGACTTACAAAGACGGAAAATGACACGGGGCTGGTCAGAGACAGCAAGTAGGGATCTGGGGAGTTGAGTCGCCCTTAAAATAGGGGTTTGTGTAGAATATGGCTGATACGTCAAATTTCTACTCTGTTTTTCCCAAAAGCAGTGGTGATGTCAACTCAGGTTCCACTACTCAAGGATGCTATGCTTATCAGTTTCCAGTTTCTGATTTTCACAATGTTAATGATCTCTAGCCCATAGAACTCATTTCCAGACACAAAAATCCTACACTGTTTCCCTAACTGCTAGACAAACAACCTGTACATTATTTTGTCTTCTCTCCTTTCAAATGTAAAGGACCCACTGAGGTCAATCTAGGCACGTGAGAAGGGAGCATAAGAGCGGTATTTTTAGCCTCCGTGCAGCTTTATCATGTGATTTGATGAATCCAGTAAGTCATCCTTGTACCCTCCCAGCTCATCTTAAGACCTCTATTAATGGGCGATTATCCCATTTGAATAAGCTGGTCACTGTGTCTTAAATAGGCAAGAGTGCACACAGGGGAATGCATGGTCATTCTAAACAACATGAAGAACCATAAAGCCCTCTGCCATTAATTAATTCTGATGCATAGTGACCCAATATAGGGTTTCTTTTCCCCAGCAGAATTGTACATTTACCACCACAATAAATTTCCAGGCATTATTTTTCTATATGGACTCCTTGATGTCATTACTCCTTCACCCTGCCGCCATTTCAAAACCCTTATACCACTCACTGACTCTAGTTCATCAATCCTGGATTTCATTTGCTGAAAAACAGACACATTTATTTCACAACTTCAGGAGGGTAAGCCCCCACTCCATAGCACCCCTGAGATTTACCCCGATCTGAACAAAAGCCTAATAAATCAGAATGACTGCCACAGGCTTCCCAAAATAACACAGATCTTAATACAACATATAGGGCATTGATGTAGCAAGACCTTATTTGTTCACCTATCAGCAGTTCTCCATAATTGATGCAGCTGTCTTCTACTCCCTCAGACACCTTGTCTTTTCCAGCTTAAGCCCTCAAGTCCAAGGTGAGGTAGAGGCTGATTCACCCAATGAACTACTGTGTTATCATCGAGCACACTGGTAATCTCATAGTGAATATTATTGGAAGAGGCCCTGTTCTTAGATTCTTAATATCCCCTCAGTGCTCATGATCGTTCTTCTGCTCCTTTTGATATTTAAACTGGTGCAGTGATCTATCTGCACAGTGAGGGTCAAACTGAGGACACAACAAACCAAACACGAGCCAGTCGCCATCATGCTAACTGTGACTCAGGAAGACCCCATGAGCTTCTCTCTCAAAGCTCCTCAGGGTAGATTTGAACCTCCAACTTCTGGTTCATAGTCTAATGCTTAGACATGTGCTGCTAGGCACTCCAGGGTCCTCCCTGTTGTTCTTGTTAGGTATTGTCTAGTTGATTTTATAGCACAGCAATCCTATGTACACCAGAATGAAATTCATAACCTTGGAAATTCACCAAAAAATTTCCAAGGAGTATGAGAATTTCTAAAGTTTTAGGAGTTTTCACCTTTGTGTTTTCTATAAAATCTGGGATTCTTTGATGTAATCAAACTCCAGGTTCTCAAACTTCATTCATGCATTAAATATACGTGTATATGTGCACATATACACATATATATAATTGCCTGAACATGCTCTTGTGTTCACCAATAAACCCTTTCTCTACTTACCTCAAAAAACACACCACTACCTAGCTCCCATCCTCAGTGTAAAACATCAGAATCCCTTATGAACGTGAGAAATTTCACTTACTATTTAACAAAGACATTATATATTCTTAGGGGTTCCAATCATGCCTTCTCTTGTATATATGCCTAGTAATGTTGGGCACTAAAAATGAGAATTTTTGGTCCCTGTTGGGATTTTTGAAATTCAGATATATGATCAAGCAGGGTGGCAGGAGTAAGGATAATGTTTGCTTAATGACTTTACTTCTTCTATCCCTTGACTATTATTAAAGAAGTCATCATTCATGAGAAGAAATCCAATACATAAAGGACAATCCATTGGAAATATGGACTTTTTTGTACATGTATTTAATTGGAAGTACTTTCTCCCAGCTATTTAAAACACCCATCTGTGGTAGTTACATAATCTGTTGTCAATCTGAGACTTCAGAGTGAAGGGGTGGAGTTTAGCCTGTCAGTCAGGTCGCAGCTTGGTGACCTCATTTGGAGGAACTCAGGAGATAAATAGCTCACTGTAGGCGGAACACACACACTCCCTCAAGACATTCCTTCTGAAATAGACATGGAACTATGATAGAGTTCTGGAGTTGGAGGAGGCATGTGGAGACCCCTGCCAGTGTTGAATGTTTCCCCTGCCACTGGATCCACAAGACTTTTTACCCACTGGCCTGTGATCTTTGTGCCTTTGGTGTCATTGTGTGTGTGTTGTGTGAGTCTGAAGCGGAATTTATCAGACTTGTGGACTTGATCTGGACTGGGCTGAGATGCTTTCTTAATATACAATTACTCTTTTGTGTAAACTCTTTCTTATATACATATAATGTCCATGAATTTGTTTCTCTAGTCTACCAGGATTAATACACCCTCTGTAAGACATGTTATTAGTTGGGGTAAAGGCAGCTTTCATCATTGAAAGAAAAGCACTTCTCCTCAGATATGGATTAGTGGTGCAGATCTTTTAAATGTAAGTGGAATGTTTTCTGGAGCTACCCATTTTTCAGAGTAGTTTAGATAAAGCCAAAGATAAACTTCTGCTGGATAAGAGGAAATGGTTTGGGGCCCATGTCAGACATCCTCCAGCATTACGAGAGGGAAGGCGGACCCAGCACCACAGCTGCTCCATAATGATGTCTATGAGACAGACATCAGACATGCTTTCACCTTCCATCTTTCTTTACCCTAGCTGCTGTGACTCCACTTATCTGCTGGCATGAATAAGCTAATGTAGTGCCCACACAGAGCTCACAGACAATACCCAGCATTATGGGGGGTTATTAGGAAAGTTAATGGGTCTCAACAAGTCGAGACTAGAACACATTAAAAATACATTCCTCTGGTCCACAGCATCACCTCTTCTCAGCCATACTTGACAAGCATGTCTTTCTCTGGCCCTCAACTTCTCACTCATGCAGCCCCGGGGCCTCTGTGCTGCTTGAACAAGTGCTACAGGCACTTTTAGTGCTGACAACACTTCTGCAAGCCAGCCTCCTCCCAGACAACATTCAGCTTTACCCTTGTGGGCTGGGAAACCCACCACTCCTTCTCCTTCTTAGGTTTTTTGGTCCTGTGACTTCTGGTGCCCATGCTGCCACTGACACGTCACACAGGGATTCTGGACTTGTGTCCCCCATGGCACCTCTTTCTGCTGACCATGGCACCCTGTTTATGCTCCTGATATGAATCAATTTATACCCATTGGAATGGCAAAACCGACCAATCCGTATTCATGGAATGGCAAAACTCGACCAATCCCTTCTATTCGTGGTCCATGCACTCTGCATGGTCTCATGCAATCATTTGATGGGTACTAGAAAAACTGTAGCTAAAGGGGCCATAACAAGCAATTTCACTTCACCACAGGTATCTTTCGGGATGTGATGCGTGTTATTAAATAAAGTAGTTGGAACTACTTTATCTACTCATATAATGAAATATTTATGCTAATCATCTTTTTAAAAGTTTAATATTTCTTTCTCTTCTTAATAAAAGATAAAACTCTGCTAAGTGCCAGACTGAAGAATTTTCAGACATTTTTATACCTTTTTCTTTTGTTACCTGTGTGGAAACCTCGATCATAGCACTAACTGAACCCCATTAATAATCTTCATCTTGGGTGCATGCCTGAGTATTAGCTAAGTATACCTAAGAGCCCTGATGATCGAGTGGGTTACTCGTTGGGAGTCACTCGGCAGGAAAAAGATGGGGCATTCTCCTCTTACACAGAGTTACTTTCTCAGGGATTCAAGGGGCAGCTCAACCGTGTCCTATAGGGTAGTTATGACTTGGCGTAGACTTGACGGCAGTGAATGAGGAAGCCTGGTGGAGTAGTGGGTTACATGTCAGGTGCTAACTACAGAGTAGGCATTCAAAACCACCTGATACTCAGGAAGAAAGGGGAGGTTTTTCTATGCCTATGAAGAGTTGTAGTCTTAGAACAACAGGGACAGCTCTACACTGTCCTACAAGGTTGCTGGGAGTCAAGAATGACTGGATGTGTTTGTTTATTTGTTTGTTTGTTTGTTTGTTTTTTGAGAGAAGCCTCCATGAATTGGTAAAGTGGTTAAATATTCAACAGCTAAATAATAGTTTAGGAGCCCTGGTGTGAGAAACAGAAAGATTTCTCCCAAGTCATCTCCCCCAAATATATGTTAGACTTAAGTCACTGCTTGCAGCTAATGGTAAATGATTGTCAAGTTACCTCCCTGAAGGCAGTCAATTACCAGACTACTGTCTGGTCCCACCACAGGTAGACCCTGCTCCCTGCTGTTAAGGACAATGGGCTACTTCTCCCTAAAGACTTGTGACCATTAGCCTGGTCCCTGTAGGTAGGGTTTACACCATGCTAATAATGGTTTCTATGGAGATCTCAAGAACAGGTCAAACCTGCTCAGTGACATCCAAAGTTAGGCTGCCATCCTGAATCTAGGATCTGCCCTTCTCGTCACATATGTACCCCAGTCCCTCCCCTTCCTATTGCATATATATCCTTAGATTGTGCCCCTCTCATTGCTGTATTACCTATAGTACAACCCCTTCCTGTGACGTATGTCTTTACCCGTAATTAGGGGGCTTGCATGCCCCCCCCAAAGGTATATAGGCCTGGGTTAGCAATAAAGATCTCTCTTGGTTCTCGTCTGCTCCCCCATCCTCCCTCTCCAC
>NW_022103908.1:25642595-25832834 GCF_000313985.2 Echinops telfairi | reverse complement strand
TCCCCTGTTCCCTTTTCCCTTGTCCTCCTTCCCCTCCCGCTCTCTCGCTCTCTCCACGTGGAACACCAAGCAGGGCTGAGGTGAGCATGCTACCATGAAATGTGTCTGACTACATTATTTCGATCTCTTTTATTTCTCATGCTCTCTGGAACTTTACTATAAACTTTATATATAATAACCATGCAATTGTGCCTATCAAACCCACGATTGGTTGTGGGGGGCTGGAATTTCCCCCCCACACCCTGGTGTTATAGAAGTTATACAATGGGATGCTAACTGCAAAGTCAGCAGTTCAAAACCACCAGTTCCTCCTGGGGAAGATGAGGCCTTCCACTTCTGTAAAGAGCTACAGTCTCGGAAACCCACAAGCACAGGTCCGCCCTGTTCTACAGGATCACTATGAGTTGTCATTGGCTTGATGTAACTGAGCTTTTGTTTGTTAACTAAGAGTTTGACAGCTACTTCACAGGAGATAGCTATGGCAGATTACAGCCTTAGAAGCACTGTTGGATAGTTCCACTCTGTCTATAGGTCACCTATTTCTCCTTCTAAGTGCCTCTAGTAAGTGTAGTCCTGTTGACAAAGTGGTTAAACCACTCAGCTGCTAACCAAACCCAATAGCCTTTCCCTACAGGAAAAGATGTAACAGTCTGTTTCCATAAAGAAACCTCATGGGGCAGTTCTACTCCGTCCTGCAGGGTCACTATGAATCATGGTTGACTTGACAGCACTGGGTGGGTGTGGGAGTACATCTAATAACCCTGGATATTATATATAATGTATATATAACGCATATACATATGTCTACTCTCCATTCAAAGATCTAGAAGAGACTGTGCAACAGAAGAAGATGTGTATATAATAATTGCCTTACCCTATGAAACCCTGAGGCCATACTGCTACCCCACCAACAAAGTAACTAAAGTGGGGAAGCTAGACTCTACCCTCCTCCAGCTCTATTGAGATATTCCCTACCAACTCCAGTGTGTTATCAGAGAAGGCCAAGAAAGAAGCCAGGACTTTCATCACCACCCAGAGATAATAAGTGCCCCCTAATGGCTTCAATGAAAGTCACATTGTGACACTAAACTTCCACCCCCTCCTGCAGTAATAAGGTACTCTCCCCCTGGAACCTTCTCCCACCACAGTGATAACTGAGAAGTCTTGAAGCAGATTTAAATCAAATCCAGAGCCATATAACTTAATAATCCAAATGTCCAGAATACAACGTTTTAAATCTCTTATCATAACAGGAACCAGGAAAATCTTAAATTGAATGAGTAAAGACAATAAACAAGTCCTATTACCAAGATGACACAAATGGTGTAACTATTTGACAGATGTTAAAGCTTCCATGATATAGATGTCTCGATGAGCAATTAAGTACACGATTTAAACAATGATAAAAATAGAAAAACCTCTGGGGTAAAATATGAAGAGACTGTCTCATCAAACAAGCAGATCTTGTTGCCTTAGCTATCATTCCATACTCTAATATTTGTACAATAATCACACGGAACTAACAGACAAAAATAATGATTAAAGGGAGGATTAAGGAAGTCAACAGGTTGTTAAGTTACTTAATATGCAATGCGAGAAAGAAATGCTCAGGACACAGTTGTTCATCAGGACATGTTACAAAGTTCTTTCAGAGCTGCAAGAGATGTCCAAGGCCTTGCCACTCTGCTATAAGCCTCAACACAAAAGCATTCAGCTCAAACTCCATGGGCCAGTAAACCCAGGTCTCTGAATTAAATGCTCAAGGGCCCTTCACGCCAGTAAGCCTCAGCTTGAAGTCACTCAGCCCCATCTTCTTGCATCAGCAAGTCCAGCTCTCCCAATAAAAGTGCCCAGAGGCAACTTATTCCACAAACCAGCCTCCTACCCTAAAGCACCCAACTTTACTCGCTCCATGGACTGGAAGTACACCTCTTTTTATCACATGGTAGGGCCCCTGATTCTGCTGCTGTTCCTCTGATGATACAGCTGTCATCTGGATCCATGAGCAGTGATTGATGATCCAAGTAAGGCAAAATCTTTAACAACATTAATCTTTTCTCCATGTATTTGTCCAGTTGTGAGGATTTGGATTTTATGTCCACTGTTGTATACTTGACCTTCATCAGCAAGTTCACCAAGCTATCCTAACTTTTCACAAGCAAGGTTGTGCCATCTGCATATCTCAGATTGTTAGTAAGCCTTCCCCCAATCCTACTGCTGCATTCTTCTTCCTATAAGCCAGTTTCTCTGATTATTTGCTCAGCATATAGACTGAATAATATGGTAAGAAGATACAACCCTGACGCAGGCCTTTCCAGATTGCAAACTGTGCATTATCCCCTTGTACTGTTCTCATAACTGCCTCTGGGTTCGTGCGCAAGTTCCCCGTGAGCACAATGAAGTGCTCTGGACTTCCCACTCCTCTCGAAGTAATCCATAGTTTGTTATAATGCACAGTCAAATGCCTTCCCGTAGTCCATAAAACACAGCAAACATCTTTCTGGCATTCTCTGCTTTCAGCCAAGATTCATCTGACATCAGCAATGATCTCCCTTGTTCCACGTCCTTTTCCAGATCCAGCCTGAGCCTCTGAGAGCTCCCTGACAATGGACTGCTGCAACTGATGTTGGGTGATCTTCAGCAAAAATGTACTTGCAAGTGATATTAATGAGGTTCTTCTATTTATGAGGCTATTTTTAAAAAAAAGATTGGCATTCGTGTTATCAGAATTCCAGAAAGAGAAGGAAAAAAGCAGGAGTAAAACTCAATCCAAAGAAATAATGGCTAAATATTTCCAAAATCTACCAAGATACATGTATATAAACCTATACATACACACAAAGCTTAGCCAACCTAAACATAATAAACTATAATGCGATTCTATAATAAACAGTATAGATTCAAAGAAATAAATTCTAAGACAAATCATAATCAAATTTCTGAAAACTATAGACAAAAAAAATGTGTTAAGCAGTTATAGAAAGACATATAAGAGGAAAGATCGTTCTATTGATAATAAATTTCTTATAAAAAAACATGAAAGCCAGAAGAAATGGAAAACCATTTTCTTTTTTTTTTTTTAGATCATTTTATTGGGGGCTCATACAATTCTTACCACAATCTATACATACATCCATTGTGTCAAGCACATTTATACAATTGCTGCCATCATCATCTTCAAAACATTTGCTTTCTACTTGAGCCCTTGGTATTAGCTCCTCATTTTTCCCCTCCCTCCCCGCCTTCCCTCCCTCGTGAATCCTTGATAATTTATAATTTTTTTTCATGTCTTACACTGATCGATGTGTCCTTTCACCCACTTTTCTGTTGTCCATGGTATTGCTACTCTCACTATTGTTCCTGAGGGGTGTATCCATCCTGGATTCCATGTGGTTCAAGTTCCTATCTGTACCAGTGTACATCCTCTGGTCTAGCCAGATTTGTAAGGTAGAATTGGGATCATGATAGTAGGGGTGAGGAATCATTAAAGAACTATAGGAAAGTTGTATGTTTCAAGTGCCAAAAAAACCTGTCAAGCTCTAATCTTATATCCAGCAAAAGTATCTTTCATGAATGAAAGGGAAATCAAGAAATATTTAGATAAAGAAAAACTAAGAATTTGTCACTATCAGAACTGCTTCAAACCATTAGTTTTGTGCTGACTTTGTCAGCTCTTTGTCTCCTTTATAAATTTTGTTTTATGTATTTTAATAAGCATTTATTAAAATGTACTACATACCAGCATATCAGACCATTGTGTTTTGGTTTTGGTGGGGACTGAGATATATATATGATTTCAAACTAATAAATACAAGTTATAATAAATATTCAATAAAAGATACAAAGCTATAGAAGGGTTATCATTCATCAAACCTAAGACACAATAAGATATACCATTTTTATGTATCATTAAGAAAAAAAAATTACTGCCATCAAACTATAACCATTCTATTCACTTAGAATCTTTATCTTATTAAAAGAGGCTTTTAAACCAAATGTATTAGTATATTACATACACATTAAAAACAAAATACAAATGAAATAAGTTACTTGTCCTGAAACTTGGTTAGATGCACCCTAGTCATCAAAGTGACTCTTTAACGCTTACTTAAGCATTTTGTGTTTCTGTTTTTGTTTATTTTAATTGATGGGTTGGTCTCCAATAGGTGGAGAAGGAGGATAACACATGTAGGTATTAACGTAGGGATATTAAAGTAGTTGTTGAGAACTTGAGATAAACCTGGAAAACTACAGAAAGGTAAATTATAAGGGATCTGGACCTCAAAATAAGATGTTTAGATTCTATTTGACGTGAACCACTGAAAGGTTAAAGAAGTGTTAAGATTTGATTCAAGAAAGATCAACCAGGTTGCTATCCAGTGGAAATAAAGCTACTGTCGGCAATAGGACAAAAAAAATCCTAAAAACTCACTGCTTTAAGTGGATTTCAACTTATAGACACCCTACAGGACAGAGTAGGCCTACCCCTGTGGATTTCCAAGACTAAATCTTTAGAGGAGTAGAAAGTTTCATCTTCAACAGAGGCTGTTTGTTTCAAATCATGGTTCACAGTGCAATGCGTAAGCCACTATACCACCAGGGTTCCTTGCAATAGGACCAGGTGGTTACTAATGTAGCTGCAAGCCTGCCAACAATCCTACACAAAACCCAAACAGCATCTAAATCCATCATATCATGAAGCTAAGGCTCCCAATTTAGCTCTGAATAAATGAAAGTGGTAGAGAGAATCTAGAACTCAAGTGGATGCCCATCAGTGGCTCTTAGTCTCTCATCTTTCAAATCTCAATCAAGTCATCAGACAAGAGAAAAACTACTGCTCATACGGATTCCAACAATTCATGCTGAGTATGCAAATTCAACCCACCCCGTATGTTAAATTCAACCAAGTAAACAAAGCAAGCTTCTCTAGGTACTCTCCAATGAGGGAAGCTAGCAAGACCTGTATCAATTGCAGAAGTCTAGTAGAGACTTAATCAATATATATGTGTTGACAGAATTAGTAAGTGAATGAATAAATAAATTTCATGAAGAATCAGTGCTTCAAACATAGAATGTTATTTGCCTTTTGAATGTTTAGAAAAAGTTTAATGGATGATACAGGAGTGATCAAAAAGAAGTACTTCTTCCTGCAGAAGTAACGTTCTAATGAATTTCTCCAGGCCGCCTTCTATCATATGTTAGACGGGAAGCTTAAGGAAAGGGAGCTATTCCCCAAAGCAGCCCATCAGCCAGCAAGAGCCAACAAACTCTTCAGAAAGAAAAAAAAAGGATTTCCTAAGAGGCAGGCATGTACTAGAACGCTGCAAGGAAGAACATTCACAGTAAGCTAGTTCCAAGACATGCCCCCTAAAAACCCGCCAACATTTAAGCCTGCCTGCTAAAAGCCTACCAACCACTCAGACACAAGCTCAGTAAAAACGAATTATGTTACACCCTCACCAAAAAGCCGGGCAACACACAAACACTCCCTCCAAGCGAAGGTGGGAAGAGACCACTGGGTGGGGGAAAGCACCAAGGATCAAGAGTGTTGGGGTTGCGTGCCTCTCCAGACTTTCTGGAAACTGCCCATTCTTGCCTGTGAGAAAGTTTACCTTCTCTCACATCCATGCTTCTGCTATGTAAATTCTTTCCATGCCAAGAAGCAATAACTGAGGAGAAAGAGCATCTCAAAACCTAAGATTTAACCCTTTTTAAATTCTCTTACATTAGGATTAGGATTTATTACATATTCTCTACTTCTAGGGTTTTGATTTTGCTTCTGTTAGACCTTTTATATAATTCCAAAGGTGCTTGAGAATATGTTCAATTTGTCAGTTTTTTCAGTTCAGAAATTGTTTACTAAGTACACGATTTCTTCTGTCATCTACATTCTCTTCTGTTAAAAGTGTACATTCAGTGATTTACCCCACCCAGATACTGTATGTTTTTGTTCTAGAATTTCCAAGTGGCTTTTGAAAAATATAGTTTTGATTTATCTGCTTATATTTCCTATATTTTCATTTATTTTGAACACATTATCTTTTATGCCCTTGGGTATATTAAATAGTTGCTTCAAAAATCTTTGTCCTCAGGAAGGAATGCAAACAGAAAATACAAAGAGGAAAAAGATACATTGAGGGGATTGAAAGTATGAGTTGAAAAGAATCTATATAAATTGTTAAATGTAAAACGAGATCTGATCTTTAAACTTTCACCTAATTCAAAATAAAAAGTTGGAAAAAAGAAAATCTTTGTCCACTAATTCTAATCTTGATCATTATTACTTTATTGCTTTTAGTTTTAAGAATCAGCTGCTTTATCCTGCTTCTTTGAATGTCAGGTATTTGTCACACAATGGCTATGGATGAGATCCTACATATTGTGAATTACATGCTATGAGAACTCTGGATTGTGTTATAATCTTCTGAAGAGTGATGCTTTTGTTTTAGTAAACTATGATTCTGTTGGAGTTAAACTGAATATACAATTCCTAAAGCTCATTCCAGTTTTTGCTCTCTAGATAGAGGCTGTCTTCTTGTTTGGGCCCATCAATCAGCAAGAGGCACCAAGCTCTTAAGTAAGAGAGGGATTTCCTAAGAGATCAGGCATGTGCTGGAAAGCTAAAAGAAGGAAACTGCACAGTCTAGATCAAGTCCATAAATCCAATATTAGTTCATATGTACAATACCAATCTATATATTCCTCTTCAGACTCATGCAACACATGCAATGATGCAGAATGGAAGAAGATCACGGGGCAATGGGTGGAAAGTCTTGTGGACCCAGTGGCAGTGGAAGCATCTCAGCGCTGGCAGGGGTCTCCACATGGCTCCTTCAGCTCTAGGGCTCTGGCTGTATCATCTTAGCTCCATCAGGCTCCTTGTCAGTAATGTCTTGCAGGGAATGAGTGTGTATCTCGCCTCCAATGAGCTATTTATCTCCTAGAGGCTCCAAATGAGGTCATCAAGCTGCGACCTGACTGACAGGCTACACTCCACCGTTTAACTCCTAAATCTCAAATTGACAACAGATTATGTAACTACCACACATACCCCTTCACTGGGAACTCTGATAATATGATGCTTACGGGCTTGGATTCCTAACTGTGGGAGCAAGGCTGTTTGCCCCAAAGATGAACAGATCAGGACCAACACCTTCCATAGTTCATGGCTTGTGGGGAAAAGCTGATGACTTAGCCACAGGAGCTTATGAAGCAATGGCTGGCCTGTCTCTCCCCCTGAGATAAATGGGCACTTGCCTCCTGTTCCCTGAATAAAGCTGTAGAAGACAGCAGTCTGCAAATTTTATCAGTGACTTCATGTTCCCTAGCCTCATCCTCCCCCTCCAGGCTGTGAATAACTTGGCTGATGTGTTGTTTCTTTGTAAATCTTCAACTATCCCCAACTATCCCTTTGTGTGTAAGCCTGTCACATGTTGCAGGCTGTGTGCAGGGAAGGTATTTAAGCCTGCTCCTAATAAAACTCTGGGCCCTGCAGTGTCTATACTGCAGGGGCCCTCACACCCTAACTTTGGGATATCTCTTTTGTATATATGTTTTCTAACTGCAGATCATGCCTCCTCTCCAACCTGTTCATCCTGTATGATAAGAGCCAGTCTCAATATTATCTGACACCTAAGCAAAAGGCTCCACTCACTAGTCTCTCCATGAGAGAAAGATGTAGCAGTCTGCTTCCATAAGAATGAGGAGCCTTTAAACGCTCTGGAGAAGTTATCTTTTGTCCTAAAGGGTCACAACTGTGAGTGGAATTGACTCGAGGGCAGAGGGTTTCCTTTGTTGGTTTTGCTAATGACTGTGGTTGCCCCAACTCTGTGCTCTGGTTCTGGAACCAGAAACTGAGAGTGTGTTTTCAGAATGCTCCCCGTGCCTGTGATCAATATGGCCGACCTTCAGCCAGAGGTGTTCAGAAAATGGTTAATGCACTTGAACAGTTTTCTTTTTCCAAGAGTCAGTTCCCCTACAGAGTCTGTCTACTTTTGTTGACTCTTTAGCACCTTCACGCCATTCTTATCAGGAATTTATAGTTGTTCTCAGCTGGAGGGTAAGGTCCAGTGGGAGGCGTGCAAGAAGTGAGTAGCCAGTATCCCTGATTATGATCTATAATGACTTGCTTCATATAATAACTATGCTTCATACCTTTTCACACATTGTCTCTTTGGTGCTTTTTCATAGATTATCGCACTTAGTTCTACAAGAATCCCAAGGGGAAGGAGCTATTGTTGACATTTTATAGATAAGGAAATGGAGGTTGAGAAAGGCCTCCGGTCAGGCCTCCCTGTTGTAGAGTCCAACGTCTGTCATCTTCGCCTGCTGCTGTCAAGAAAGAGAATTCGCTCTCAGGACCAAAAGGTGCCCTGAGGCTCCGAAAACTGCCCTAGGCATGCTTCTTAATCAGAAGCCAACTTGAGACCGGGTTGATTGCGGGCACTTAGAAATTTATTTCCTCATTCACGTAAAGCAATGTTTCCCTAACTTGCCTTGTCAGAAGGATCACCTGAGGGTCATATCTGCCTACTGAGCCACAGACTGGATCAGTCTCAAGGGGCAAGGACGAAACATTTGAATATTTAACAGGCACTCCAGATGATTCTAATGTTCTTCCCAGTTTGAAAACACTTATTTAAAGAAATGAACACCTGGTACCCAAACATTTTATTCACAACTCTATGTTTCCTGGGATAAATAATGATAGTAATAAAAAATGCTAATTATCACCTAGAGCTTACTTCAGGCCAGACAGGCACTTTTCTATGTATTCTATTTATCTCATCCTCTTTAATCATCTTTAAAAATTCTTTAAGTAGTAACTCTCTTTTGAGGAAACTGAGGCACTAACTTGCTAACCATTTTACACAAAAAGTAGAGGATCTGAGCATAACCTGGGCTATTTGATCCCATCACTACCATTTTCACCACCACAGTACGCCATCTCTATTTGCCCAACTGGCCACGATCACTTCTGACAAGAACTTTGGGTAGACGTGTGACCATAATGCACACTTTTCCTAGGGCCCAAGAATAAAATTCTTAATTCTTGCTGGGAACAGCACCTAGTCCCTAGACAAACCCATCAAAGCTTTGGGCCTGCCAAAAGCAGCTTTGGGGGTTCTGTGACTTGGGTTATTTCCAGCAGGGAGATTGGAGTGAAGTAGAAAGGACTCCAGAAAATTCAGACAGCTGATTCACAACATGCAGAATGCATGTTCTTTCCATAAATTGACTGCAGCTCAGAGGAGCCTTGGCGACACAGGATCTTAAGCCGGCCCCAAGGCCAGCAGTTTGGATGCACCAGCTGCTGCAAGGGATATGGATGAAGCTGCCTATTCCCGTAAAGATTTATGGTCTCAGAAAGCCAAGGAGCCATTCTACTCAGTTCTTCAGAGTGGTGCTGAGTTTGGGTCAGCTCAGTGGCAGTGGGCAGAGGCAGTTCACACTCCCTCCGCAGGAGGATGGCATCTGCTTCCATAAAGATGACAGCCTCAAAGGCCCTGTGTGGCAGTTCCCCCCTGACATAAAGGGAGCACTAGGCGTTAAAATCGACTCCATGGAAATAGGGCCAACAGTACTTCTGTGCTAGGGACCAGGGTAAAACCCAGGTGATGAGTTTCCAGTTCTGCGGGGTCACCATGTAGGGGATTGACCCCACGACAGTAGGTAAGGGGTCTTTTGAATAGGTGCTGCTAGTCACCTCTTAGTAACAGAAGTTAGATGAAAAGGGTCCACTGTTTCCCCCAGAGTTAGTGATACTAAAAGCAACTCTCAGCAATCTAATAGATAATAGACAACGTATATTTTATTAGCAAATCAATTATAAAAGAAATAATTCATATGATTTGCTCTGTAGATTGAGAAGACCTCTACTGTTTCCTTTCTGATGCCCTGAAGACCCACGTTGCTTAAAAGACTCATTTCAGGAAAACACTAAGATTCCAGAGGCAGAATTCTGCTGCCAGAGTGGCTGGACATAACCTAGTGCCTATGGCCTGAAATTAGACCTTTTCATTGCAATGCCTAAAATTACACTCACAGATTTAGCTAGATTCTTATATTCCATTTATGCTAATTTTTGAACAGCTCACATATATCAAATATCTTAATTTCACAACTGACAGCTTGTTTCTAGCTTTCCGCATATTAGACAACTGGCTACACATTATGCTGGTAGAAACCCATTTCTGACATCTAGTATGTGAATTAGAAAGCATCTGTTCTCAATGAAGATGTGGCTGACAGGACTTAAGATAGCTGCCTCGAGAGCGTGCTCTTTCTGATAAAATGTTACCAGATCCATCCATTGCATTTTATTAATGAGAATGCTAGCTAACCTCTGATGTCCACTAGTCAACTGGCTACCTCATCACTGTATATGATGTATGTTGATGTGTGTGTGTGAATTGGGTGAAGCTTACAGAACAGACCATCCGTTTTACATTCAGCAGGATTGATCTTCATGACACCTCTTCCCCTCCATGTGGGTACAGGATTTACTCTCACCAACAAAGCCTGAAATGCCCCTGCACTCAATGCCAGGACTAGGCTACCCACCTATGCACTCATGACTGGGCCTATAGCTGATCTACAGGCTCCTCTAACTTCAGTTTGCACTCCATCTCATGGATTTCTAATCCTTTCTGCCCCTAATCCCATTTTCAGGTAACTCAGAGCCTGTAACTGTGCTCCTTTGATTCTACCTTCTGATAATGTGCAAGTTCCCAGCTCCAGTGAAAGACCCTTTGGAAGAAGACTTGGGGCCAGTCCTTTTCTGAAGGATCTGGTAACGCCTACTGGATCCTGCATGTGAGCTCCCATGCCCCCCATCTCTGGAACTATGTTAGGCTGGGTTGTCAAGAGAAGCAAAGCCAGTGACACTCGTAGATGGATAAGAAAGAGCTTTATATCAAGAATAATTTTATATCAAGAAAGCATCCCAGTCTAGTCCAATTTAAGTCCCTAGGCCCTTTCCTGGAGTCCTTCTTGGACTCATGGAGATGCAGGAAGATCACAACCCAGTGGGTGCAGAGTCTAGTGAATCAAAGGTCACTGGAAATACGGTAGGGCACTGACAACTCTCAGGAGCCACCCCACATGGCGCTGCCCCTGGTGGCAGACTGAGTCCCAGCCAGCAGGACAGCGAAGGGGCAGAGAGAGAGAGAAGTTCTCCATTTCTCTCTTACAAAAAAGGCCACATCCTCCAGAAGGCATCATCAGGCTGGAACCTGATTGGCAGGTTGGAGTCCACCACAACACAAGTAAGTGCAAGTGGACAAAAATCTAACTGCCATAGGAACCAAATGACAGTAGACCACCCAAGATATTCTTGTGTGTACCCAATAACATCTGGTCCTTCTCATTGTGGTCATCCCTGGCTTGCTTTTTCTTTGCCTATTAATGTTTCTTCTCCTCTTCTTGGTCTATTTCTGTTTCTCCATTGGGGATGATAATTATCTTTGCATTGCTCCGTTTGAGGAAGTCTGACCTTTGTGTCCAGTCCTTCAGTTGTTCTTTCAGCCCTCCACCCTGTCTTCACTGTTGGAATATCATCAAGGTCTGTACAGCCAAGCACAATTTTGGAGTGTTAGCCCCTTGTTTCCATCAAGAATCTGATCATTAGTCCACCGTTTTTGAAATCCTCACCAATGTCCCTACTACCCCGGACATTTTGCTTGGGCTTTTGGTTTACCTTTTTCTTTTTAAAAACATTTTACTGTAATTTTGGTGAAAGTTTATAGAGCAAGTTCATTTTCCATTCAAAAATTTGTACATATTTTGGTATGTGACACAAGTTGCAATTCTCTTGATGTCACAGCACTGTTCCCATTTGTGTTAGTCCAGTTGACTAGAGAAACAAATTCACTGAGACACTCATATCTGTGTAAGAGAGAGCTTGATATCAAAGAGCAATTGGATATTGAGAAAATATCCAGCTCAGTACAGATCAAGACCATAAATCCGATATCCCATATGTCGACACTAGTTTATAAATGGCTCTTCAGACTCACAGCACATGCAATGATGCTGAATGCAGGAAGATCACAGGCTGGTGGATGAAAAGTCTTGTGGATCCAAGGGTGGTGAAAGCATCATAGTTTTGATGTGGGTCTCCGTGTGGCTCCTGCAGCCCTCTGAATGTGTCTCCTTAACAGGAGGTTGAAGCAGAGTGTGTCCCTCCTCCAGGGAGAAAAGAAGTTCCCAGAATCCTCATGAGAAGGCTATTCCCACAAGGAGGCATCATCAGACTGTGACCTGATTGACAGGCTAGACACCACCCCTTCAAAGATCTTCAAGTTAACATGAGATCATATAACTGCCACAGCATTTTCTCCTGGGTTTCCTGTTCGCTTTCCTCCTCCTGTCCTGCCCTTCCTGCCTTCTGAACTTTGTTTCCAGGTAAATGCTGCCCTTTCGGTGTTCATATGGTTACTTGTCCTGAGACATACTTTGCTCACAGGTGCTATTATTCACTTAATAGGACTTTCCGTTGTTTGACTAAGGTGATTCCCAAGGGTGTTCTCAGTTTCAGATTTGAAGACTAAGGATCATAGTCTCAGGAGTTCTGCCAGCTTCAAACACACCAGTTAGTCTTTTTTGATTTCTGAATTTTATTCTACAATTTTTTCCTACTCTGTCCAAGTCCTTCCACTGTGATTCTGATCAGAGCAATTAAAATAGCAGTTGGGCACCATCCAGTTTTTCAGGTCTCAGAATAATGAAGGCTGTAGTTCGAATGGTTCATTAATCCTTTGGACTAATTTTTTTCTTGAGTCTGGTTTTCCTCACTTTCTTTGCTCTGGACTACAAAAGATTAATAAGTACATCTTAGATGGACACTAGGAAGCTTTTAAGACCCCATTCACTGCTCATTATGATAGGATGTGTAACTTTGTGTCTGTAGACTATATTTTGCAAAATGATTTGGCTGTGTCCCCAGACAATGGTCCTAAGCATCTAAGCCCAGTGACTCAATCCCTCAAGGTGTTTGGTTATGACTAGAATATTTTCATTTATTTTGTCCCTTGTATGCTCTTGTATATAAGGATATGCAAGTGAGCTTGAATGAAAAACATTCATGCATATTTTTCATTATCTTTTAATTCCATTTTCCAATGAATTTTTTGAATCCTTCTTAAATAACAGCACGTTGAAGGCCATTAAGATTCAGCCTTGAAATGGCTGAGCAGTCTCATGACCCAGGTGTCAGTATCTGCTGTTTGCTTCTGCGGCTTGACATTGAGACTAAGAAAAAGAACAAGGACTTATGCGAGTTCTGGGAAATCAGGATGGTTAATTTTCTCAAGGATGCTTGGTTTGGAAAAACATAGAGTTGTTGATATGTAGCCAATGTGATTGCTTAACAATGAGAAAAATATAACCCCAGGTTGTTTCTGCATGTATAAAAGGAAGGTGTAGAATAAACTCGGGGCTTCAGTATTCACTGGTGCCCTCCCAATATTTTCTGTCTCTCTTTTTTTCTTTAATCCTCACTCCCCCTTTCAGGACCGTTCGACTCATCTTGGCAGGCTTCGACAACAGCATATACAAATACATATACAGAAGCATTCTCTGTCAAACATATATGCTCATGAAGGTACTACCATTCACCATCTCATACCTGTTCATGTTTAGCTATGTATACAACTATAATTGTTTGTAATTGCAGGATTGTATATGTAATTTTGTTTTTGTGAGGTGCCATCAAGTCAGCTCTGATCCATAGTGGCCATATGCAATAGTATTTTTCATGGTGGCCTTTTACTCTTGTGGAATTCCTAGTGTTTTCCTTTGTCTTACTCAGGATGTGCTGACCTTCTTACTCATATTAACCAAAGTTAATATGTCTACTCTCTAGTTAGTGATTATTCCTCCTACCCTTTCCCATCTCAGGTAACCATCAAAGAATGTTTATATGTGTAACCTTTTTTTATTATTTTAAAATAGTAGTCTCATACAATATTAATCCTTTTGTGATGGACTTATTTCAATCAACATAATGTCCTTCAGGTTCATTTATATTATGAGATGTTTTCTGGATTCATCATTATTCTTTAACGTTGCTTAGTATTCCACTGTATCCATGTACAATAGCTTGTTTATCCATCCATCTATTTATGGGTACATAGTTGTTTCTATATTGTTGTTACTCAGGAGAATGACAAGGCTTTCTACTTCAATGAAGTGGTACAGTCTCAGAAACTCACGGGGGCAGTTCTACCCTGTTTGTATAGGGTCACTATGAGCTGGCATCAATTTGATGGCACTGAGTCCTTTTAAAATCTTGTTGTCATTGTGAACAATGCTGAAATGAATGTGGGTACACATATATCTATTTGTGCCATGGCTTTTATTTTTCGAGGATTGATACCTAGCAGTTTTATTTTCCTAGGATATATATACCTAGAAGTTTTTTACATGATATCTCTATTTCAGGCTTTTAAAGGAAACTACATACTATTTCCAACAGTGATTATATAAGAGACTTCAAGAACTTCATTGAAATTTTTCATTATCTTTTAATTCCACTTTTTCATGAACTTTTTGAAGTCCCCTTGTATTAATATACATTCCTACATCCAGTGTATAAAAATTCCAATCTCCCCACATTCAAACCAATTTTAACAGTTTTGTGTACCATATACCATACAAACCATGTACCATATAACTCAATGGTTTGAATATATTAAAGAGTTGTGTAATCATCACATATCTTCATTTTTGTACTCATTATTATTAGCTCCTCTATTTCCCACAGCCTTTCCTATCAAAACCCTCAGAAAGTACTAATCTCATAACAGTCTCTATAGGTTTATCTGTCCTGGATTTTATATAAAGAAGATCATACCAAATAAAAACTCAGCAATAATAACAAAATAATCACAGAAAAACTTCAGTCCAAAAGATATCAGAAAATTGTAAAAAAAAAACAAAAACCTAGAATAAATTAAAAATGTGTCAAAGGGAAAATAAATGATAAGATGTTAAATTTTAATCTAACTATATCTGCATTAATTCATTTTCTGGTACACTACTATATATAAAGACAAGGCTATTCACATCCCTGCTTAATGGTCACTCTAAGAGAATTCAATAGAGGTTTAATCCCTTTGGGGTCTCTGGAAATAGATTTGGGGGTTTTCAATTTAATCCATAGCTTTCTAATCACTAGATGCTAAGAATGTATGCTCTAATACAATTCCCTCCTCTGGATTTTATTATTTACAATCCTTGGATCACAAAGACTGATGCGCTTTTTCTGTGTGGGTTTAGCTAACATCTCACTAAGAAAGCTGATTGTTTTAGACAAGCTTTTAAGACCTCAGGGGTGTTTCATCTATTTGGATGGATGCTTGGTATTACTGTCACTATTGTTGGAGTAAGATGGCTATTTCAAAGATCCGACTTTCACTTCTCTAATGACAATTTATGGAGTCAAGAAAGACAAATTCCTAAACAACTTCAATTTTGTTCTACCTTTATCTTGATGGTACTTACTGGTCTAGTTGTGAACACTTCAGTCTTCTTTACATTGAGTTATACTCCATACTGAAGGCTATAATCCTTGATCTTCATCACCTAGTGCCTCAAGTACTCATTTCCAGCAAGCAAAGTTGTATCATCTGCATATCACAGGTTGTTACGAAGCCCTAATCCTGATGCTCTATTATTCTTCATCTAACCCAGCTTCTCCGATGATTTGCTCAGAATACAGAGTGGATAAGTATGGTGATAGGATGCAACCCTGACACACACCTTTCCTGACATAATAGTATGCCCTTGTGCTTTTCTCCCAACTGCCTCTTGATCCATATACAAGTTCTACATGAGCACAATGCAGCATTCTGAGACTCCAAGTCTTCCCAAGGCTACCCATGATGCACCTAGCCTGGTGCCTTAGTGTAGTCAATAAAGCACATGATCATCTAACCAATGCTCATGGAAGCTGTAGTCAAATGACACATTTAATTGAGGAAATCTGTTGCACAAGCCTCTTTAAAGTGTTGAAAAGCAAAGATGTCACTTTGAAGACTAGGGTGCACCTGACCCAAGCCATGGGAGTTTCAATGGCCACAAATGCATGTGAAAATGGGACACGGAATAAGAAAGACGGAAGGAAGAATGAATGCATTTAAGTTACGATGCTGGCAAGGAATACTGGAAGTATGATGGACTGCCAAGAGAACAAATAGGTCTGTGTTGGAAGAAGTACAGCTAGAAGGACTTTGGGCAAGTTGTCAGGAGAGACCGGCCCCTGGAGAAGGACGTCATACTTAGTAATGCAGCCGGCAATGTAAAAGAGGAGGCCTTGGGCAAGATGAATTGGCACAGGGACTGCATAGATTGGCTCAACCATAGAACAATTGTGAGAATGGCGTAGAGCTCGGCAGTGCTTCCTTCTATTATACATAGCGTTGCTATGAGCTGGAACCAACTGGACAGCACCTAGCAACAATGACTAAAATGACCATTAGCATTTCTTTATGTGTTTATTGATTGTCTAATAGTTGGGACTTTTTGTTTGGGACTTTTATATATTTTACGTATTTTAATTGGAATGTTGTCTTTTTGTTGTTGGAGTACTGACTTTTTAATAATTGAAGAGAATCCTTTGTCAGCTGTGTTCTTGTAAACATTTGTTCCCAGTCTGTAGGTTATCTTCTTTCTCTTTTGGAGAATTTTTTTGATTCACATAAATGTGTAATTTTTAAGAATCTAAGTCATCTAGTTGATCTTCTGTTGATTGGGCATTTGTTGTTACGGAGGATAGACTAATTATGCCATAAATTTAGGGCCCCTAAGTTTTCCCCTATTTTTTCTTTATCTTTATACTTTTCAATATTATAACTCTGCCTTTGATTAACCTTGAATTCATTTTTGTATGGTGTGAAGTATAGATTCTATGTCTTCCCCATGCAAGTGGAAATCAAATTTTGCCAGCACCTTTTATTAAAAAGACTATCTCATCCCAATTTAATGGAGATTGGCGCTTTGTTGAAGATATTGTACTAGGTGGGTGGATTTATGTTTGGGTTCTCGATTCTGTTCCATTGATCTACATGTCTCTTGTTGCACCAATAGCAGACTGTTTCAACTAGTATGGTGAATAGTAGTTTTTGAGAAACTGTAAGGACTTTATCCTTCTAATTTTTTTCTTCTTTTTTGGTAGTACATCACTTATTTGTTGTTTGTTTCTTTTCACATCAGGTTATTAATTAGTCCTTCCATCTCTTTAAAAAATATTAATGGAATCTGAATCAGTATTGCATAATATCGATAGATTGCTTTGGGTATTATTGACATGTTAACACTGTGAAATCTTCCTATTCATGATAGAAAGTCTTCCTATCTACTTTCTTCCATTTAGGTAGTTCTCTTTTGGTTTATTGATGTAGTATTTTGTACTTTCATTGTATAAATCTTTTGTATCTCTGATTAGGTATATACTGAGGTATTTAGCATACTTGGTAGCTGTAATAAGTGTATTGTTTTCTTGATTTTTGTTTCAGAATCTTCTTTGTTATGGTAGAGGAGTTTATGTTGATCTTTTCCCCTGTCATTCTACTGAATCCCTCTATTAGGTCCAATAGCAATCTTGTTAGAAGGATTTTCAATGCTTAGGATATCATCTACAAATAAGGATAGTTTTGGTTCTTCTTCACCAATTGGGATGCTTTTTATTAACCTATCTTGCCTTACTGCTCTAAGACTTTGCTCTAATGCTAATCTTTAGCATTAATGGCTAGGTAGTAACTTTGAATAATAGCCATATTAACTGGCCATTCTTATAGGTGTATGGATATTTTCCTATCACTGGCAGGGTTGTACATCAGTATAGCTGATGCCAATGAAAACGCTATGAATACCAGCATACCATTGTCTGATGTACTGCCAAAATATGAGTCTTTAGGGTGGGAGGTACTAAAAATACCCTATAGTTGCCTCCTCCAAATAGTCAAACTTAATGATACAGCTTGAGGAAATGTCATTCACTGATGTTGCATTACTCAAAATGGAGAAACAACTTCAAATATCCATTAAGAATTAGAATGTTGTACGTAGAAAGTATGAACCTAAGAAGAAAATTTAAAGTCAAAAACATGTAGATGGAAGGCATAAAAATAGATATCCTAGATGTTAATGTGGTAAAACAAACTGGAATCGATGAAGTATATGGTCTCCTCTACTGATAATGACAGATTAAAGTGAAAGTACAGCCCATTCATCATCTACAAGAATACTCAAGAGCTAGACTGAAGTACGACTGTGTCAGCAATAGGGTAATATCCATACACCTATAAGGATGGCCAGTTAATATGGCTATTATTCACAGTTACTACCTAACCATTAATGCTAAAGATTAATCAAATGGAGATATTACCAATGTAATTACCAATTTGAAATTGATCGAGCATGCAATCAATAAGCACTGTTAGTTATTGGTAATTGGAATGAAAAATTGAAAATGAAGAAAAATGAAATCTTTGTGATAGAAATGACACTGGTGATCACATGGTAGAATTTTGAAACAGCAATAACAACTGAATCATTGGAAATATCTTCTGTCAACAATATGTATGGCAACTATGCATGTGGGTGTCACAGGATGGAACACACAGGAATTAAATTGGCTATGTGTGTGGAAAGAGAGGGTGGAATCATTCAATATTATCAGGCAAAAGAGACCAAGGTCTAACTGTTCATTCCAGTCCAACTTGAAAATGGAGAAATTTTTTTAAGACCACGAGAGCCAAAGTATATCCCACCTGAATTCCAAGACCAGCTCAAGGATAGATTTAGTGCATTGAACACTAATGACTGGACACTAGGAAAGTTGTGGGATGGCATGAAGAAAAGAAAGGGTCATTTAAGAGATAGGAATAAAAACCCATAAGGAATATCAGAAAAGACTCTGAAACTTGCTCTTGAATGTAGAGTAGCTAAAGCAAAGGGGGAAAATGAATTAAAGATGCTGAATATAAGGTTTTAAAGGGCATCTCAAGAAGACAAAGTAAAGTATTATAATGAAATCTGCAAAGACCTAGCATTAAACCAAAAATGAATAAATAAATAAAAAGCAGGGAGCACACAGCCAACATTTTCTCATGCAAAAAGAACTATAGAAAACCTACAAGTTTTAAGTTGTGATATTAGTCTCAGGAAGCATCAATGAAAGGTGGAAAGGATATACACAGAATCACTATGCCAAGAAGAAGCAGCTGACATGCAACCATTTCAGGAGGCAGTATGTTAATAAGAACCAATGGTACTGAAGGAAACATTTCAAGCTACAATGAAGGCAGTGGTTAAAAGAAGGCTCCAGAAACTGAAGGAATATAAATTGAGATGTTTCCACACTCATTCATCTATGCCAAGAAATTTGGAAGAGCTGTCTAGCAGACTGGAAAAGATCCAGGTTTTTACCCACTTCAAAGAAAAGTGGTACAACAGAAAACGGAAATTATTTAACAAGATCATTAGAATCACATATAAGTACATTTTTGCTGAAGATTATGCAAGAATGATTGCATGATTTATTGGAAAGGAACTGCCAGAAATTCAAGCCAGATTCAGAAGAGGACTTAGAATGAAAAACATACTTAGGCTGCTGATGTCTTGACTTCTTACTAATTGCTTTGTGTGTTGATATCTCCTGATATTCTTGCAGAAATGTCAATTCTTTGCAATTCTGTTACAGTTTGATTTTTTTGTATTTTAGGACTCTTTCACTGAGTGCATAGGTATTTATTGTGGTCATTTCTTCTTTTTACATATACCCTTTAGTCATTATATAACATCTTTCTTTTACTCTCCTTCTTTATAACCTATTTTATCAGAAATAAATATTGTCACTCCAGCTCATTTTTTGTCACTTTGCTGGATATATAATTATTGTTAGATTTTAGTTTATTTTTATCTATGTTTCAAAAGCTTGTCTCTTGTAAGCAATATTTTGATAGTTTTTTAATTCTTTTTCTTGATTAGTGTATTTAATCCATGTGTATTCAGGGTAATTACTGATACGTATGAAGTATGCTGTCATTTAGTTGTGGACGTGTGCGTGTGTTGCTGATTATTTCTTTATTCCATATATTTTTTGTGTTGAGTTCATTCTGTCCAGAGATTTTTAAAAACATTTCTATCATTGCAATTGGTTTCGTGTTTACCGAACTGGGCCACTCAGGCCACGTGGTGACTTGGTGCCTCAGCCTTAGCCATTCAGTCTCTATTAAGGTCAATAAAAGGACAAAACTTTTTTTCTCAAAAGGAGAGGAGTAGCCTCCAGAGGATGTCAGGAGTTTCCTTTAAAATTTTAATGGTCTGAGTGACTTACCATGAGACAGCAAAAAGAGGGAATACTAATAATGAAGAAAATGTTCTAATACTGATTGTGGTGATGATTGTACAATTCTTGATGTGATTGGAATATTAAATTGTGTAATAGATCAATTATATGCCAATAAAACTTTTTTTGGGGGAAAGCAGGAACAAATGATGTATTTATAGAACTTCCAAATGGAGTGTAAGTCAAGACAATATCCAGATAGAAAAACTGTTTTAAATACAACCACACCCAAACTAATTCCTATTGAATCAATTTTAACTCATGGCAAACCTACATGGGGTTTCCAAGGCTGCAAATCATTAATAGGAGCAGACAGCTTCAACTTTAGCTCATGGAGCAGCTGGTGAGCTCACACTGCTTACCTGGTAGTTAGCAGCCCAGAGCATCACCAGGGATCCTTATTTTAAACCCAGGAAGATAACATTAGCCTCTACCAACTTTGAGACCAGAAGAACTCGATGGTGGCTGACTACCACTACCAATTGCTTGGAAAAGGATCCCACTACAAGATCCTGGATAGAGTGGAAGAAAAATGTGGAACAAAACCCAGAATCATAAATAAAACCAGGTTTGCCAGTCAGGGAAGGAAAGGTAGGACCACTGAGACTATAGGCCTTGGTCATTCTTCAGATCTGCAACTGAAACCCTGCTTGTGGCAAATAAATAAACAAACAAAAATAACCCATGTAGGGTCAAATAAGCAGCAATGTCAATGTTCAGAGGGTTAAAAAAAAAAAAAGGAGCAGCAGAAACAGGAAACAGACAAAGCAGAGGAGAGAGATTTCTTCTACTTAGGAAATTGCACTGGATTTCTTCATTGAAGAAAGCAGAGATTTCATAGAAAACACACTGCTTACTCTTCTTGTAGTTTCACTGTGCTAGTTGCTCAGACACACAGGTTGAAGAGTACATCGAATATTCACTTAAGAGTTGGGCATCTGTAGAGAAAAGGAAGTAGCCGGGATCAGCACAAAAGCTTTCTGAAAACCCCCTACCACATCTTCCCCAGTGATCACTGCCTTCCTGCCAGCAAGGCCACGGACTCTCAGGGGCCCAACGTGTGACCATTATGTCACCAGGACTTCTGATCTGGTCAGCACAGAGCTAATGTAATTCGGTGGTCTTCAGATACTTTGATTCCATAGATACTCCACTGGATGCTCAGAACCCATTTCCCTCCCCCAACCAACTCTGAACTGTATTAGAACGACTCCCTCCATTTTTCCTTAACAATTCCTTCCTCTCTGTTCATTCTGATCTAACTCTTCTCAAAGAAAACACTATTTCATCAATCATATCTTCAACATAACCTTTTCTCTCTTCCTAATTCCTTAATCATGACAATTGGTGGATTTTATACATCCACTTGTGGGGATTTTTTTTAACACCAGTAAAACCATTTATGCCCTCTTTTTCAGTTTCATTATGAAAAGCAATCAAGCAGAAAGATATAAAAAAATAAAGTGGAAATCACTTTAAATCTTCAAACTCAAAGAGAACTGTTAGCTAGCCCGCTTTCATGTATCTTACTAGAAATAAATTAACATAAATATGTATAGTTTTACATAAGTGGGGCCATATGATATATGTTTGTTTTATCATAGCCATCTTTCTCTGTTAACACATTTTTTGGCTTACTTTCACACTCAGACCTTCTCATATAATCATAAACAAACATATGTACCCATATAGGGGGGAGTTGTCATTGTTTGTCTTCAATGATATTATATTATGTGTTTATTTACTTTAACTTGCTCTTTTCACCTATCAACATATCATGGACATTCCTCCAAGCTAATGGCTTAAATTTTATTTATACTTTTTTTAAAGCATCCCATTCTCTGGTATGGATTACTAGAGCTCATTTAATAATTCTCGTGATTAGGGTTGTAATGATATTTATCACTTCATATTGAGTATTCACAGATTCTAATTTTTTGCCACCCTAAGCAGAAAGATATAAAAAAATAAAGCAATGTAGGAACATTTATAATGTTACATATATCCTTTATATGCTGGGCACTTTGATTTCCTTATCTACATTTCCAGGAGCATGATAACCATATCAAAGGTTGAACAAACTTGTTATTCTAATAAATGTTGCCAAATTCCTTGCCAAGAAAACATATAAATTTGCATTTCTACCAGCAAAGCGGAAGAGTGTCCTTTTTCTCAAAGCCTCACCACTGGTAGGTGTTCTCACTAACATTTTTGTCAGTCTAATGAGAGAAGTGGTCACTCGTTACTATTTCAACGAACTTGTTTGTGATCGCATGTGAAATTTACTATTTTCTATGCCTATTTTCCATTTGGATTTCCATTTCTGTAAAATTTCTATTTAGATCCTTTGTATATTTTTACATATTTTTGTTTTAGCTTATATTTAGTAGATTCTTCTATAGTGAAGGTTTAATCTATCATGTTATATGTGCTGTATTTATTTTCCCCAATTGTTTCTCTTCTGATTGTATATATATTATTACTAGTCATTTAAATTGTTACTTTTTATAAAGTCAAATATATTTATACATTTTTATTTATAGCTTCTGCATTTCTCATATAGCTTTTTAAAAAATTTCCCCACTACTAGATTATGCATAGAGTATCTTAGACTTTTATTCTAATATTGAAATTCACTTTATGGAAAGATATATTTAATTCTTAAATCTACCTGAATTTAGTTTCAGGTGTTTTGTGAAATAATTCAAATTTATTTCCTTTCATATATAGTTGTGATTTCATCATCTAGTAATCAAACTATGTTTTCCTATTAAATTGTAAAATTTTATTTTCTATATTAATTTTTTTGCTTCTGTTACAGATATAGACATTTCAAGCTATCTTTTCACTTCTTCTCACATTCTAATAAGGCAGTTAAATTTTTACACAGAGTAGGAGAAAGCTCTGCTTTTCTCTCTTCTCTTGCAGTTTTATCCCAAGAGAAGTAGCTGGCTATAACTAGAGAAAGAATCCCTTGAAGTTCAGAAAGTGTAGGAAGAATCCTGAGAGAGAGAAGTTGAGGAAGAAAATTACCTAATTCTGTATATGAACCAATGGAATCCTCATAATTACCTCTCAGCTGTGTAGATTCAAGGCGGGCACAAAATAGCATAGCTCAGGGCTTGAGAATGAATCAAGATTTACACTCTTGCCCAAATCTATTATTTATTTCTGGTGGTATCTGCACTCAACAGACTGAATGCAAAATAAAAAAGGATTTGAAAACTGAACTGAGAATAGAACCACGCACAATAGACAAATAAAATTTATAGCCTTAATCTAATCAATGTGTGGGATAATTTTCAACATGTTCACTCTACTGTACAAAACCACTGAATATACACAAATAACCAGGAAATATATAGCTAATTCTCAAGGGAAAAGACAGCCCAAGATGACCCTTATGCTAGGCTTTAATGCAGGTATTAAAACTGTCTTGTAAGGTAAAGACAAATGCAAATGAAGCAAGTAGATATAATTTTTCAGCAGATACACAGAAATGAAAGAAAGATCCAAATGGAAATTTTAGGATCGAAAATAACATTATCTAAAATTAACAATTCACTTAATGCATTCAATAAATCATTGTGACCAAGGGTAAGTGAACTTGAAGATATAATACTAAAAATTACCAAATCACAAGAAGAGAGATGAAATCATTTAAAATAATGAATGAATCCTTGGGGCCTTTGGGGATAAAATCAAAAGATTTAAGAATTTATGTCAGCAATGTCTTGGAAGAACAGAAAGATGTGGATGATAAATCTATTTGAAGAATCATGCTTTAAGCACTTCAAATATGTGAAAAGGTATCCATTTGTAGACCCAAGTAGCTCAAGCTCGCGTGCTACAAGCGAGGAGGGCTTGAAGCACTTGCTGGTGAAAATCAAGAATGAGGGCCTTCAATATGGATGACAGCTCAATGTAAAGAAGACCACAAGCGTCCCCACTGCACTATTAGGTAAGATTGTGAATAACTGACAAAGGATAGCAGTTGCCAAGGATTTCATCTTGCTGGAATCCATAATCAGTGCTCATGGACACCGCAGTTAGAAGATCAAACGACTCACCGCATTGGGTAAATCTGCTACAAGACCTCTTTAAAGTGTTGCAAAGCACGGAGTTTACTTGAAGGACTAACGTGTGTCTGAGCCTAGGCCTGGTATTTTCAATGGCCTCCTATGCATGTGAGAGCTGGACATTAAGTAAGGGAGGCTAAAGAATTGATGCATTTGAATTAAAGTGCTGGTGAAGAATATCGAAAGTACCTTAGACGCCCAAAAGAACAAACAAATCGGTCTTGGAAGAAGTACAGCCAGAAGTGCCATAAAGTCAAGGACAGTGAGACGTTGTCTCAAGTACTTTGGACATACTTTGGGCGAGACCAGTCCCTGGAAAAAGATATCGTGCTTGGTAAACTGGCGGGACAGTGGAAAGGGGGAAGGTCTTCGACAAATGGATGGACACCGTGGCTGCAAAAATGGGCTTAACCAGAGGAACAATTGTGAGGATGGTGTATTGTTCTGTTCTACACAGGGCCACTAAAAGTCGGAACCAATTCGATGGCACCTAACAACAAGTAGCTCAATGAATCTCAAAGAGAATATACTCAGATTAATGAAAACCATACCCAGACACACCGTCATCAAACTGATCGACATTGTAAAGAAAACGCTTGAAAACAGCCACAGAAAAATAACACACTACTTATAAAACGACAAATCAAATAAATGCAGCTTTCTAATTATGAGCCATAGATGCCAGGTGACAATGGGACATTTTTAAAGTACTGAAAGAAAAGAACTGCCAACCCCAAATTTGATATATTAAAAGAAATGTCCTTTAGGAATGAAGGCAAAAGAAAGATATTCTTCAAATGACAGAAAACAAGGAAAGAAGTTGTCACCCATAAACCTGCTCCAAAAGAAACAATCAAAGGAGTGTTGTTTATAGTTTTTGGTTGTTTTTTTTAATCAAAGGGAATAATACCAGAGTTAAACTTAAAATACCAGGAATGGAAAGAGAACAACATAAATAATATATTTTGTATGTATGTAAAATACTTTCTACTTTTAATTTTTAAGATATATAGGACTATTGAAAACAAAATGCATACATTGGTGGGATTCATGATCTATGAAGGTAGAAAACATGACAACAGAGAGAGAGGAGAGTGAATGATCTATATGTTTAAAAGCTTTTATATTTCATGTCATGTGAAAAATGTTAACTAAACTGTGTGTTGAAGGTTATATATGTATACTGGTTTTTAAAAATAACACATTTTTTAAAATCAATGAGATATTGCAAAAAGTGAATAAATTAATGTAGAATATTAAAAGAATGTGAAATAATCCCACAAAGGTAGGAAGGAGAGAAGAGAGGAAAGTTAAAAATAGAAGACAGAAAGTCAATAGCAGGTGAACCTACAACTAATCATATAACTACTCTAAAGGACATAATCTAACCACATTAATTAAATAAAATTTCAAAATAATAAGATTCAAATATATGCTATCTACAAGAAGTCTACTTTAAAGACATAAATCAGTTAAAAGTAAAAAGATGATAAAAGAGAATGCATATAAACAATATTTAAATTAAAAGTGGACAAAGTAACTTTAGAAAAAGTAATGTAGCCAAAAATAATTTGTGATGTACATATTATAAAATAGTGATATACATATTATAAAAGAGTCAATTCCATAAGAAGACATAACAACTCTAAGTGTGCATGTACTAAATAACAGCATAGAAAATACATGAAGCTAAAACAGAAGAACTAAATAGAAAAACAAAAACAATTCTAAATTAGAATTGAAATCCAATCATATAGACCAACTGATTCAAGAATAGCTAAATATATATTCCTTTCAAATTTCCATAAAACATTCACTCAGGCCATAAAATAAAGTTTAATAAATATAAAAGAATCAAAATCAAACTAAGCATGTTCTCAATCCATAATGTAATTAAATTGGAAACCACTAGCAAAAGGATATCTGGAAAATGCATAAGTTTTGGAAATTTAAATATATCTTTCTAAATAACTTATGTGTCAAAGAGAAAGTCAAACGAAAAGTTAGAAAATGTTTTTAATTCAATTAAAATGAAAACCCAACGTTATCAATATTTGTGGAATGCTGCTAAAGTTGTTCTTATAAGGAAATTTTAGAATAAATGAAAATTCTCATATCAACAGACTAATCTTTCACCTTATGAACCCAGGAAAAGATGAAAAACACCCCTGATATTCACCCGGAAAAAACCCTAGGAAACTGTTTAAGCTTGGAACTCAAACCACCCCTGATGGCCACCTACCAGCAAAGAGACAAAGCAGCTCAGGTAATACCACCTGTGAGTATTGCACTCTATTACACAGTCATCTAAAGGAGATCAAATGATCAACGTTTACCCTATAGCCTAGGTTCCCAAACTTTGAGTGATCATTGGAATCACCTGGGAATTTGGGAAAACTACTTACAACCAATAAATCAGAACCTCAAGGAGGAGACTGTGGACAAAATCTATAGTTTCACAGATCGCCAGGTGATTTTAATAATCAGCCAATGGAGCCCAAGCTCTCCATCAAAGATAAGAAGGTAAGTGGTGACCAGGAAGCTAGATGGATACAAACACAAAAGCCAGAATGGAAATCAAGTGAATGCTGACACATTGTGAAAAGTATAAGCAATATCATTGAATAACATATATCAGACAGTGTTAAATAAGAAACTGATTTGCTATGTAAAGCTTCTCTAATACCACAATAAAATTTTAAAACAAAACAGAAAGCTCAAAAGATACACTGAAGGAAAAAAAGAGTACATTACAATCAGGGCAAGCACAGAAAATAAAAAAGGGTAATAGCAAAAAATCAATGAAAACCAGGAGTGCGGAGTGGAGACCCAAAGCCCATTAGTAGGTCACTGGAGATCCCCTTGCAGAGGGGTCTCGGGGAGGAGATGAGCCAGTCAGGGTGCGATGTAACAATGATGAAAAATACAATTTTCCTCTAGTTCCTAAATGTTTCCTCCCCGCTCCCACTACCATGACTCGAAATCAACCTTGCAAGTCTAGCTAGACCAGAGGACGTACACTGGTACAGATAGGAACTGGAAATACAGGGAATCCAGGGCAGATGAGCCCTACAGGACCAGTGGTGTAAGTGGCGAAACAGAGAGGGTAGAGGGAGAGTGCATAGGAAAGAGGGAACCGATTACAAGGAACTATATGTGACCTCCTCTCTGGGGGACGGACAACCGAAAAGTGGGTGAAGGGAGACGTCCGACAGGGCAAGATATGACAAAATGACAATTTATAAACTATCAAGGGCTCATGAGGGAGGGGGAGCGGGGAGGGAGGGGAAAATGAGGACCTAATGCCAGGGGTTTAAGTGGAGAGGAAATGTTTTGAGAATGATGAGGGCAATGAATGTGCTTTACACAATTGATGTGTGTATGGATTGTGATAAGAGTTGTATGAGCCCGTAATAAAATGATATAAAAAACAAAACAAAAAAAAAGAAAACCATTATTTGCAGTTGCAAAGAAATGGAAACAATATTAACATCATTAACAAATGAATAAACTAACTGTGATACATATACACAATCAAATAATGCACAGCATTAAAGAATGGTGGTGATTCCATAAAACACCCTTAAAGATAGCCCAATACAAACATCAGAAAGCAACAAGTGCTGGAGAGGCTGTGGTGAGATAGGTACTTTCATCCACTGCTAGTGGTCCTGTAGGTTTGTGCAGCTACTATGGAAATCACTCTGGCAATACCTAAAACAAATGGAAATCCAGCTACCATATGATCAGCAATCCTCCTACTGGGCAAATACCAAGAAGAAGTAAGAAACAGACCAAGACCAGACACCAGTGCTCCCATGTTCATCGCAGCACAGTTCACAGTCACAAAGACCTGGAAATAATTTAAATTTCTATCAACTGACAAATGGATTAAAAAGCTCTGGTATGTACATAGAATGGAATACTACGCAGCCCTGAAAAGCAGTAACAAACATATGAAACATATTGTCTCATGGGAAGAGTTGGAGGAAATTATGCTAAGTGAAGTTAGCCAAGCACACAGGGACAAGTACAATATGAGTCCACTGAGGTAAGCTCAAAAAGTACAATGGGGATAGAGAATAAGTTATTTAATGCATAAACCCCAAGTTGAGATCCAGGCACTTTGGCAGGGGTCTGACTCAAATCAGGGATGCATTTGACAGCCAACTTAAAAGGAGGATGAAAGAGAGCGGGGAAGAAAAAAAGAAAACAAAAAACCAGGGTGATGAGGAACAGGGAACTAATATACCCATAGGGTGGGTATTATTTATGTCTCCAAAGGAAAGGGCAAGAGGGACCAGGCCACATCCCAGAGCACCAAGCTTTCAGGGCAGTACACTGGCATGGAACAGCAAACTAACTGAGAGGACAATGGGGCTGTGTCCAAGCCAAGCTATGCTGAATCCCTCCCAAGGAGAAGGCAATACAGAGGATATAGCACTGAAGATATAGCCCGGGAGAGGGGCGAGTCTGTCCAGACCACATTGGTACAAGCTAAGAGGGAGAGAGGGGAAAAGGGAGAGAGAGAGAGAACCTCATCATGGCCCACAAAACCCCAAGGACATCCCAGCTCAGAGCAACCAATGCACAGAGAACCATAGGGCCAGCTCCACCACGAGACGACATTCCCTCACTGACCCATAATGCTACAAGGGACAGCACTGGAGACACTGTACAGAAAGTGTCTCTGGCGAAAGGCAAAGGGAGTGCAACAGGGCAGCGAGGGGAGCAAAGGAACCAAGTCCCTGAGGAATCCTAAAAGGCTTCTGACTTGGGGGACAGGGTTTGGCACCACATCAGACTTGTTCAAAAAGCACATACTGTATATACTTGAGTATAAGCCAGCCCAAGTATCAACCGAGGCACCTAATTTTACCACAGAAACGGCATTAAAAATGTGCTGAAAAACTTCAGCTTATACACGAGTACATATGGTATAAGGCCTGGAACTATCTATTGGGTTTTTTTTCTTGTTTTGTTTTGTTTTCTGGTTTTATTTGTTTGTTTGGTTTTCTTTTTCTTTTTTCCTATGTCTATCTAAATAAGATTGGCAGGACAAACAATCCCGAGAAATAAACAATGGGATTGGTGTTTCTGGGGGGACATAGGAGAGATGGGGCTGGGGAGGGGGAGGGGGGAGCCAACAAACTCAGAGATGAGGGCACAACAAGAGATCTAAAATTGATGACAAGGAGGGTATATAATGCCTGGTGGGGTTTAATCAAGCACAATGCATCTGAGAGAAATTACTGAGAGCTGAATGGAGGGTGAGCATGATAGTGGGATAAGAGGTAAGTGAAAGGAAATAGAGGGAAAAATAGGAGGCAAAGCTGTTTATAGAGGTATAGCTATAGGCATGTATATATGTAATTATATTAATTTATAAGGAAAGGGATAGAGGCCAATGTACATATATGTTAAGTATTAAAATAGCAGATGGACTTTGAGCATCTATTCAAGGCCTCCCTTAACACTTTGTTCTAATAACCTTGCACTCATTGATACATTCCCGGCACGATTGCTGAAGACAAAATGGGTACATAAGCAAATGTGAAGAGAACGGTGGTGCCCGGCTATCAAAAGATATAGCGTCTGGGGTCTTAAAGGCTTGAAGGTAAACACACGGCCATCCAGCAGGGAAGCAAATAAGCCCACGTGGAAGAAGCACACTAGCCTGTGTGATCATGATGTGTTGATAGGATCAGGTATCTAAAGATACAAAACAAACAATTTTATCGATGCAAACAAGGGGGTTTAGAATGGAGACCCAAAACCCATCTGTAGACAATTGGATGTCACCCCACAGAAGGATTATAAAGGATGATTCAACCAAGGTGCAGTATAGCACCGAGGAAACACACATCATTCCTCTAGTTCCTGAATGCTTCCTCCTACCCACCCCCACCCCCATCATGATCCAATTCTACCTTACAAATCTGGCTAGACTGAATAACACACTTTGGTACAAATAAGAGCTCTCAACACATAGAGCTCAGGACAGATAAACCCCTCAGAAACAGTCGTGGGAGTGGCGATATCAGAGGGACAGGGGGTGGTTGGGGGTGGGGGGGAGGAGAAAGGGAAACTCATCTGAAGGTTGGATATCTAGCCCCCTCACTCCCTCGAAGGGGGCGAATAACAGAAATGTGGGTGAAGGGAGACAATGACAGTGTAAGATATGAAATAATAATCACAATATATAATTGATCAAGGATTCACAAGGGTGGGAGGGTGGGGGAGAAAGGGGGAAAAAGAGGAACTTACACCACGGATTCAAGTAGAAAATGTTTTAGAAATGATGATGCCAACCAACATATGTACAAATGTGCTTGATACAATTGATGTAAGGAATGTTTTAAGAGCGGTACGAGTCCCGATACAATAATCACAGGAGCCCTCCCTGCTGACAGTGATTACACATTGGGCTTCTAACCGAAAGGTTAGCAGTTCAAAAGCAGCAGCCTCTTTGCAGGAGAAATACAGGGCTTTTGACTCTTTCTGCTGTAAAAAGTTACAGTTTCGGAAACTCACAGGTGCAGTTCTATCCGTCCTATCGTCGACATTGACTTGATAGTGAAAGACCAGTCATCACTGTTAATTTTTGTACTTCATTTTTTTAAAGAGAGGGATCATGGTGTAATGCAATGTAAACAAGGTATGGATTCTCTCTGTGCTTAAATACTAGTGTCACGACTTTGACCATGTGTGTAACATGGGTTTCAGCTTGCTCAGCTCCAGAATGTAAATAATTGAAAAATCCAAGTCATAGAGTAGTTGTAAAATTTGAATGAGTAAATATATATTCAGCACTTAAAATAGTGCTTGGAATATAGTAGACACATAATTTTGTGGGTAATCACCAAATCATGAGCAGTTTCTCAGTGTTAAATTTGTTTTTAAATTTTAAATTTTAATTATGGCATAATATTCCCATTAAATGAACACATCAAAGTACATTTAACCAATAGTATATTAACTTTTACATTTCTGAATTTTCACAAATAAGAATAACAAGCATTGTAGACTATGTATCTCTGAGTATTTCCTTAAGGTTAAATTCCTAGAAGTTGAAATTAGTAAATTAATGGGGTGTAACATTTTTAAAGATTCCTAATGAAGGTTGTCATTTTTTTCCCTAGAAAAATAGGGAAACAAAATCGAGCGTTTATTTTGTAGCTCACTCTGCAGTCCTCAAAATTCTTGTTCTCTTATTTCCATGGAGTCTGCTTTCTAAGAATATCAGTAATCGGAGTTGTCACTCTGTGTGTCCACATCTCTCATTGGATCTTCGAAATCTTGATACTGGCCAGTAGCTGACATATTTTTTTGGTATCACTCTGTGGAATTCCTTTAATGATTTTTATAGCAAAATAGAATTTTCTTTTACTTGTGGTAGCTTTCTTTACTCATGATTGCAAACTGTACCTCAATACAACTACTAACATCTGACTATTTTTTCTTTTCATTTGATTTAATTCTGACTCACGGCAACTCTGTATGTGCCAAAGCCAAATTGGGCTCCATAGGATTTTCAGTGTCCGAGATCTCAGAAGTAGATCACCAGACCTTTCTTCCAAGGCTCCCCTAAGGTAGTCTAAACTCTCCAACCTTTCTGCTAGCAGCCGACCATGCTAACTGACGGCCCCACCCAGGGCTTCGAGGTAACTGAATTTATCACTTGATTTTATAGCACGGTTTGATATAAAAATGCACTGACAAATAACAGACATTGTGAAGCTTCAAGAGGCTTTACAACCTTCATTTCTTCTAGTCTTCTGCTTTTCAAAAATATCTGTGAATAACATATCCCGTATTTCCCAAAGTTAATGTCTGTCGGAATCACCTGAAGAGCTTGGTGCAAGTGATGTAACTGGACTTTACCCCTGGAGTTCCTGCTTCAGTAGGTCGGGGTGGCAGTCAACACTGTGCATTCCTAAGTTTCCAGGGGATAGTGATGATGCGAAAGGGGAGGTAGCCAAAGGCATGACATTTTGTGAACCACTGGTTCATCCTATCCCTGACTTTGTTTTGGCAATAGAGATATATTTAATAGGACTCACCATGGAGTTCTATTACCTCTCCACAAAGTGTCCCTTATTTTATTAGTTCTGCCCTCTGTGACAGTAAAGAACAAATCGTCAGCACCTTCCTCATTATAAATTCTCATATCCTTGAAGAAAATATTAAGTTTTCCTTATCCTCCTTTTTAGCTATCTAAAGTCCTTTCCCTTAGCCTTTCTTCATAATCATATATCCAACCCGTTCATCATTTTTATTATTCTTCCCTGAAGCCCATTTTGAATTTCAACCCCATCGCTACCCTGTCTTCATCTCTGTTAATAAAGTATAGATATAAGGGAAGAGAATGTGCTAATGTAAATCTTGAATACCCAACCTTTCTGGCTCATGGTCTCTGACCATGATCTTTTTATTTTAAGCAGATTCAGAGGTATGGATACTCTATGGTTTTCTTCTTAATTCCTTATTTCAAATGTTACAGTGTTACACAAATTGTAGTTGAGAAAAACTGGTTGTTTTCTTTACACTTACTCAAACATAATCAACTGTGTCTTTTGGTACAATAAATATTATTTTATTATCCCACAAATATTCATTGCCCACAGACAATGTACCCAACACCATATCTAGCGAGATAGCATTAGCATTTGATCAAAGACCAACTTGGTTAGGCACATCCTAACACAGTATGGCTTGCAAGATAAATTTTAGTAAGCCAAACTTGACTTTGGCCTCTTTAATTCACTATGTTAATATAAAACTGTACCTAAATTACAGTCAACTTTAAATCATCCAAAACTTTAAATCATCCAAGAATTAAACCCATTCCCACGGAGTCAATTCTAATTCATAGCAACCCAAAGTGGTTCCAATGCTGTAACTTTTTCAGAAGCAGCATGCTTCCCCTTTCCCCCTCATGGAGTAGGTGGTGGGTTCAAATCACTGACATTACACTTAACAGCCAAGTGCATAAGCAAGATCCCTTTAAACTGTCTAAAAGTAAGCAATAAATATTATTTTCTATAATCATTAGAAATTACCTTTTCTATTTGTCTTTGGAGTGTGTTCTGAAATATGCATATTCTGCTAAATGGTGTCATGAGTAGAACTTATTAGTCACAAAGCTATTTGAGATATTTTCCAAAAATAAAGAAAAAGAGTTAGTAGATAACTTTCAGCATGTTCTGAGGAAGTGGGAACTCCTATGTGTCTAAACAATGAGTGTTCGGATACCTCCTGGTTAGTGCAAGGACTGCTAACCTTCTCCTGGCTGACCTGTGTTGTACTCTGTAGCTGTATTGTTTACTCCTCTCCCCACTAGTGATGTTGACTTCGGATGAATAGTCTATGCAAAGAGCAGTGGTGAACCTGTCTCAAAGCGGAAATGCAATTCCAATGTGCCTCTTGTCCCCTTCAAGGAAAAGGAAGCCTGAATGTGACGGTGATTCGAGTTTGTTGGAAATGCTTTGACTGAATGTTGGCATCAGACAACACGGTAGCCAGAAAGAATGTCCAACTTTCATAGGTGGGAGCTGAAAGACAGGCAAATATCAGACAGTCTTCAAAGGACTTGGAGAAAATGAGGATTTATATGCCACATTTAATACCAGGAGGCCATCCCTTTAGGGACTGATCAGTGTTATGCCTTCTGGTAACAGTCCTATTAAGTCCAGGCACATGTGCGAAGGCCACGTGAGGACATAAATACAGTAAACAAACTGAGGAACAAGAATTTAACTTTGACAGATTCTAAACTGGTTTTGAAATGCCATATAAATATCTAAATGAAGTTCTAATTATATATTAAAATAATAATCCAGTATTTCCAAACATAAATTATTACAGAAACTTACTGTGTCACATAAAAAAGTCAAACTAAATAGGAAATATAGGAAGACTTTAAAAAGTTTGTGAAAAAAAATTTGTTTAAGGGTGATGCAATTACAGAATAATGTCAGTATATGACAATGAGCTATTCGACATTAAAAATTTTTTTTAATTTGTTCCCATTCTTAATTTTAAAGTTCCTAATAATTTGAAATCAAAATTATTTGCCTATGATGGTGAATACCTATTGCAAACCAAAAGATAATATCATACTCAATAGTAAAATACTATAAGCATTTATATTGAAATCAGATACGCAAGAGTGTCTATTATAATAATTATTCAAAATCTACTTCTTAATTAAATTTATATATTAAGTTTATAGATCTGTCTTGGCCCTGTCTTGGCCCTTGGCAATGTTATAGCATTGAACAAAATAAAATCTATTACCGTGGAAATTTTTATCAGTAAAAAATAGTATGAAGATATAACTATTGAAAAAGAGAGAGAAAATGACCATTACTTGAATATAATATTCCTGCTTATGTAGAAAATATCAAGTATTAGATTGAAAATGTTCTAGGATTAAGAGGGGAACTTGAGGGGGTATCTGATTAGATGGCAGACTAGGAAACCCAATTTCTCTACCACGAAGGCAGAAATAAACATATAGGTGATAGCTGTAGAAGCCTGAACACTCCAAAGGAAAGGTGTAGTGGATCATATATGTACCAGAAGACAAAATGTAACCAAGACAGGGAACAAGGAGAAAATACAACACCGAACTATCAACAGGTCTGACACATAAAGTGACCACTTTGACTTATTCCTTATAGTGTTTCCCTTAAAGGAGCCACCTGACAATCAGCTCTCTGCCTGGGACTGCACCAGCACAGTCACACCCACGCCTCCTTCGGCCACACCCACCTTCTTCCCCCTCCCCCACCTGAGCACATCTAGAAAGCTTCATCTTTCTCTCTAGGACTGGCTAGGGGTTGGGAACTGCTGACACTGCAGTTAGCAGCCCAATGTGTAACCCACACAACACTGCAGACCTTGATCAACACGTGACAGACTGGCAAACACCAGTCCCGCCTACCGGTAACTGGTCTCCACAAACAGCAAAACAGAATTGCAGAGGCAATTTCATTCTCTATCACACCCACCGGGAGATAGGTGGTGAGCATTTAAGTGTGTTAAGTTAGCAAGCAGAGTAGCACACCCAGACATCTCACTCACGCAGACATCTCACTCCGACATATTAAAAGAAAGAAAGAAAGCTTCCTACCACCAAAATGGGCAAAACACTAACACACAATCACCAATTAAATATAATACAACAAATACCACAGGGTCTCAGAGACAACAGGTACCTCAATTTGCACAAATAAATAGGACAAGGACGGCTCAAACAAGTGGCCAAAATACAGACTGAGAAATTTCTCAGAGAAAATGACATGGGCATATTTTTGTTATACAGTAGCACCCCGGACCTCAGCGCTAATCCTCTCTAGAAGGAGCATCGAGAGGCACTGCAGTCGAGTTCCTAATCAATTTGTCCAGTAAGAAGTAACTGAAAACGGATTAATCCCTTCTCAACCACCAAGTTTTTACCCTAACCTTGCCTTTTTATACAAACCATTCCACAGAAATTTCAAAGTCAATAAGTTCAGAGTTAAATAACATAATTTAAATAAGAAATACAACATTTAAAAAGTGTTTAACAACTAGTGTGGCCTTCACCTTGAGACGGAGGAGGATCTGGATCTGTGGACACGGACGTGGAGAGGAGGGATGGAGAGAGAGTCCTTGTTTGGAAGGGGAATCCCTTCCATAAAATCAACCGGTAGCTGCTTCTCAGGAGGTTTTCCCTTCTTTGCTTTTTTCACTAGGACCTGGCTGTCTGTCTCTTAAAAAAAAAAGTCTGTCGAATGTGGTCAGCTGTTGGCATTTCCTTAACTGTTTTCTAAAAGGGTTTACTAAATTATCACCAACAACATCGATAACATGTAGTTCCTTATCATGATGGTTCTTTCAAAAACTCATTCTTAGGACCCATGTTTTTTTTATCTAAAAGCAGTACAAAAAGCCACAAAAACTAATAAAATCATAGCAAAACATTTGAAACACAGCTGCAAAAGGTTTAAGCAATGCGTACTAACAACACCAACTAATGCCGAGTGACCGAAACACGAACTGCTTTTATTTACAAAAACCACGTGCGTCGGGTCGAATCCCGATGTTTCGTTCAAGCTCCGATGCAAAACTTTCTCGACATTTCGCTTCAAATCCGATTATGTGGAGGAGTACTGTAGGCGGGTTCTACTGTATGTTTGTTTTTCTGTTTTGAAACCCAAGAGGGGTGGATAAGGGGAGTTGAGGTCAAAGAGTTCAAGAAGGAAGAGAATGTTATTAAACTGACTGTGGTAGCAATTGTTAAATGCTCCTTGATATGATTGAATTATGGAATGACGTGATATCCGTATGAACTCCAAATAAAATGCCTTTAGGAAAAAGAAATAAATTCAAATAGTGATATTTATATACTTCAGTGGATTGAGAAAAATGTATGTTACCACAGACACACTCAAGGTAAACAAAATGAACTGGAAAATAATTCAGGAAAACAATACTGACAAGAAAAAATTTAAAATGGACAAATTAAAATAAAAATCAGATATAGATAAAAATAACAAATAAAATGAGATGTTAAATACTAAGATTTGTGAAATGTATATGCATTGAAAGAGCAAAGGAGTAGAACTGAATTGATGACAGAGTTGATGAGATTGAAGACAAATTTCTCAATATTAATCTGTTACAGGAACATCAGAAAAAGGATAAAAAAATGAAAAATGGGACACCATCAAGAACACTTTACATGCTGGACATTATGAAACAGGGAGAAACAAACAAAAAAGACTGAGCAAATTGTTGAAGTGTTGTCAGAAAAAATTTCTCTAATATTATGAAAGATAAGAAGTTATATACTTGAGCTCAACAAACTCAAAATGGGAGAGACCCCAAGACATGAAACATCAAGACATCATGTTTGATCATAAAAACATCAAGACTTGTCATAATCTAACTTTTCAAAACCAATGCATAGAAAAAATCCTGAAGCCAGATACCAAAAATGAAGTTACCTACAAAAGAGAACCAGTAATAGTAAGCTGTGATTTCTTGGCATAAGTGATGCAGAAAAGAAAAAAATGGAAATATATATATATATAAAGAAATACTTGCTAACCCAGAATTTATATTCAGCAAGTGTCCCTCAGTGTCACAGTAAAATTAGAACATTACCAGATAACCAGAAATGAAGGGGAAAAAATTAAAAAACAGACTAAGGCCCAGCAATGGTAAACAACAACCTACATTTAAAATGTGACATTGCCCAGAAATCAACCCTAATAAAATATCCAAAGTAAAATAAACCTACAAGACCTACAACAGGGACGCAAAATACAACTACTGTATACACTTGTGTATAGGCTGAGTTTTTCAGCACATTTTTAATGCAATTTTTATGGTAAAATTAGGTGCCTGTGCTGATATTTGGGTCGGCTTATACTCGAGTATATACGGTTTGTAATACGAGGACAACTACAAAGGAAAATGATGAAATAAAGAGTATTGTTACAGAACTTCCAAATGACGAGACAGTCAAGATGATTTCAATATCCAATGAACTATTCTGGGAATAAAATAATAAATAGCAGGGTAACCTCAATGAAAACTCATTACCCTTCCCATCAAAATAAAAAGATTTAGTAAACACTAAATCGGCAGCCATCAAAGTAAAGATAAAATCCAGTAACTAAACAAACTCAGCCCAGAAACAATATCCAACAAAGAAATCAACAACACTACAAACACAAGTACAGAAAAATGACAGCAACAAATTTATACCTATTAGTAGTTATTCTTGATGTATTAAATACACCAGTCAAGAGACAGAATGACGGAGAAAACAGAACCCATTGATGTGCTGTCTACAAGAGACAAACCTCAAACACAAAGACAAAAAAAGATGAAGAAATCAAAGGTTAGAAAATAATATATCAATCAAATGGCAATCAAAGGTACAGAAATGCAAATATTCATCTTAGGTATCGTAGACTTTAAGGCAGCAACCAATGTAAGAGAAAAGGAGGCATGTTTCATAATTTTAGATAACAATTACAGGGTCAACACAACAAAAGGACACAGGAGACTATCCATGCACCAATAAAAGACTCCCAAAGTACACGGAGCAAACTTTAAAGGAAAACATGCCCGCGTGCTAGTTGTTAGAGACGTTAGCACCATTTTTAATGAAGGATGGAACAACTAAGTAAAAACTCAGCAAAGTTACAGAAGAACAAAACAACGCATTTAAGCAAAATGACCTCACAGATATATACAGAACACTCCATCAGAAAAAAACAGATTCCGCCATTTTTTTCCAGTGCACGTAGAAGATTCTCCAGAAGAGATCATCGATTAAGCCACAGAACAAGCTTCCATATATTTAAAACCCTACAACCTATCTTCTCAGATCACAACAATGCAAGACTAGAAATCAGCAATGGGAAGATCAGAGAGTGGGGCAATGAAATACATGGAAGCTGTATAACACTCTATTTAAAACTACTGGGTAGTACTAGAAATTGTAAAGTTCCTTTAGCCAAAGGAAAATATGGACATAACATGCCAAATATTTTGATATACCTCAAAGGCAGCAATCAATGGGCAATTTATAGCCGCAAACCCACACATTAGCCAGAGAGACAGAGAGAGAACACCAAGATCAACATTTTAGCCCAACAAACAGAAAAAGAACAGTGGGGTTGATTTAAAATATTCTCTATCATAAAATGATAATGATGTCTCTAAAATGAATCAGAGACAGACATAAACCATAGATATAGGAATAGATTTAGGACTCACACTTAATTCTAGACCCAATCTAAGAGCAGTTGGTTCTTATGACATGCCCCTACTTGATGCTCATCCTCAGGAAGAGAGCACTACAGATAGGAGGCTACAGCAAAGTGTGACAAAGAAACCAGATGGTGTCTGACTATCAGAAAGAGTAGCGTCTGCCAGGCTTATCTTTAAACCAGCACACATATTACTGACGTGTCAACTAAGGCCACCCACATAGCACACCAGCCTATGTGATCCAAGGACTGTTAGGAATAAAATCCAAATCCAAAGGAGGGAATGCTGTTAGAGATTAAATTGTGAACACTTGGTGTGCAGAAGGCTGATAGTGGAAGCTCAGAATTTATTTGCAGGGTCCACCCATGGATTAAACCTCTGGTGAATTCCCTGTGAACACAGTTGAGGGATGTGAATAACCTTGTTATCAGACAGAGAGCATTGTAAAATCAATGATGGCGGATGTAGTCAAGTTCAAATGTAATATCTTGTCATTTGATCTCCCTTTTGAACATTTTAAAGTTTTTCCATTTTTAAAAAAGTGAAGGGGCAATACATGTGGGTTAAGCCCTTGGCGAATGCCCGCTCACCATCGGCCAGGGTTGTGAATAGCCCTGCTGTCATTGGGAAGTGGATTATTGCACAGTTAGGTTTAAATCGAGTACCTTATGATTTTATTTCCCTTTCGACCCATTTAAATTTTGTTCTAGTTTTTCATACTTTCTTTTCTATTCAGGTTTTTCTCTGTTTCACTTTGTTATTGTTGTTAGGTTTTTGGTTTTGTTTGGGGTTTTTTGGGTATGGTTTTCTCATATAAAATCCAGGAAAGATAAATATGGATTAATGGTTTCTTGAGGGGCATAGACGGGAGTTTGGGGTAATGGGAAGCTAAAAATAATGAGTACAAGTGAGAAGAAAATGTTCTAAAATTGGTAATGATTATACTTTTCTCAATGTGATTGAACTACTAAATTAAATGATATGTGAAATATAAACCATTAAAAGAGCAGCAAAATAAGGCTACAGCAATCAGAAGTAAGGAAAACTGAATGTTTGACTAGAAATAAATGAAACATGAAAACACAAGAAATAATCAACAAGACTAAAAGTTCATTCTTTAAAGTGATTAATGAAATCAATTAATGACTGGCAAATCTAACAAAGGAACATATCTTAATTATATGACTAAGAAATTAATTGTGAGCTGACACTACAGAACCAACTGAAATAATACCATGAAAACTATGGTCCAACAAGCCCAAAAGCCAAATGGACACATTTCTAGAAATACCCTAACTACTTAAACTAACATGGACTGTGATAGATAAATGAACAAACATATCACAAAGAAGAAATTAAGAGGTTTCATATATATATTTATATTTATACTCCTGGGCCAGATGGCTTCACTAGAGAAATCTGCAAACATTCAGGTAAAATCTGATCCCAAATCTACTCAAATTATTTTTAAAACATAGAAAAAGTAGAAATACTCTCAACTTTATTATGTGATACCAGGCTTTATGAACAAAGATGTAAAACAACATATCAAAAAATAAGACATCATAACCAAGTGGTTTATACTATGTTTGCAAGGATGGTTCGACATTAGAAAAACAATCAAAGCAATTCACCCCATAAATAAAACAAAACAGCACGTGATCACATTGATCAAAGCAGAAAAGGCATTCAACAAAATTCAACAGCCATACCTGATAATAACACTCAATTAAACAGGAAAAGAAGGAAAATTCCTCAACATAATTAAAGACACAGATACAACACCAACAGCCAGCATTTTTCTCAGCGGTGAAAGACTAAAAGCATTGTCTTTGCAAATGGGAACCAGAAAAGAATATTGTCTCCAACCATCCCTATTAAATATTGGATTAGAAGTCTTAACTAGTGCAATTAGGGATGAAAGAGAAATTAAAGGCAGTGAAATTGGTAAAGAAAATGTAACGCTCTCTCTATTCAATGATGATCTGATCGTATTCATAGAAAATACCAAAGACTCAGCAAGGAAATCCTAGAACTAATTGAAATCCTCTGCAAAGTGGCAGAGTACAAGATCAGCATACAAATACCAGATTTCTTTATGCTAATAAAAAGAACTCTGAAAAGAACGTGAGAAAAACAATACCATTTACACGACCACCCAAATACTAAATACTTAGGAGTAAATCTAACCAGAGATACAAAAGACCGATAACAAGAAAACTGCAAAAGACCACTACAAGGAACCAAAAGAGACCTACAAACACGGAAGAATATGAGAGGGCTTCGAAATGTTCATGAGAATTTTCATTATCTTTTAATTCCACGTTTTCCATGAGATTTTTGAGGCCTCTTGGTGTACAATGCCAATATGAGTTATACTATAAAAGTTGCAAAAATATCTTAAAGGAAATCTGACAAAATGGAGTTACAAAGATGTAGGTCAATTCCTCCGAAATAACATTTAGCTTAAATGCAACTTAAATGAAAATTGCAACATATTTTTTCTTAACTTCACAAACACGATTCTAAATTTATTGTGTGGAAAAAAAGACAAGACTAGGCTAGAAACTTTCTAAAAATATGAATAGTAAAATGATTCTTTCCTTACTAGATAATTAAACCTCCTTAGAGGAAAGCAATATTTTAAGTGTCCGATTCAAGATGATTCAGACAGTAGCAAGGATGAATTATTCAAAAGATGACTTAAGTAAAATTGAAAATTTAGAAAAATATATATTTACAGCAGTGGTTCTCAACCTTCCTAATGGCACGACCCTTAAGACAGTTCCTCATGATGTGATGACCCCCAACCATAAAATTATTTCACTGCTACTTCATAACTATAATGTTGCTACTGTTATGAATCGAGCGACCCCTATGAAAGGGTCTTTCGACCCCCAAAGGGGTCACTACTCACAAGCTGAGAACCCCTGATTTAACCTTACTGACGAATTAAAAAAAATAAAAATAAATGTTAAAAGTTTTAAATATAAGTGAATTATTCTTTAAAATCTGGGTTTCAAAGAACTTTCTAAATATTAACCCATGTGTGATATTTAGGTTTTGCATCAACGTGGCTAGGCCAGAATTCTCAGTGGTTTGACTGTTAACATCTAGCAATCCCGATGACCTGACCTACACATTGAGGCCACAGCCAATCCCTCGTAAGCCTTATTCATATCACAGCCCTGATACAATTAATTGAAAGAGCATGTCCCTCTGGGCATGACTTGCTTCCAATGTAAGTGGATGCTATGGAAAGGCAACTTGCATTTTGCTAGGTCTAAATCCTGTCTCTGGCTCATTGGCTTCTGGTTCTTTGAACTTGAGCCTGTTGATTTTGAGAGTCATCAGATGCCTGTCATCAGACGTGTAGACGCTGCATTCTTTCACTTCTGCAGCACTTGCCTGTGATCTTCCACTGCTCTTATTTCATCAGTCAATACAGCTATGTGAATTAGGAGATGCTTTCAGCAAAACATTGGGCATAAGGATCTGCTGGGACTTGACTTGCTCACTTCTACAACTGTGTGAACAATTTTCTTGGTTTAAATTGCTCTCTAGTTATACTTATTGAAGCATACTGATTTTTCTTCTCTATTATACCCAGTCTAAGATACTCTAAAATAAATTAGAGGAAAAGATTACTAGATTTGATGTGTGCAAATATTTAAGCTTTGGTGACTCGAATTAAATAATAGTGTATTATATGGGAGTATCGGGCTGGTGCATATTGCTAACGTACTAACTGAAAGGTCAGAGATTCAAGTCAACCTTGGAGGAAAAGCTTTCAAAAAACCAGTCCTTGAAAACCCTAGGTAGCAGAGTTCTACTCTAAAACACATGAGCTGGAGTCCCAGTGGTAACTGATTTTGTTTATTTGCTTGTTTGTTTTTGTAGACATAATTCTCTATAAGATGAATCCCCAAATGTCCTTTCTCCTTCATAACTTTCCCCTGCTTCTCTAACACTGTTAGGAAAAACCTGTGCTGCTTCTTCGCCTGATTTAGCACCCAGCATAAAGAACAGATGAATTCATGAAAGAGTTGTTCCACCTCTTATCAATGGCACGAAGTAACCCAGAGTATACATTTTATGAAGACTCTAGTTATGTCCACATGGGGATGACTCTTCTTTTTAAAGGAGCGCACTGTCGCAAGGTTTGTCAAAAGTGTTACTTTTAATTTACCTATAAACAGATCTTATTTTATATTTACTTTGATGCTTTACACAAAACACTGTCTTTACTACACAAAGGCTTATCATGAGGTCATGGCAAGAGATGGGCTGGTCAAGACTGAAGATAACTCACAATGGTTTTCTCTCCCCACTTCCCCTCCTGCCCACCAACAACCCACCATTCCCAAGGAAAAAGGAAACCAAAAAGTCATTGTCTTGAACATTGAAATTAAGTTTCCAGGTCGGAAGTGGTGTTTTAAACACTTGAATTCTAGAAAGACAGCAGTTTTAAACCTTTTTACTTCTCTCTTAAAAGCTAATTAGGAGACACACACACACACACACACACACACACACACACACACACACAAGCTAATTAGGAAATTGTATTCCAAAAGGACTTTGTCTTTAAACGGTAGCTTTGTGATGCTGATGGTTTTGAAACATTTCAGCTCACCTGCTATTTGGGCCTCATCTGCTGATGAGTCAATGGAATTAGATATTCAAAGAAATTTCAAAAGATTAAAAAAATAATCTAAGAGCACCACCGTCTTTGTTAATATTAGGAACTTTATTGCTTGGAAAATTAAATCAGAACAGAGCAGTATTTTAAATTTTCTTATCACTCCTGGCTAAACATTTTCTTAATTTATTATGCACTCGATCAGTACGTAAACTTTTGGAATAATTCCTAATCTTTGGATTCAGCTGGGGTTCCAGAGCCAGGCCATTATCTCAGTGGGTACCCTGGCGCCCTGTGGGCCCTGTGGGCCATAAACAGCTGGAGTTCACTGGGGGGAAAGAAGCATGAAAGGTTGTTTCTACCGCCAAAGCGGTTTCCAGCCTACCAGCAATTGCAAAGAGCTCAGCTGCATTCCAAACGCTCCTTTTCTTTAGCTGAAGGTTCTATTTACTGCTGTGACCCTCAACCTCTTCAAAAAAGTTTAAAATATCTCTTGACACTGAAGAAATTTTTTCTTTTGCCTTAAATGTGTTAAGAATAGTGTGAGATCCCACCAAAACGCAGCCAAGTTTGTTTATCTAAGGATGAGCTTCTTAATAGGCTCCTCTCAGCGCCTCCATTTCTACTTCATTCTCTCAAATACTATGCTTCTGGTTAATCTAATTCTTAAAAACAAACACATCTATTTTATTGTTATTGTTATTCAACAGAGGCTTTTAAGGATCCACTTTGTATCTAGAGTCCCTAGGTGGTGCAAACTACCCATGTGCTGTCGTGTTAACCAGAAAGCTTAAGGGGTAGGGTCCACCCAGAGGTGCAGCTGATAAAAGCCTGGGTGAGCTACTTCCAAAACATAGCAATTGAAAAGGCTGCGGGGGATGCTTCAACTGTAACACACCTAAGGTGCCAGGAGTTGGAGATGATCTGACAGTAAATGGTTAGCTGTTTACGCTGTAACTGGCACTCTCTTAGATACTGTCAACAAAACACAGACAGAGTGTTTTAGGTACCAAAGTCTTTGCAATTCCTTAGAAGCAGTGGTAAACAGTAAGTTAAGGCCCATGTTCTGGCTGTGAAGAGAAAGAGGACTTCATAACAGAGAAGGTTACATTCCGCACAGATGTGGGGTCAGGAAAAAAACGGGGTCTTGAAGTGGTGTGTTTCCTGGTGGCTGAGAAGAGTACAAGTATGTGGAAAGAAGACATTCTGGGCTGTGGTGGCTTAGTCTTCAAAAGTGGACACCATCCCTTTCTCCCTTCTTAGACATGCACAATACTGTTCACATCAGGAGCCGGATTCGAATTCCTTGCTTCCTGAATGGGGGCTGACTTTATGACTGTCTCCTGACTAACAAAATACAGCAGAAGGATGTGACTTCCAAGACAAGGTTAGAAATGTCATGCCACTGATACCAAGTCTGTTTGGGATTCTCACTCTGAAATTGCGTCAACACACCTGGAGAGGAAACAGGAGTCCCCAGTACTCAGCTGAGGTCCAAGCAGTCAGCAGTAATTACCACATATATGAATGAGGGAACCTTTTCAATGATTCCAAAACCACTTAGCATCTGACCTTCCCATCCATCATCTGTGTTTTCAACATGACAAATAAAAACTGTCTTCCTGAGCCCAATCAATTCCTACTAGCAATTGATGGCTGCGGTGTTAAGACTCTAGGTTCGGAGATGATTTATTAAGCAGTAATAAGTAACCAGAACACAGACAAAGGATGAAAGCCAAGTCATGGCACAGAGACGATAAACAGGCTGACTGTAGACATTGCAGATTCACTGTGAATGAGAAATGAAAGCGTTGGGGGTGGGGGGAGGACAGAGAGAAAGAGAACAATGGAAAACAAGACAAGATGTGGATAGTCACTAATGTCATGTCAAGGTATGTGGATTCCATTTTCTCGGCAATGGAGAAGGCAATAAAGAGATATTACTACAAGTAGAAATTAATGCAGTGGTATGTGGGAATGCCCATCCCTTAGAGTGTGTAGAAGGGTTAAGAATGTAGAAAATGCTAAAATCACACTAGCAGAAGAGAATGAAGGGGCTTCACTAAGACAAGAATGGTGTTGACAGAGTAGAGAGTTGGGTTTTTTTAAAACATGCTATGAAAAAGAATCTCATTGTTTAAGGAAGAGTGGGTTTTTGTTTATGATCATTAGAAACTGGCAAAAACTACAGGGCAAACATTTTTTGAAGTTTTTGCTTTTCCCAATGTCTTTGGACATCTCCTTTCATCCGCTCTTCTTTCATCGTGTGCCACCTCATGACACTGGTTGACTATCAACCAATCCTCTTTAGTACAGTGACTCTGCATGCTCCTGCCACCTACTCTTAATGCTTCCTATGCTGTGCACTCCTGTTCTCATGGTCCTTCAATATTAAAACTTGAGGCGTGTTTTATTTTCATCAGTCCTTCCAACTTGAGAACAGCCAAGCATGTTATTCCTTTTTGGCTTTCCAATGTCAGGTCTTTGCACATCTCATTATAGTACTTTACTTTGTCCTTTCAAAATATTATCAGCTCTTTTACTTCACCATTCCTTCCATTTGCTTTTAGCTCTTTTATGTTCCAATCAAAATTTCAGAGTTGTTTTTTTTTTCTGATACCCATTTTTGACTTTAACCTGTCATCGGTCTTGTTAATGAACTTTAGTTTTTTCTTATATACTGTTTGATGTAATCCCTCAAATCATCTGGTCTTCAGTCATTAGTGTTTGATGCATCAAGTCTACTTTTGAGATGGTCTCCAATTTATTTTCTTCAGTTTCAACCTGAACTCGCATATGAATAATTGATGATGTATTCCACAGTCGGCCTCTGGCCTTGTTCTGATTGATGCTATTGAGCTTCTCCATTGCATCTTTGTACAGATGTAGTTGATTTAATCCATAGGTATTCCATCTGAGAAGGTCCACCTGTACAGTGACTGTTTATATTGTTGTTTTATAAAGATATTTCCAGTTGTTCTTGTCTTTGGTAGTTACATAATTTCATGTCAACTTGTTAAATAGGTTCTAGGGGTGGAGTGTAGCCTGTCACTCAGGTCACAGGCTGATTAAGTCCTCCTTGTCGGCATGGCCTTCTCATGAGAATTCTGGAGTTTTCCTCTCTTCCTCCCTGGAGGCGGGACACACACCCTCTCTCTGCTTCACATTCCTGTTGACAAGCCACGTGAAGCTACGCCAATGATAGGCAGAGCCCTGGAGCTGAAGGAACCACGTGGAGACCCATGCCAGCACTGAGATGCTTCTACTGCCACTGGATCCACAAGATTTTCCACCCACTGGCCTGGGACCTTCCTGCATTCAGCATCATTGCTTGTGGTGTGTGAGTCTGAAGAGAAATTTATAGATGGTATCAGACAAACGGCCTAATACCAGACTTAAGGACTTGATCTAGACTGGGCTGAGATATTTTGTTGATGCATAATTACTTCTTGATATAAATTTCTCACGCATAAATATGAGTGTCTCTGGATTTGTTTCTCTAGTCAACCCAGACTAACACATTGTCCTTGCAACATTATATCATATGATCCCTGGCATTGTTTCTATCTCCAAGGTCATATTTTCAAACTATTGATTCTTTTGTTTCCAACTTTTACATTCAATCACCAGTAATTATCAATGCACCTTTTTTGCATGCTTGTTCAATTTCAGACTGCAGAACTTGAAACAAACTCCAGTTTATTCACTTTTGACATTAAAGATTGGTCTCTAAATTTGTAGACTAGTGTATTACTTGATACTCCCTGTATTGTATGGATACTGTCCTATCACTGACAGCATTGTATTTCTGGATGGATTTTGAAAAAGTCTTTTGATGATACATGTGGTGCCATTCCTCCTCAATTTGTCATTCCCAGCAGAGTAAACTATATGCTTGTACTAATGAAAATGGGTTAATACCAGTCCACCGTATCCCCCCCCCCAATGCCTAGGATATCAATGCGCCAATTTTCCATTTCATTTTTAACAACTTTCAATATTACTTGACGCTTAATTCTACATTCCATGTTCCCATCATTAATGGATGTGTGCAGTTATTTGTTTTCATTTTATGTTGTGTTATATCAACAATTTAAGTTCCCCAAAGCTGCTATTTATAACATGTTTAGTAGCTTCTCCCCATCCCCACCCCCCTGAAATGGAGCCCCAGGTCCTTTTTCCTAGTCTGAGCTTAGTTGTTAAGCTCCACTGAAAGTATAGGTGGCCCCACTGATATTTAAAATACTGGTGGCATAGCTTCCCGTATCAGCAGCATATAAACCACCACAGTGCAATAAACTGAGAGTTGAGTAGTTATACTACATTTACCCCCTAAGATATTGAATAGGCAAGTATTGTGACAGACACACACATATTTACAACAATCAGAAAAAAGAATCTGTAGGCTTTTGTTCTTGTCTGGATTTGGGTCTGGAAAAAAGAGGAGTCTTAGAAAAGTCACGTATCTCTAAATTATGATGGAAAGCCTCCTAAATTTCTGGGGCTTCTGATCCTGAGGCAAAAGCAATGAACAATATGGCCTGGGCTCACCTGAGTGTACATTCTAGCAAATAAAAGAAAGATGATAGGTGAATTTAGATGAGTTTAAATTCACTTCATTTCTACGTAGTGCCCTCCCAATTAATCTATCTTATTGAGCATGCATGTACATGACAGATGAACAGTTTTCTGAAAAGGAAAATCAACTTTAATATTCTAAAGATGGCTTCTTGAAGCAGATTATCTGGGTTAAGCTTTGGGAGTAAGTTAAGGTTTTGATTGTCGATGTGGAGCTGTGTATTGTGGTCTTCGGTCCCAGAGTCCAGTGTGCAAAGGAGGCCTGAAGGTCAAAAATGAAAGGAAATACCTATTCATGGAGTTATATTCCATTAGAAGAGAGAGAGCTAAGGCAGCTAATGAAACAAAATCATCTCAATGTGCTAATTTTCTACTGTTACTATAACAAATTATCATAAATTTAGTGCATAAAATAACAAAATTTATTAATATTCTGAGGTTATGATGTCTTATAAACTGTGGCAGTTACATAATTTCATGTCAACTTAATAAATAGGTTCTAAAGGTGGAGTTTAGCCTGGCAATCAGGTCACAGCCTGATTGGTGCCTCCATGTGGGCGTGGCCTTCTCATGAGGATTCTGGGAACTTCCTGTCGCTTGATTCTGCCATCAGAAGAGGTGGACCACTCTCTATCTCTGTTTCATCTTCCTGTTGACAAGCCACATGGAGTCAGCCTGACAGCAACCAGAGTCCTGGAGATGCTTCCACTGCCACTGGATCCACAAGACTTTTCACCCACTGGCCTGTAATCTTCCTACATTCGGCATCATTGCATGTGCTGTGTGAGTCTGAAGAGGAATTCATGGGCTAATATTGGACATATGGGCTAATATCAAATTTAGGGATTTGATCTGGACTGGACTGGGATGATTTTTGATGCATACTTCATGATATAAAATTCTCTCTCACATATATTGTATATACTCAAGTATAAGCCGAGTTTTCCAGCACATTTTTTATGCAGTGTTTGTGGTAAAACTAGGTGCCTCGGCAGATTCGGGTCACCTTATACTCGAGTATAAACGGTATATTAGTGTCTCTGGATTTGTTTCTCTGGTCAACCCAGACTAACACAAACCAAGTCAGGTGAAATATCTGGGGGCTCGAGAGAGGGTCTCTTTCTCGCCTTTTCCCACTTCTAGAGGCTGCCTTCATTCCTTTGCTCCTGGCCCCGTCAGCAAGGCCACACCTTTGACTTCTACTCCCATCATCACATATCCTGCCTCCATCTTATATAGAGCTTTGTGATTATATTGGATCTACTTAGATAGATCTAATCTAAAAGAATTTGGATTATCGATGATAATTTCACCTTCTCAAAATATTTACTTATATCAAGTCTCCATATAAAGTAATGGTCAAGGTTCCAGAGATAAGGATGTGGACATGTGTTCTTCAATATCCCACAGTCAAGTATTGACTGTGATGAAGAAAGAGAAAGCAGAGTAAGCCGAGGGATAGTATGATAAGAGGGAAAGGGATTAAAAAGGTGAGGTCAGATAAGGGCTTGTTTATGTAAAACCTATAAATCACAGTAAAGACTAGAGAAAATCGTGGTGATTGACCACTTGATTTACAATTTTGAGTAATCACTTTAGATCAGCGGTTCTCAACCTGTGGGTCGCGACCCCTTTGGGGGTTGAACAACCCTTTCACAGGGGTCGCCTGATCCATAACAATAGCAAAATTACAGTTATGAAATAGCAATGAAAATAATTTTATGGCTGGGGGTGGTCACCACAACATGAAGAACTGTTTTAAAGGGTCGCAGCATAAGGAAGGCTGAGAACCACTGCTTTAGGTGCGCTGGAGGAGAACACTTTCAAGGGATTTTATTCCAAATGGGAATAGAGAAAAGGGCCTGAATGGAAATACTTACTCAATGGAGGTAAATTTTTGTTTATTTTGTTGTAGTTGTTTTGACTTTTTGTTATTGCTTTGTGTGTGTCTTTGCTCTTTTACATCGCATATACTGTATATACTCGTGTATAAACCGAGTTTTTCAGCACATTTATATATATATATATTCAACACATGTTTAAATGCAGGTTTTGTAGTGAAATTAGGTGCCTCGGCTGATATTTGGGTTGGCTTATACTTAAGTATATATGGCATTTCAGAAGTCTGTATGTTGATGGGAGTACTCTAGTAGAGATGGGGAAATGAGTGATACCAGAAGAGAAAGGATTAAAGCAGAAGCAAAGTCCATAGCTGGGCAAGAGGACAATAGGATGCTATGTGCAAGTGGATGGGTTAGTCTTGGATAGAATCTGAGAATGCTCTTCCTTTGTTAACAAAAAGGAAGGCAGAGCAAGAGTGAAGGGGCAGATGCAAGGAGATCGGTACACAGAGTCTATTCCCCCAGTGGAATAATAAGCAAGGCCTTTGTAAATGTGAGAAAGGATTTTGGTAGCTATAGGAGAGAGCAGTAATGGGGAAATAATTATTTAAGCAAATGGGAGAATAAATTAGCTAAGGAAATGCTGTAAGTTTTCTGAGCAATGTTGGAAGTCCTTGGGGACTGGAGTCATTAATTTAAAGCCAACAGGTTGTGTGCATGTTTTTTCTCAGCCATTAGGGCAGCAGGGCTAGATGGAGGCATGTGAGGGCCCTCAACACTGTTCATCTGTGGCGTCTCTTCCTGTGCTCACTCACGCATTTGGATGGGGCCCATAAGCGGGGTGTGTGTGTGTGTGTGTGTGTGTCTGTCTGTCTGAACTAGCCATAGTGAGACTTATTTTTATATTTGAATATAGTATTAAAAATTGAATGCAAAAGTGGTATATGCCATTTTAGTGGACTGAGATGAACTGGATTATAAAATTTGAGTAGTTGCCGGATACAGTGATTTTACTATAAAACTACATTTTCTACAAAATATGTATTCTATGACAAGGGATATGTCAGTGAACTTGGTTGTTTCAACAATTAGTGTAAAAGTATGTTGATTTCCCATAACAAAACACAGATCGGCACCAGTTTTTCTTTAAGTGGCTCATACTTCAATTTTGATGTTGGTTTTGATAAATGCTATGATCATAAATGAATAAAGGAAGTCATAAAAGAAAAGTGAATTATCAAAAAACAAATATTTCAGCAAATTATTATATGTTTAGATAGATCTCTAGCATGCTATAATTAAAACATTTTTTCTATTCTTTGCACTTCAAACTCTTCAATGATTTCTTCACAATTAAACTGCTGAAAAATATCTGCTTCCATACATAATAAAGATAACGAATCTTTCTTGAATCACTGTTGTGTGTTGAAGAGTTTTTCATCTCTCTAGGGATGAAAATGAGTGTTCTGTCATGCAAATATTTTAACACTGAGAAATACACATTGCATTTTATCTTCCTTTATAGAACATACATGTCTACATGAGTAAAATTTGTCTTTCCTGAATCTGTGAGCTTAGCTCTCATACAAGAATGAAATTATTACCTTTCCTATAAGGTTTATTTTTAAGTCATTGAGTTAACAATATATCTGCATTGTCTAAGAAGGAAAAACTACTTGGAAGAACTTCAAACACAAACATTTTTTTCAGTCAAGATTCACGTGTGTCTATGATGGTGAAGTACGTGGTTACATGAAATCTATCTCAAGAAGGCTGGAGCTCTTCCATTATTTCCTTGTGTGATAATTAGATTTTGTGTTAAGTTGGCTGCGCCAAGATTCTCGGTGGTTTGGAGTTGAGTCCAATAATCTACCATGATGGGGCTTAACATAAACCAACTCCTAGCTGGGACTTCCTTGGAGCAGTCAAGAAGTTGTAAGATTACAAAGGTTGCAGCCCTGATGCAATTAAAGGAAGTTCCCCGGAAGGTATTGCCACTTCTTATCTAAGGGGACACTGTGGGAAAGCTCACCTGCTTTTTGCCGAGTCTGTCTCCTAGATCTGGCTCTTCCACCTCCAGTTATTTTTATTTAAGCCAACGACCTGGTATATTGCTTAATGCAGACGTTACAAGGCATCAGCAACCTGCCGTCTGACCTGCCGATCTTCGATTCACCTGCTCCTCCAGTCACAACCTGGACCTGCTGACCTTGGACTCCTCTGCTTCTGTTCCTGCACTCAGCCTGTGGTGCTGCTGATCTTGAGTTCAGCAGCTATGCTCCTCTGAACCGATGAACTCAGAATGGATATGCAGGATTACATAACCATATAAGACCTTTCCTTCATATCATTGTCTCTCTCGATTTCTCATTCTATCTCTATCTCTAATGTTACATATGTCACTGGTTTTGCCTCTCGAGAGAACACAGCTTAATACATCGTGTTTCTTTTAATGATCTGTGATTGTGAACTGCTTAATAATCAGCATTTGGCAGTATTTGTTTTTTTTGTTTTCAAAATCCTCTCATAATTATGTAAATACCTCATTAATGATTGGTTAAGATTTGTGCACACCTTTAAATTTACTTCTGAATTTTGGAGAGTTTGACTTGTCCAATGAAAATGCTATAATGTCTTATTCCACATAGTCAGCATAAATCCACATGCTAGTGCTTGTGATTTTATTTTCAGCTTCTCTCTTGATAGTGCTTGGTCCTCAGCCATATATCCTAAGGGATCTAGAAGCTGACCATGATTCCAGGAGAGCATTCATTGGTATGGAACACACTTCCCAATGTGATAGATATTTTAATATTCTATCATTGCCTAAATAGTCATTAAAAATTGCCCATTGGTGAGTCGTGACAGTAAAAATATTTGCAGAGTAACTGGGCTATAGATAAAAAACAACAACCCGGCTTCTAGACAGCAATCTATTATGCTATCCATGACCGACAAGATAAAGTGAGTATGTGCAGCATACGATATGAAAGTGACATATTCATTATGTTCTGAAATTATCTGTTGCATGTCTTTATAACACCCTAACATATTGGCTTATAACAGCCTGATATATTGGCAGCATTGTCATAGGACTGGCCTCTGCACTTAGGGAAAAAAAATCCATTTTGTGAATATCATATTAAAAAGGAAGTACTTGGTTTGCAATTTCTTCACTGGTATCTTTTTAAGCCAGTAACTGTGATAAATTACTTGAATCTGCAGACAAACTGAAATATCAAGCTATACTTATTTCACTGAAAATAACTGATCAAATTGTATCACTCTTTAGGTGTGTTAACGCTTCATGTTATTCTAGAATCTAGATGGATATAATCGTTGCCTTCCCTGCGCTACCATGTTTTGAACCATGGCCTGCTAAAAACGGATCAAAGTGGGTAACAAGTTCAAATCACCCCCAGATTTTCGTTTTATAGCCACCCAACCACCGCATCTCTTTCTTGAAAAGGCAGTTCACGTTCAAAAGGAGTACTGGTGGTCTAGTGGGTTAAGGGGTGGCCTGTGGACAAAAGTCCACATGTAGTGACTGTGACAATGACAGCGAGCATGTGCTGCAAAACAACTTCTCAATATTGACATTTTTTTCCAATAGTGACATTCTTCGTTGATTTGTGTTTCTAATTCATGATCTATGCCAAAACCATGCCATTGGTTTAAATGACAATATATTGTCTCTGTGAATTGAATTGTTTTCATATTTACCAATCATAGTCACATTGTATCATGAGCTAAGTCTATCCATAGCAAATCAAGAATTAAATAATTTAGGACTGAACCGTTTTCAAACAAAATGATTTCCAGAGCTGACTGATGAAGAATTCAGTAGCCATTCCTTCTTATAAATCTGACCCTTAGCTTTTCACTTCAGAACGCTATTCTGCCTAGAGCAGCGCTTCTCAACCTTCCTGATGCCGCGACCCTTTCATACAGTTCCTCATGTGGTGGTGACCCCCAACCATAACATTATTCACTGTCATTTTGCTACTGTTGTGAATCATAATGTAAATATCTGCTATGCAGATGTATTTTCATTGTTACACATTGAACATAATTAAAGCATAGTGATTAATCACAAGAATAATATGTAATTATATATTGTGAAATATTTATTTCTAATTACAAATAAATGATACATTGTCTTGAAGCATGGTGTAGCATGGGTAACAGTCTTCACGCCAGTTACTTGTACGTGGGCATATCTGCAGGTGGGTGGACCCGCCTGGAGATGGATAGAGGGTCCTAAGACCCCCAAAGGGGTTGCGACCCACAGCTTGAGAACAGCTGGCCTATAGAATCTTACTTGTGTAACAGAAATTTTCACACAGATTTCAAATGGTCCATTGTGATATTGACTGACATTCACTTGGCCCTCTTTTGATTTAATCATCTATATCAGCAGAAGAAAAATAATTCCACAAAGTAGGAGCTGTATTTGTTATTGATGAGGCCTGCAGATGGGATCATTTCAGATTCTTAAAGAATTTTATTATTTACACCACGATTATCTACACATTATTATTATTATTTAACTACAGCAAGGAATGGGAAGTTATATTCAATATTGCTATCGATAATCTCACAGTACTAGTACAATGATTTGTACCCATTTTACTTCAAACTTCAACAGAAACCTCTTCTGATCCATTGAATTTTAAAACACAAGTTCATTTTGGAATGGTTTTTAGGGACTCTCAAATGCTTTTCCTTTGATTGTCTGAGAGATTTCATTTTTGTGTTCCACTTCGGGATTGCCATTCCATTTTACCTGGATATAAAATTATGTAACTTTTAAAGAAGGGTTCTACCATAGCAAAATACATTTGCATAATTGAAGATAAACAAAGTCATAAAACAAGCAAAATGTAGCAAATAAAATTTACATTTGAATTTGGACATTACACAAAATTTAGATTTGAAAATTAGTAAGTAAAAAAAGAAAGTTGATTTGGAACATGTAATTTTGGCCTTCAGCACTGGAATACTCAAAAGAAATAATACGTTGTGGTAATTGGAAATAATTTCCCTTGATTATTGTAGGCTTATTTGTTGATATGCCTTTTGCAGATCTCCATGAGAGTTTTGTACTGAAATAAGACTTGACAACTGTGCACACATTTTCCGTGCTCTGATGCTGTGTGTCCATAGTTCATTGGGTCGCTCCAGATACCCGGTGGGTTTCACGAAGAGCGGGATGCAAAACAAGGATCTGCTCAGTCTGAAAATGTGTTTGGTTCACTTTATGCAGGATGAGCGTGTGATTATCGTGCCATTGGCACATTCTTATGTTTTCCGGGAGAGAAAACTGCATGTGAGGCTATACGCAATGGATCTGAAATTTAAAAGAGAGTATAATAGCTACTATATACAAAAAATATTAAATGAACATTTTATCTCTGTGAAATTGTTCAACTTCTATGTTCAAAGATATGGACTTAATTGCTGTAACAATAACACCATGTTTTTTTGAGTCATAAAAGTGTCAATCAATTTATTAAAAGGAAGACAAATGGAAAGTAAAATGCATTTATATAATTTTTCTTATCTAAAACTGCATTTGTTTCATCAAATAACTGTTCAATTTCCTACTGGGGTGATATGTAAATATTATGATAAAATGTAAATGTAATGTTTGATAAATATCCTTTGTTGCCTTTTGGAAAACGAATTTAGAAACAGAAGCATATTTTGCATGATAAATAAATATTGAATTTTGTATCCTTTTAATGTGTCTAATATCTGTTTATCAGCACAGACACTCATGGAACGATGTTTAAATAAAAATTGATACTCATTTGATATATAAATGAACATTTTTCATATTCTCGTTGCTCTTATTAGGTGCCCTTGAGTCGGTTTCAACCGATAGGCACCCGCTATACAATAAAACCGAGAGCTTTGCCTGGTCCTCGCCGTTGTTGAACTGTGGTTGCAGCCACTAAGTCGATTCACCTTTTTGAGAATCTTCTTCTTTTTCATTGTCCCCCTCTTTCACCAAGCATTTCCTGACAACATGTCCAAAGTATGTGAGATAAGCGTGGGTGTCCTTGTTTCTAAAGAGCCTCTGGCTGACATCCTCCGAGACAGATTGTGGCTCTTCTTCTGGCAGTCCACCATGCTCTCAATATTCGCACAAACACCATCACTCAAATCCATGAACTCTTCTTTAGTCTTCCCAGGGCAACGTTCAACTTCACGTGCATATGAGATGATGGCAAGTATCATGGCCCGGGTCAGGCAACCTTAGTCCTCAAAGTAACATATTTGCCCTTTAACACTTTCAAGAGATCTTGGGCAACAGATTTACCCAGAGCAATATTTCATTTGACATCTTGACTGCTGCTTTCATGAATGTTGACCATGGAAGCAAGTAAAATGAAGTCTTGAACAACTTCAATCGTTTCTCCTTTTACCATGATGGTCCAGTTGTGAGAATTATGGGTTTCTTTACATTGACTTGCAACTCATACTGAAGAGTATAGTGTTTGATTTTTATCAGCAGTGTTTTAAGTCTTGTTGGCTTTCAGGAAGAAAAGTTGTACCATCTGCATATCAAAATTTGTTAATAAACCTTCTTCCAATCCTGATGCCTCATTCTTCTTCATATGGTCCATCTTTTCTGATTCTTTTGCTCTGCATACAGAGTGGATAAATATAGTGAAAGGATATAAACCTTACACACACCTTTCCCAATTTTAAACCACGCAATATTCTCTAGTTCTGGTCGAGCAACTACCTCTGGGTCAATGTACCCATTATGATGAGCACAATGCAGTCTTTTGGGATTCCCCTTTTGTCATAGTGTCATCCATGGTTTGTTATAATCACACAGCTGATTGCCTCTGCATACTCAATAAAACACAATCTTTCTGATACGCTTTGCTTTCAGCCAAAATCCATCTGGATTCTGCAATACTATCCCTTCTTCCACATCCTCTTCTGAATCTGGCTTGATTTTCTGACAGTGACTTGTTGATGTACTGTTTCAATTGTTTCTATATGATCTTCAATAAAAATTTACTTGCATGGACACAACTATGGATTTTTTCCAGTCAATTAAGCTGGTAGCAGCCTTCCAAATTTCTTGATGTAGAGTAGTGTGTTAGGCAGGGTTCTCTAGAGAAACAAAACCAGGACACATGTTTATATGTATATGTATAGATAGATTTATACAGCATGAAGGAATATAACAGCTAATTAGTCTACGCAGCAGTACAAAGGGCTCAGGTCCACTCACTTCCGTGGAACAGTTAATATACTGGAAGTCCTTCAACTCACTAGGGCTGCCGGGTCTAGGGTCAAGGACGCAAACAGCTGAGTCTTCCCTCAGGCAATGCGGGCAGAGTCCACCACAGGCAGCAAACAGCAAGGCAGGTCTACAACAGTCGGCAGCTCAGGAGCTTAGGGAAGCAGGCCCAGATGGGATAATGAACTCAAGCCAGGCAAGATGACAGAATCCACCGGCCTTAACCACAAGCAATGCACACACCAGCAGTGTGGTAAAGCAAATCTTGAAGGAAAGTGAAGCAGGTATCAAAGGAACCTCAAGCTTTAGTGCCATGATTCACGGGCTGGCTGTCCCACAGGTAGTGTAGCTCACAAGTTGAGGCAGAGAACTTGCTAAAGCAGCTGCATGCTGGTCTTATTACCAGAGAGAAAGAGAGATCAGGGCAGGTCTGGCCAAGCCATTTATCTCTTTGCCCTCCAATCAAACTGTGACCTAATTAATCCCACATGTTTCTATTGGCTAGGTTGGCACAATAAAGCTTCCTATCACAAATATTGAGTCCTTCATCAGCTCATTGAAACATTTCCACAAGTATTTCTTCAGCTTGTTGAAACATTTCAATTGGTATTCAGTCAATTCCTGGAGCCTGATTTTTCACTAATGCCTACTAGGCAGTGTGGACTTTTTTTTCCAACATCACCAATTCTTGATTACATGCTACCTCTTGAAATGGTTGACCATTGTTTATAGCATATGTGTTGGTAAGAGCAAGGAAACACAGTGGTGGTATTGACGCGTTGGGCTGCTAACTACAAGGTCAACAGTTCAACCCCAACAGCTGCTCCATGAGAGAAAGATATGGGTGACTTCCTGCTCCCACTAAGATGTACGGTCTCAGAAAACCAAAGGGGCAGTTCTACTCTGTCTTATAGGCTCTGTATGAGTCGGGATTGACTCAATGACAGTGGCTGGTCCTAGGAGAACAATGTTAAGCACAATAGAAAATAAACATGGTACTCACTTGATGCATAGGCTGAAACCTTTCAAGACAGATAAATATTAATATTTTTAGTATTTTTTGACAAGTGCTATGTTAGCATTATACTCAACCATTACCCATGTTAGTATTGTATGAAGTATATGCTAGAAAGCCTCTGTGCATGTGGTAAGTCTATTTCAAGTTAAGTTATAAATATTATCGGTAACAACACAACTCTATACATAAATACTGTATAGTTAAAAAGCAAGTTGATTGAATTCATTTCAGGGGTCAGTTTATTCTAGTTCCTTCACTACTGCACATTATACTGAACTCATGTTACCACGGGTTGGTGTCAGGACATGCATAAGAGCATACCCTTGTGTTTAGTATTGTTGGCCCTTTTGACTGGACTTTCTGGATCAGCAGATGTGGATGAAAACTGTTTTCTCAAAATAGATAAAAAACCTGTTACATATTAATATAATCTCCATTTAGGAACATAACACCAGGCATAATCTTCCCCTTGGATTCTGTGTAAGTATTGTTAAGTGTTTTTCACAATAGGAGGTTGCTCTTCCTCATTTTCCTACCAAAAAAAATGTACTCACTTTCTGAGCTATACATGCTCTCCTCCCCGCATCTGACATAAATTTTCAGTAAGTTTCTCTTCTCACTCTGGTAGGAATATCTGTTGATTTGGGGTGTGTGTAAGGCAGAGCTGATTAGAGAAACAAATCCAGTGGCATTAATATATGTATGAGAAAGAACTTTAGATCAAGAAGTAATTATAAATGTCCCAGCCCAGTCCAACTCAACTCAACATAAGTCTGATACTAAGTTCATAAGTCCCTCTTCAGACTCACACAGCCACATGCACTGATGCAGAATGCAGGAATATCACAGGCCGGTGGGTGCAAAGTCTTGTGGATCCAGTGGTGGTGGATGCATCTCCAGGGCTTTGGCAGCAACCAGTGTTCACAGGCAGGAAGGTGAAAGCAGAAAGAGAGAGAGGAGGTTCCTAGGGCCCTTCTTATAAGAAGCCTATGCCCACACAGAGGCACCATCAGACTGTGACCTGATTGATAGGTTGAATGCTACTCCTACAGTTTTATATATATTGAAGTTGACATGAAATTATGTAACGACCACAGAGTAACCTCAACATAATTTTACATGGCAGCAACTGAATGGCCATATCCATCTTTTATGCACCAACCACAAATTCTACCAACATTTTCAATCTGAAATTGATCAAACATGCAATAAAAATGCATAATTATTGGTGATTGGAATGCAAAAGTTGGAAATAAACAAAGGAAGACTGGTAGTTGGAAAATATGGTCTTGGGGATAAAAATGAAACTGGGGACCCCAAAGGAGAATTTGGCAAGACCAATGACTGGTTCATAGCAAATACTATGTTTCAACAACACAAAGGGCAGCATACTACAGATGGTATACACAGAAACTAAATTGAATACATGGTGGGAATACATCCGTGGGAAGAGGCAATGAAGAAACTCGGTATCAGAAGCAAAAACAAGGTCAGGGACTGACTGTGGAACAAACCATCTTTTTTTTCTTATGGAAGTTCAAGTTAAAGCTAAAGAAAATGGACACAAGTCCTCGAGAGCCAAAAGCTGACCTTTAGTCTATCCCATTTGAATTTGAGAACATCTCAAGAACAAATTGGATGTATTAAACACTAACGATAGAAGACCTGATGATCTCTGGGCGGACGTCAAGAAGAAAGCAGAGGGTCATACTGTAAACTGAAGTAAGCAGCATTCTTCGGTGGAAGGGTTGGAGATAGAAACACTGTCTTAGGGAAATTTATAGATCTAGATCAGTGTGTCCCGAAATGGGCACCTGAGGGGGCTGCAGTAATCCAGGGTGGGCTGCGAAAGCAGAGAGCTACACTGTATCCTGCATGTCCCGGCTCTCGTACAAATGTTTCATTGACTGGGGCCACTGTGTAGTTTTTTCTTTTTTCAGAAAAGGGGGTGGAAGGCCAAATAAGTTTGAGAACATAGAAATGGAGGATAGATGGAGAAACATTTACGTTATGTTTGTTTAATACAGGTTTCTAGGATTTTATGGCAACTTTTGGCTTAGTTCTCATACTTTCTACCAAACACAAGAATGTGTGGGTTAAGAAAAGAGTGCAAAGCCCTATTATGAAACCAAATTTGGTGGCTTGAATTCACCCTGAGGCACCTTTAAAGACAGGCCGGGTGATCTATTTCTCAAAGATCATGGTCTCAAAATCCCTACGGAGCAGCCCTGTCCTGCATTCATACGGCTATCAGGAGCCTGTGCTGACCCTGTCACAACGAACCCCAATACCCGTGATGAACTTCCGTAAGTGGTGGCATTAAACAACTGTCTTCGGACTCCCCCGGTGTCCTGAGACCCCGGAAAGCCGGCCAGAAGTGGAGCTCCCTGCTTTGCTCTTAGATTCCCAAATCCAGGAAAGCGTGTGAAAGCTGCAACCCACATAAACTGGAGGGAGACCTGTGAGAGAAGGAAAACTCAAACAGTTTGCACTAATAGAGAGTGACAGAAAAATGGGAAGGCTGCCAAAAGTGGAAAACTTACAGGATCCAATCAAGGCTGTCTCTGAGTTCTGGCTCTCATGAGTTTCACTGCACTTGGATGTGAAATGTGATTTGGGCCCTAACAGGGCATGTGAGTTTGAGCAATCCAAACTCTCTGCGCCCGCCCCCCCCCCCCCCCCCCCGCCCCCCACCACCAGGGGTCTCCCATGTAAAACACCCATTATGTGCCAAGCACATGCCCAACAAAGGATCACTCCTTATTTCATTTAATAATTCTTGCCTAAAAGAGGGTTGCTGTGAGGGGCAAGTGAGGACATGAATCACAGCCCATTTTGTAAAGTGTAAAGCAATGTGCGAATATAGAGCATTGGGAAGAACCCCAACCGTTTGTTTTCAGTAGCCCTGAGGACTATACAGAGTGGCCCAGGGCTCAAGGCCTCCTTTTTTATGGTTGTTCAGTTTGGTGCTTCTGTTTTGGGGGATTAGTGATTTTAAGTCAAATCATCAATATCATCATTTGTATTTTACGCTAAAATGGACAGGCTCAGAAAAGAGAAGGCAAAGTCCTAAAATGTTTAGGTTAGAGAACTACCATCCTCTTACAAAATGTGCTGTGGCTTATTCACACCTACAGTCTGCTGCCCTTTCTAAAGCTCCCCAGCAAAGTAAAGGGCTTGGAAAAGGAAGCCATAGGGGTGCTCTTTCCTAGACAGAGGAAGCACTGCCATTAGAATATGATGGCATTCTTGCATTATAATTTACACCTGCATTTCATGCATTTTATTCACTGCCAATAATTATTGAATAATTACTGTGTGCTCCCACTGAGGCCTCTCTTTGTACTCCCACTTCTTCCTAGGGTTTCAGCGAGATTGTTGCCTTTTCAAAGTTTCTTTCCTTCTGAAAAGAAGGCAGGTGGTTTGTAATTCTTATTTCTGAGCCAAACATTAAATGGGAAAGTTTTTTAATCAGCAGCCCTGGGTCCTGTCTCCTTGGTTTCTGTGAGCTCTGTTTACTGGAAGGGTAACAGGAAGTAGTTTGTCCTAGGAAGTCACTTTTGTTAAAGACCTTAAAATTCATGCGTTTGTGGCTCCCATGTTACCTATTTTCATGTAACATCTTCCAGATTTGCTAAGCTGATTTGAATTGAGATAAATTAGATCATTTGCAGACCAACTTGCCTGCCAAATTCAAACTGGCACTTGAAGCACTTTATCTATGTTTAGGGGTTTGTTGGAAAGACTGAGTCTCACTGAAGGAGTTTGTTTTGTTTTCCTATAAGGAAAAGCAAATTTATTTCTTCTTCTTCTTTTCAACCCCCTCCCCAACCTCTTGTTTATCCCACTCTGCAAAAAAACAAAAAAAATTCCCAGTCGCCCAGGAAGTCTGTCTTGGTATCTATTCTCTATGTCAGAAGGGACTTCCGTTTTCTTTACAGAAAATAAATCAAAACTTCAGAAGTGATAGATGAATCGAAAGCACTGGATATAATCAGCTTGCTTGAAGTAATTAATCTGATTGCTAGAAGCTGATCTTCTACCCTTGTGGTGCCACTGGCCCTGGGGAAATGTTTGTGATGACTGGAATCTTTTCTCCTCATTCCTTTCCGTTAAAAACCTGTAATTAATCTTAGGAAGGACTTAAATTCCTGTCACGCCCAGAAGGATGCTTATTCTGCATTTCAAAAATGGCTATGGAGTTTTTTGTTGCATACTTTATACCGGCGACATAGCACAGGAAATGACAATTTAATAACCAAATCTTCCTTGAGCCGGATGATTGAAATGGAAGCCCAAGCCTCATCCCCAGGATTAGGCTGTTTCATACACACCTAACCAAACTGACCTGAGCCCTGGTATTACAGAATAATTCCATGCTTATTATTATAAAGTACCCTTCATGTGATCGACGTGACTGTTGCTCAAATGGGTGGGATAGTGTAACTCACAGCACTAACATCGGCGAAGGGCTTTATAGTCATTTGTCAGCTAATCCTCACAGCAAGGTCTCCGTGAAGTTGGCTGGTGGAAGATAGGGAGTCATGAGACCCTTCGCATGAAAGGGGGAGCACTGCGCGACTGGACACCAGCAGAGAACCGAAGCTCGGCACGTGCAGTGCTTCATTTTGTTCTCACGGAGTGCCACGGGGCGAGTGTCTGAATGGTTTTCCCTGTCAAAGAGAGATAATGATGATAAAGACTTGTAGGAACGTTTGAAACGCTGGTTGGTCCTAAAGTTGTTGTTTCTAGGTGCCAATGTGTCCATTGGGAGCCATCATGGCCCATGGGACAGAGTAGACCTTCCCCATGCTTGGCTACAATCTTTACAGGAGTCCAGAAAGCGCCATGTCTCTCCCATTTCGTGATGAATCCAAACAAACTCACTGCTATCAAGTGAACCTATAGGGACATTTAGGGACAGGCTTGACCTGCCTTGCCAGTCTCTGACACTTTACCCAAGGAGAAAGCCCGACTTTCTCCGGAGCTGAGCCCTGGTGGACTAGTGGGTTACTGTTAGGTCAGCAGTTTGAAAACACCGGGCGCTTCCCAGGAGAAAGACTTTCTATTCCTTTAAAGACTTACAGTCTCAGAAACCGACAAGGACAGTTCTAGCCTGCCCTAAGGGCTCGCTGTGAGTCGGCATCAACTTGACCCCAGTGAGTTTGTTTTGTCTTCCTCAAGAAATGCTGGTGGCTTTGAACTGCTGATTTGATGGTTAGCAGCCCAATGGCAGCCCGTAGGCCACCAGAGCGCCTCCATTCCTTAATGGGGGAATTCAAATCTCCAGGCTTTCAGGTAGCAGGGGAGCACTTATTTGTTGCATCACCAGGGCACCTTGTCATAAATACCTTCTTGTACACTATGTTCCTTTAGAGCAGTGGTTCTCCACCTTCCTAATGCTGCAACCCTTGAATACAGTGCTTCATGTTGTGGTGACCCCCAACAATAAAGTTATTTGTGTTGCTGCTTCATCACTGTCATTTTGCTACTGTTTTGAATCGGGCGACCCCTATGAAAGGGTCGTTTGACCCCCATAGGGGTCACGACCCACAGGTTGAGAACCGCTGCTTTAGAGCACCTCTGCTACCTCACATCTCCATCTCCATGGTCAAACCTCGGATTTGGAGAGAGGAGAGACTGGCACACACAGGCTTGCCCAGAGGTGGAGTCAATTCAGCAACAAGTAATACCAACAACCATGCCCTGATTGTAGAACATGTTTGTTAAGACCAATCTATCTGCATGTAATTTGTAGACTTTGGTCCATTTGTTCATTGAATGAATTATCCCTGAGCATCTGCTACATGCCAGACACTTTGCTGGGTGCTGATGGCAAAGCAAATGAAACAGAATCCCTGCCCCAGAGAGGCACCTTCAGCAGCTGCTAAAATTAAAATTAGAATACAAATCCAGTTAGCTATTTATAGAAATGCCTGACCTCAAGAAAGATCTGGAAGTGGTGGCTGAGAAGATGTTAAGAAAACATAACTGATAAGCAACCATGCTTGTGTTGAGTCACAGCTATTATCTGATCTGAGTGTGCAGAATAGACGGAGATGGAATAATTAACTGAATTCGCTCACTTGTCTCCCAAGTATTTATTCCATGTGTACTTCCCTGTCCTCACAGAACTTCCAGCATTTGTTTATCTCTTCCCTCAGTTGTCCCCAACTGCAAAACTATCACCATATCCAGGCTGTTGCTGAAACCAACATTCAGGAGTTATCCTCATATCTCTTTCCTTTCCCTCAACCTCAAACTTCTCTAACCTCTCACTTTCCAACATGTAATCCAGAAAGGAGCTCTACATATAATCCAGAAAGGCGAATACATCCTGACTCTCTGCTGTCCCTGCTCTCTCAGACACTGCTTTCAGCTAGCTGGCAGCATGGCTCACCAGATTCACAGCAGTAGAGCTATAGCCGGGCTCCTTACACCTGTTCTACCCTTCCAACCTCAAATACATACCATCAATTCTTGGCTTAGCAGCCAGAGTGGACCTTGATTGATTTATTTATTTTACTGGGGACTCGTACAACTCTTATCATAATCCATACATGCATCCATTGTGTCAAGCACATTTGTACATTTGTTGCCATCAGCATTCTCAAAACATTTTCTTCTGAGCCCTTGGTATCAGCTCCTCATTTCCCCTCCCCCTTCCCTCATGAACCCTTGATAATTTATAAATTATTATTATTTTTTCATGTCTTACACTGTCTGATGTCTCCCTCACCCACTTTTCTGTTATCCATCTCCCAGAGAGGGGGTTATATGTAGATCATTGTGATCGGTGCCCCTTTCTCCCACTCCTTCCCCTTATCCTCCTGGTATCTCTACTTTCATTATTGGTCCTGAGGGGTTTATCAGTCATGGATTCCCTGTGTTTCTAGCTCTGATCTGTACAAGTGTACATCCTCTGGTCTAGCTGAATTTGTAAGGTAGAATTGGGATCATGATAGTGAAGGGGGGAGGAAGAATTAAAGAACTCCAGGAAAGTTATGCTTCATCAGTGCTATCCTGCACCTTGACTAGTTCATCTCCTCCCCGCGACCCTTCTGTAAGGGGATGTCCAGTTGCCTGCAGATGGGCTTTGGGTCTCCACTCCACACTCCTCCTCATTCATAATGACATGATTTTTTTGTTCTTTGATGCCTGATACCGATTCCTTCATCACCTCGTGGTCCCACAGGCTGGTGTGCTTCTTCCATGTGGGCTTTGTTACTTCTGAGTTGGATGGTCGCTTGTTTATCTTCAAGCATTTAAGACCTCAGATTGTATAGCTTTTGATAGCCTGGCACCATCAACTTTCTTAACCACATTTGCTTATGCACCTGCTTTGTCTTCAACAATCATGTCAGAAAGGTGAGCATCATGAAATGCCAGTTTACAGAGTGAATCATTAAAATGTACACCAGATTTGCCACTTAAAAACACAAATGAATCAAGCGTGGTTTGTTCTTCTCTCCTGGCAGGTAAGTTCAACTCCTCTTCCTGTTTTCCCTCAGCCACACTTACTTTTCTGTGCCTCAGATTCACCCGTTTCGTTCCCAATATTGGGCCTTTGTGCAGACCGGCTCTTCTCATTTTCACATAGTGGCTCCCTCTTCCATGAGCTCCTAGCTTAGAGTCACATGCTCAGAGGGCCTGCATGATCTCCCCTGCACCATTTCAGACCACCCCTGGACTTTTCAGCTGACTTTTAGTCCTGAGCTGGGGCCGTCCTCTCCAGCAGTTTATTTGATTCTAGTCTGGGTATTACCAATAGAAGGGAAGTCTCGTGTCTATCTTCTCCATTTCTATTATTTGTAGTGCCCAGACCAGTGCCTACAGATACATATGTAAATCAAAACCAAACTCACTGCCACTGAGTCGATGATGCTGACTCTGCTCCATAAATATCTGTGGAATGAATGTATGAATGAATGCTGTTAACTAGGAAAACTCAAAACCAAACCAACTGCCACTAAGTTAATTCAGACTCAAAGTAGCCCAATATAAAGTTTCCAGGACTGTAACTCTTTACAGACAGCCTCTTTTACTTCCATGGATGTTGGTACATTTGAATTGCTAATTTTCAATCAGCAATCCAGCAGTGGCAGCACCAGGGAGCCTTGCAAAGGACAGGACAATGAGGAGATGTAGTGGAAGGAGATAAGGAAGAAAAGAGAAAGTTTACAAGACGGAAAGAAGTGAACAATAACAAGAGACTAGAAAGAAGACTGGAGGCGGGAAAAACAATGAGAGCTTAACCAGGTTTTGAGCTGGAGATTCCCACGATGGACAAATGTGAATTGTGGCCGAGAGGAGGCTGAAGCGAGGGAGAAAGCAAGGACATGAGGATGGAGACAGACAGCTAGCTCATCAAGGAGTTTGACATCCAAGGACAGGGGTTTGTGCTTCATCCTACGGAACCCAATGAAGGGTTTGAGAGGGGAAGAGACAGCATCAGATTTGTGTTTTAGGACAATCCCGGTGGCCACCGTGGAAAGAATGAACTAGAAGAGGGAAGACAGAAGAAAAGTGATGCTAACAGAAAGGAATGGTCATGCGGCAGCTTAAACAAAGTGGAATCGAACAGCCTGGACTTGGCAGTGTTTCTCCAACAGTGTCAGAGAAGAGCTATAAATCTGGGCATCTGGGCATGCCAGTGACTGCAGAGGAAGTCTATAATGGTGGTGAAGAGTCGGGGTTTGGAGTCAGACAGACCTAGGTTTAACCTCAAATCCGTCATGCTGTAGCTTATACGATCTCATGCAAGTTATCAATTCAAGGCCCCAATTTTCTTTTCTGGGAAAATAGGAATAATAACTGTGAGCATTTAAACTACTTAGCCCTTTCCCTGTCATGCATGTGAGCTAAGTAAATATTAGCTTTATTATATTACCGAGGACGTGTGGTTGACTTCATAATTCCAACAGTCAGGCCATGACTTAGGTGAATTATCCCTCAAAAGCCTCTCCACCTTTTGTTGTGCTGTCAAGACAGCTTAACTTGACTTGCTCGGTACCTGTGTCTATGAGTCCTGGTTACTAGTAAGAGGGTAGCTCCCCATGAATATTAGTAAGATGTTTGCCTTTCACGTCTCTTTCGAGTTTGGCTAGCACACATCAATTTCATCTCTAACAGAGGTAAACACTGAGATGTGGGGCCTCCGGGTGAGGTGCTAACCTTGGATTGGTGGCTGCCCCAAGAGACCCACACACCTGAGATATGGCCAACTGGTTGTTTCTTTGAATGCTACAGTTTCCAGTTTCGTGTGTCATCACTTTCTTTAAATAGAATCATTCTCCTATATAATAATTCTCCCAATATTTGAAAATTCCTGTTTTTCCTCTCATTCTATTCCTGTGTTGAGCTCTCCAGAAAAAGCAAAACCAGTGAATCTTAGAGACCCATCTATACAAAGAGAGGTGTATATCAAAGAAATGGCTCACATGTTGTAGAGGTGGACAAGTTCTAAGTCCATGGGTCAGATGTCAAGCTGGAGGCTTCTAACTGGTGCAGCTGCAGGAGCTAAAGAACCCAAGAGCAGCAGGTCAGGTGACAAGCTTCTGGTTGTAGAGGCGAGTGGATCCAAGGTTGGCAAATAAGATGGCAGGTTGCTGGCAGCACCCAGAGTCCACTGCAATATGGCAGGCCACAGGCTCAAATCCAAAGAACCGGAGTCAATGGGCCAGATGCAGAATCCAGATCCTGCAAACTTTCTCAGAGCATGCACTAGTACTGGAAGCAGGCCACGTCCTCAGGGAGATCTCATCATAGGGGATGGGTGCAGGTGTTGTTGTTGTTGTTAGGTGTCATCAAGTCAGTTCTGAACCAGAGTGACCCTTTAGAAAGCATAAGGAAACACTCCCTGGTCCCACGCCACACTCGACTGGTCCTGTGCTTGAGCCCGTTGTTGCAGCCACTGTTGTCAAGTCTTGCCATCCTCGCCTTGAAGAAGCAATCTGACTGCTCTTCTTCCACGACAGATTTGTTTGTCCTTTTGGCAGTCAATGGGACTTCCAATGTTTTTCACTAGCACCATGATTCAACACACATTGATTCTTCTTCGGTCTTCCTTATTCAATGTCCAACTTTCCCACGCACATGAGGCAACTGAAATACCATGGCTTGGGTAAGGCACACTTTAGTCACAAAGTAACCTCCCTGCTTTTAAACACTCTCAAAAGGCCTTCTGTAGCAGATTTATTTCACACAAGGGGTCGCTTGCTCTCTTAATGACAGCTTCCATGAGCACTGATTGTGGATCCAAGGAAGATGAAATCCTTGACAACTTCAATCTTTTCTCCATTTATCATGCTGTTGTCTAGTGGTCCAGTTGTGAAGATTTTGGGTTTCAGTCCATTGAATTGTAATCCATACTGAAGGCTGTAATCCTTAACGGCCAACCCAGTGAGAATCATGGCCCAGACAAGCTGATCCAAACCTTAACTATCACACTACCTAAATTTCCTCTTGGAGACATATAACCGATATGTGGATGAAGTGCCAATAAAACTGTGATAGATAGATAGATAGATAGATAGATAGATAGATAGATAGATAGATAGATGATAGATAGATAGGAAAGTAGATGATAGATAGATAGATAGATAGATAGATAGATAGATAGATAGATGATAGATAGATAGATGATAGATAGATAGATGATAGATAGATAGATGATAGATAGATAGATAGATAGATAGATAGATAGATAGATAGATAGATGATAGATAGATAGGAAGGTAGATGATAGATAGATAGAAAGAAAGAAATAGAATAGACAGAGATAGATGATAGATAGAGAGAAATAGAGAGGGACATAGAGACAGACATAACCAGATGGAATAAGAACAGGCAGGGCTGTTTGACAATACCTCACTTTACAGGGACTAGGTGTGACTCCTGTCTATGTATTTGACGTATTTTCCTTTTTTTAAACTGTCTTTGGGCAAAGGGCTCTATTTGTTGGAGGCTTAATATTTTAGACATTTAATAGGCTAATTTAGAAGTAAATATTTTAAACAGGCTGCCCACGCATTGCATTACCTGTACCTTCCTGTGACATTATCGCAAAGACTTCAAACCTTAGGGACCGAGAAACCTTTTCTCACCCTGCTTCTTAAATTTGAAACCCTAGGTTGATGATCTGAGTTCCCTCTCCCTGAGCATAGATGAGGCTGCTGAGGCGGGTGATATTTCCGTCATTTGAATGTCAGGCTAAAAGCACGGGCATCTCGGCTGCTCTTCGGCAGAGCCCCGGGTCATATCCACTTGCGCTTGCTTTACTTCACAGCCCAGAGCCTTCCCCAAGCTGCTGTCATTCTGACCCTGGGGCCGCCCTTCACAGCCTTCTGACTCCACTGCCAACATCCTCTTTCAAGCTGACACAGAGCAAAGGCTGACCTTGTCCCATCAGCCACCTACCCGCACAGACCCAATTAATCTTTGGTTGCCAGTCAACCTAACGCATTCCCCTCCTGGAACACTTCAGAAGTCCACAGAGGGGATGCTTTGGGCTTTATGTTTGCTTTCACATGGGATGAGCTATGGCTGAAACATAACAGCTTCCCTCTGGAATGATACAAGGAGCCATGATAACCAAAGGTGTCTTCTTATCAGCTTGTAAGAGTGTGGGAAACTACCCTGTCCCTTTCTGTCACCCCTTAAGGCTTCCTTCCAAGGGTAAGGAAAGGAACTCTTAGAATAATTAACCAATTGCATCTGAGTTAGCAGTATAGTCACAAGACAGACTTAATAAAATACAGGAAAAGGCACCAACGAGCAAGTTTGAAATGTCAGGAAGCACTTAAAGACTCTGGGTGGCAAATTCTATTCCATCCTAGAGGGTCACAATGTGTCGGAATTTACTCAATGGTAGTGAGGGGTGTGTGCGTGTGCGTGTGTGTGTGTGTGTGTGTGTGTGTGTGTGTCTGTGTGTTGCAAGTAGTAGCTCCCTAAATGGGAATATAACATGATTCTAGAGTCAAAATTAATCTGAATCATACAAACTGTAGCTTGTTCAATAGAATTAAACTATGTGACAAGTTACCTTTCTGAGTATATATACCCCTGGAGATTAAATTACATCTTACACGGAAAGGACCTCACCACAGTAATTTGTTACATCGATGGTTAATAATAAAGACAAACACCACTTCTGGTAGATTTTAGCCTTGGTCAGACTGGGTTTCAGGTAGCAGCACAAAAACACAAATCCTCAGTATAGAACAGGAAAGTGACTTCTGTGCTTCTAGTCCAGTCTTGAGAATATTCAAGATATTTTCAGTCTTCTATAAGAATATAATTATTGCTTATACTATAAGAAGACAACTGAATTGACCTGGATTTAATGATTTTCTTATCCTTGGATAGAGTGGAGCTTGGGACGGCCCTTAATAAGAAAGCAGAGATTGGGGAGATGCATACTAACAAAGAGGAGTGAGAAACTTGGGGGTGCAGGAGGCTAGGGGGGCAGCAGCCTTTCTTACAGCACTGTACACATTCCACACACCTTCCCTGTAGCTCAGGAGACCTGTGCTCTCTAAGACAGCCAGGAAACCGAGGCGCAAGAAGTTGAAGAATATAGCTGGGTTCAGTGGTAAGCAAAATTATATTCCCCCAAAGACATCCATGCTTAATCCACGTAACTTGTATAACATGTTAGTTTTCATGGCAAAGAGGAAGGTCATAGATGGAATTCAAGTTTCTAACCAGCTGACTTTAAAATAAGGAGATTATCTTAGTTTGTCTGGGTGAGCGCAACGTAAGCCTTTAAAAGTGGAAGCGAGAGGTAGAAGAGAATGTCAATGTGATGATGTGAGATGAATTCAACTCTCCCTTGCTGGTTCTGAAGATGGAGAAAGGGGGCCGTGAGCCACGGAATATCTTCAAATAAAAACCAAACCAAACTTGATGCTCTCATTTGACGCCAACTTAAGGAGGTCCTGGTGTTCTAGAATAGAACTGCTCCTTGGGCTTTCTTGGCTGTCATCTTTCTATGGAAGCGGTTCTCCAGGCCTAGTCTTCTGTGGAGCTATGAGTGGGCTCTAATCTCCAACCCTCCGGTTAGCAGCTGAGCACAAACTGCTTGTGCTACGGGGGCTCCTCAAGCAGCCTCTAGAAGCGACAAAAGGAAGTAGATGAGGCCTCTTTAGAGCCTCCAGAAAGAAACGGAGACTTGATGACACCTTGGTAGCCTGGTGAAACCCATGTCTTACATTGTGGTAGTTACATAATCTGTTGTCAATTTGAGTCTTATGAGTGAAGGGGTGGAGTTTACCTGTCAACCAGGTCGCAGCTTGATGACCTTATTTGGAGGCACCAAGGATATAAATAGCTCGCTGGAGGCGGGACACATGCTTACTCATTATGAGACCTTTCAGACGAGAAGCCATGTGAAGCTACCCTCGGAGCTGGAGGAGCTGGAGGAGCCATGAGATGCTTACAAGGCTACTGGATCCACAAGACTTCCCACCCACTGGCCTGTGATCTTCCTGCATTCGGCGTCATTGCATGTGCTGCGTGAGTCTCAAGAGGACTTTATAGATTAGTATTGGACATATGGGCTAATATTGGACTTATGGACTTGATCTGGACTGAGCTGGGATGTTTTCTCAATATTCAATTGCTCTTGTATATAAACCTCTTTCCTATACACATATGAGGGTCGATGAATTTGTTTCTCTAGTCTACCCTGACTAACAGAGACATCTATGTGACAGAATGTATGATAGCTAATGCCTGTTGGTTTAAGTATGTTTGTGGTAATTTGTTATATCAGCAAGAAGAAACTAATACAGGTCTATTCCAAAGTGGAGACCAGATGTCCTCCCTCATTGCATAAGTTGATCTAAGCAGTCAGCCACTCTTTTCAATCCTGGAAGAGAGCACCCTTTCATTTTTAACCAAAGACTGAATGCTTCCCAACCCCACGTCCCACTGTGGCACAGCCCTTCGGGACTGCAGGCATTCTGAAGTTCTAGGAGGCAGCAGAGCACTAAAGGACGAGTGCCCATCACTGAAAGTCAATGTGGAGCTTTACCTCAGGACTTTTCAGACCACTACTTCAAAAGAAGAGATGAACATGAAGAAGGCAGTTCTGAAGATCTGACTAGGCCTCTTCAGGAAATAACAAATAGGAGAAACAAAATGTGTCCAGTATCTTAAGTTTACCTTGATTGTTCCATAGAATAGCAGGACTCTGAGAGGCCTGTCATCTTAAAGCACAATGTGCCCAGGCAAAAATGGAGTGGCAGTATTAATGGAATTGCCTTGCTTTACTGGGTTTAAGGCAAATCCTTAACATTATTTTCCTGCCGTTTTCTAAATTAAATTTATAAGAAATATTATGTATCCTGCTGTGCAGAGTGAAAGCTGTATTCTTGTAAAGGGCTTATAATCATATTAAAAAGCTGGAGGGTGAAGTTTGTTCATGCCATCAAAGCCACAAAGTCAAAAATAGAGTCTAATATTGTACGTTTTTTATAATGGTAATTCCTTTTGGGGTCTATAACACCACAAAGTGCTTCACTGATATTGTTTCCTTAATCCTCAGAACATGCCCAGTGGGGAGGCATATTTTTATCTCCACTTTGCATATGGGAACACTGAGGCACAGCGAGTGTCGGCAATGTGTCTTGGCATGCCAGTGGGTTGGCCGCACAGCTTGCGTGGAAGCTCCAGGATCTTAGCCTGAAGACAGTTCACACCATTCTTCAGACGGCAGTCGTCTTTGTAATCTACCTTTCTGCAGGTACAGAAATAGCTCCAGGGGAACTTCGGCATCTCTCAAATTTTATCTTCAAGTTTCTCAAAGGAATTCCTATAAATAGATTTTCTGTTAATTCCAAGGCATCTGCTTAAAATACTTATGAACAGTCGGCGGAATGAAGTGGGAGGTCTCAGAAGGGGCCTCTGACTGGAGGCATTTTCGAGAAGTTCGTGGGACATGTGCTGGTTCGTGAAAGGCAGCAGAGTCACAGGGTGGGGAGCCAGCGCAATGGTCTGGCTGTTTCTTGTTTCTGCTCTGGGAAAGGGTCCCGCAGGAGCCTACCCGCCTCACATCTCCTCTCTGAGCAGGGAATGCAGGTTTGTCAGGAGAGCCTTGTTCTTGACACAGAGTGTATTTCCCTTTTGTAACAGACTTGGATTTTACCCCAGCCGTTAAGTCTCTGCTCCATGTCCCTTGAACTAGTGGTAAGGGCCAGGCTGGAATATTTTAATTAAAAGCCTCTCAAGCCAAACAAAACGCACTGCCATCGAGTTGATTCCAGACCCAACCGCACAGGGTAGCACGGCTCCGGCGTGTGTCTGAGATGGTAGCTCCTTATGGAGTAGAAAGCACAACAGCTGGTGGTTTTCCAAGTACTAATATCACAGGTAACAGTCGGAGGCATAACCACTCTGCCACCAGAAGCCTACAGGGTCTTAAAATCTTTACCTATCCCTGGTCTTTGGAGAAATTTATGCTCACATTCTCATGCTCTAGCTCCCTGAGTGGTGTGTTCCTGAACAACACAGAAACCAACGGTGTGGGCAACTCACAAATCACACTGCTGTTGTGAAGTATTGTCAAGATGATTTCAACTCACGGTAATACTGTGTGACAGTAAAATTGCCCCATAGGCTTTTCTAAACTGAAATTTCTACAAAAGTAGATGTAAAGGCTTCCCTAGAGCCACTGGGTAGGTTTGAACAGTTGACCTTTCAGTTAGCAGCTGGGTGCTTAACAGCAGCACCAGGGTATCTAGAAACAACCAGCAGAGGTGAGTAAAAATGATGTAGTGAGCCCCTCTTTGGGGCTTTACTTCTGTGGTCACATTAGAATTATGAAGGAGACAAAGAGGTCAAAGTTACTCACCCACTCAATGGCGTAGGTATCAGTTCCAGTTCAGATGGGGCTTCAACCCCATGCTATGCTCCTTCCAATATTCTGGGACATGTGAGCTCTCTCTGGGTCCTGTGACACATGGATTCCTCCAAGCGAAGATGGTTCCCTCACAGTGACACGTCAGTGTTGTTTGCTTCTTTCTTTGGTGTCCCATACTCTAGCATGATAAGAATGCCCACATTTCTTTTAACATCAGGGCTTCTTACCCTCAACACCAACAATATTGGGGATATTATTGCTAGTGATGCCTGAGAATGCCTTTGAGAAAAACAGCCATTTCATTTGGATAACTGATGGCTTACTATTCCTTTCCTGCTGATGCCGGTATTTTGTGTTTGTGTCATCCGTGTGCTGCAACAACTCCATGATTCATCAGATGCAAAGAGTCAATTGACGAGCTGCACAGAAGCTGAATGCAGAGCAAAGTTTCCATTCCTGAGCTAAAACTGACAAAGGAAAGATAAACAGTGTATTCAATCTGTCAGCCACCTGGGCAGTCTGGATGGTTTTAGGGCTATTTTTGCTTATACGCTGGATTGCAGTAGTTCACCTTCCTCATGCCGTGACCCTTTCATACAGTTCCTCATTTGGTGGTGACCCTCCCAACCATCACATTATTTCTGTTGCTACCTCATAACTGTAATTTTGCTACTGTTATGAACTATAATGTAAATATCTGATATTCAGTATGTATTTTCATCATTACAAATTGAACATAATTAAAGCATAGTGATTAATTACAAAAACAATATGTAATTCTATATTGTGAAATATTTATTTCTAAGTACAAATAAATGAAACGTTGTCTTGAAGCACGGTGTAGCATGGGTAACAGTCTTAATATAACAACAGTAAACTACATTGCTACATTTTGTGACATCATGCCATTGTGGAGAAATCAGTTCTCGGTGCTTCGCTGTTAATAAGTTCAATGAACTATCTTGTGCTATCTCAGGAACATCTTCAACTTTGACTGTGAATGGGCTTCTGCCAAGTGCAAATGGGTGTCGGTTAGATTTGGAAAGTACGATGAAATTTCATCCGCAAGCATATGCAAGTGTTCTTTCACAGAAATCATTTATTCATCGTAATCCTTTTGTCTGGTTCAAAGTCATGTTCCTCAAAGAAAGCAGATAAGTAGGCACCATGCAAATTTTATTTTCTGATGGTCTTAGGCGACCCCTGTGAAAGGGCCATCCAACCCCCAAAGGGCTCACAACCCCCAAGTTGAGAGCCACTGCTCTATGGCTTCTTATGCAGAGTATTGGAATCAACTTCTTTAAAAGCTGTTCCATTACTGGGCTGAAATGTTTCCACACCTGCCAGCTTTTCCAGTGTCCCAGCATGCCCATTGGGTGGGGGCTTCAACAAGTTCACAGGAAAATGGAATTGAAAGGTCATGGAATTTTGCCATGAAGTTTTTTAAGGCCCTCATACAAAGCCCAACTTACAGTGCTTGCTTAGCAGCATTCCAGAGCCTGCCAATGGCTTCCAGCTGCAGTCTCCTGAGTTCACTGTTGTTGTTGGGGTGTCTTTGAATCGATTCCAACTCATAGCGAACCCATGTAATGAAGTGGACTTGCTCCCTGAGCTTTTCTCGGTTGTAATCTGTATAGGAGCAGGTCATTTGGCCTTTTCCTCGACAGCTGCTGAGAGGGTTTGGTCCATAACAGAGAAGGTAACAGTTGCTTGTTCAGGACTCTTTGGCTGAGAATTGATTGACTTTCTTCTGTTCCCTGTCTTACTCCCTGCTGTTGCCCTGGGGTAACCATCCAAGTAAATGAGATCTGCTCCTGGGGGAGCTTGTCCTGAATCAGACATGCTTCCTGGACTGCTCTCTTTCCTCGCCTCATAAGAGGCCTGCCTATTGAATCATGGATCTGGAACTGAACCTTCCACGTTAACCAACTCCATCCAGACCTTCAGGTTGGAGGGAGAGCAGGAAGGTAGTACTCTGGACATTGTCTTAAACTAAGAAAAACTCATTGCCATTGAGTCAACAGTGACTCTATAGGCCAGGGTAGCACTGTACCTGTGAGTTTCCAAGATTATAACCATTAATGGGAGTAGAAACTTCTTTCTCCTGCGCAGCAGCTGGTGGTTTCGAACTGCAGACCTTGCAGTTAGCAGTCCAAAGCGTAATCACTATACCACAAGAGGTCCTTGTCTTAAACTACAGCATAACTAATTTCTGGGAGTTTTACTCATTGTCTTGCCACAATATGCATTTAAACTACAGGATTTATAATTTTAAATTTCTTCTTGAAAACAATGAATCTAGATGAAGTATTTCATCATATAGGAATCCCCTCTGTACTAGTTTTCTAAGGCTTCTTTAGCAAATCACCACAAATTTAGTGAAACATTTGTTTATTCTCTAGTGGTTTGGAAGGTTAGAAGTCAAAAATCAAGGTGTCTGTAGAGCTATGTTCCTTTCAAAGACTCTTGGGGGAATCTGTCCTGGCTTTTCCCAGTTATTGTTAGCCCAAGACATTCATTTTTTGTGGCTTTAGCCTTAAAATCTCTACCTCCATCTCCACATGTCCTTCTCCTTTGAGTCAGTCTTGCCTCCTGTCTCTGATAAAGACACTTGTCTTTGGATATAGTGCCAAACTGTCTAACTCAGGATGACCTCTTCCCAAGATCCTTCATGACATCTACAAAGACCTTTTTCTCTAAACAAGGTCTCAATTCCCCGGAGAAGCAAAACCGGTAAAGCTGATTCAAGGATGGATCTACAGAGAGACTTTAACTTTAAAGCAATGGCCCACATGGTTCTATGTAAATAGCTCACATGATTGGTGGGGCTCGCAAGTCCCACTTCTGTGGGTCTTGAGACATTCTAAGGGCCTTTACTGGCTCATTGAGTTTCAGGGGCTGACAAACCAAAAGTCTGCAGGTGAGAAAAGAGACCAGAGACTTCTGGAGATTTACAACCCAAGAATCAGAAAATGAGAAGAATGCAGAGTAGAGAGAAAGTGAGAGAGAGAAGATCACCCCACCACCCCCACCACCCCACCCCACCGCCAAACATCCACTTGTATATTGGAAGCAGGCCCATCTTCAAGGAAAATCCCCTTTTGAATAATTGGTTGTTTACTTTGTGTCACTCAATGAAAGGTCATTGATGTCTGCTAAACCACTGAGAATTATAACCTCACCAACTTGACACATAATGTTAACCATCAAAGTTACATTCACAGGTTCAGGGCAATAGGGTATGGTGCTAACTTTTGGGGGATTACTATTCAACATACACCACCCGTAGCATCACTGATCAGTAGTGTAGGATCACAGGTCAAATTTGTAATGACTGGCCACTCATTCCCCCATAAAATAAGTGATTCCTAATTTCATAAAAAGTATTCTTCATTTCTTGGGCAATATTGCGCCCTGATTAGTATTTTGGTGACTGTCCACTTTCAGTTCTGGTTCTGCCTGTAGGGATAGACAGGGAAAACCCTCATGAGTGATAAACCTGAAACAGTGAAAGTCAGAGAAAAGTGGAGGTCTGTGAATTCCGAGCAGCCAGGATAACCAATCCAACTTAATTTAGCCACTGGTCATTTTGCTTGTCCTTTGTGAGATGCACTATGTCAAATGGTGCAGCAGAGACTAAGATAGATAAGGGAATACAAGACCTCTAACATTTTACTATCTAGCAGAGACCAGGACACATCTTCACATAACTATTATGCACAGTATTATGCAAATAACTGCAAAGTGGAAGATGATGTGAGTCATAAAAAGAATTAATAACACAGTGAGAAAATAGAGAATATAGTTGTTAGGTTATAGAGTCAGTTCTGAGTCACAGCAACCCTCTTCAGAATCAAACCAAAGCCTGCCAGTCAATATGGTGTTTGATCGATTGCCACCGCCACTATGTCAATCCAGCGCATCACAAGTCTCCTCTTTTTGCTGACCCTCTACTTTACCAAGCATGACACCCTTCTCTAGGGATTTCCCCCTCCTGATACTATGTATAAAGTGCACGATGTAGTTGATGTTGTTAGGTGCCATAGCGACCCGATGTACACCAGAATGAAACCCTGCCTGGTGCTGCAACCTCTTCATAATTGTTCTTCTGCTTGAGTATCTTGTTGTAGCCACTGTATCGATTTATCTTGCTGTGGGACCCTATTTTTTTTTCCACTGCCCTTCCACTTGACCAAACATGATGTCCTTCTCCAGGGACGAGTCTCTCCTGATAACATATCCAAAGTACATAAGACAAAGTTTTTCCATTTTTGTCTCTAAGAAACATTCTGGCTATACTTCTTAGAAGGCAGATCTTTTTTTTTTTTATAGCAGTTCATGGTACTTGCAGTCCTCTTTCCCTACACTGTTATTCAATGTCCAACTTTCACATGCACATGAAACATTGAAAATACCATGTATTGGGTCAGGCACACCTTGGTCCTCAAAGGACCATCCTTGCTTTTCCACACTCTAAAGAGGGTCTTGGGCAGCAGACTTATTAAATTCATACTTTGATCTCTTGACTGCTGCTTCCATGAACACTGATTCTGGATCCTAGGAAGATGAAATCTTGACAACTCCTGTCTTTTCTTCATTCATAATGTTACCTATTAGTCCAGTTGTGAGGATTTTTGTTGTCTGACTACTGAGTCATAATCAATATTGAAGGCTGCAAGCCTTGATTTTTTTTATCAGCAAATACTTCAAGTCCTCCTCACTTTCAGCAAGCAAGGCTGTGTCATTTGTATATTAATGGTTGTTCATAAACCTTCCTCCAAATCTGACGCAACATTCTTCCTCATATAATCCAGATTCTTTGATGATTTTCTCAGCATACAGATTGAATAAGTATGGTGAAAAGACACAACGCTGATGCACACATTTCCTGATTTTAATCCATGCACTATTCCCTTATTCTGTTTGTACGACTGCCTCTTGATCCATGTACAGGTTCCACAAGAGCACACTGAATTGTTCCGGAATTCCCATTCTTCTCAAAGTTATCCATAGTTTGCTATGATCCACACAGTCAATAAAACAAGTAAATTATCTGCTTTCAATCAAGATCCATCTGAAATTAGTAATGATATTTCTTGTTTTATATCTAATTCTGAATCTATCTGAAACCTCTGGCAGCTCCCTGTACTGCTGCAACCACTATTAAATAATCTTCAGCAAAGTTTTACTTGCATGTGATATCAATGATATTGTCCTATAACTTGTGCATTCATCTGGGCCACCTTTCTTTAGAATGGGTACAAATATGGATATCTTCCAGTCAATTACTTAAGTAGCTGTCTTCCAAATTTCTTGTCATAGACCAGTGCTTCCTCAACTTGCTGAAACATATCAGTTGATGTTCATCAACTTCTGGAGCCTCACTTTTGGCTACTGTTTTCAGTTAAGCTTGAACTTCTTCCTTCAGTACCATTGGTTCTTGCTCATATGGTATTCATTCTTGTTCAGATGATATTCCTTCTTGAAATGGTTGAATGCCAACGAGTGCTTTATGGTAGGGTGATTCTGTGTTCTTTCCAGTTTCTTTGGTGCTTCCTGCATCATTCAACAGGTTGCCAATAGAATCTTTTAATATTGCAACTAGAGGCTTCTATTTTTGTTCTTTAGTTCTTTTGGTTTAAATATACTGAGATACTCTTCCTTTGGTTTTGTAACTTCAAGTCTTTTTATATTTTTTTATATTTTTATATTTCATTATAATATTTTATTTTGATACTTTTTTCCTTTTATTGTTATTATTATTATTAATTTTACTTTGTATTCTTAAACTGCCATTTAGATTTTTGTTCAGTTCTCTTATGTCATCATTTCTTCCATTTGCCTTAGCTACTCTATTATTAAGAGCAAATATAAGAGTATCAGGTGACACCCATTTTGACTTTATTTCACTCTTATCTTTTTTTAAAAATCATTTAAAAATCATCATTCTCAAAATATTTGCTCTCCACTTAAGCCCTCATTCTTATCTTTTTAATAATCATTTTCTTTCTTTGCTATTGATGTCATCTCAGAGCAATCAGGTCTTCTGTCATTAGTGCTTAACACATCAAATCTGTTCTTAAGATGTTCTAGAAATTCAAGTGGGATAGACTCAAGGTCATATTTTGGCATTAGTGGACTTATGTTAATATTCTTCAACATCAATCTGAACTTAAATGTGAGCAATTGATGGTCTGTTCCACAGTAAGCCCCTAGCCTAGTTTTAGCTGCTGATGCTTAGCTACCCCATCATCTCTTTCCATAGACATAGTCAATTTTGTTTTTGTCCATTCCATCTGGAGAACTTAATATGTATGAGGTGGTACCCCCCAAAATAGAGTTTTTCCCCTCAAGGCTATGTACTTTTTTTTTTTTTTTATAAAACAATCTTATCATCTTCACAGTACTTTTCATTACACTGAATACATTTGTCAAATCTGAGATTCCATTCTTGGAAACATTTTCCAAATTTATCTGTTAGAATGGCTGATAGCACCTACCTTGATTTTTTCCTTCACTCTTCTATGTCTCAAATCATTGTCCCTTCATGTCCCTCTGCATTCACAGAAACAAAAAGAAGTCACACAGAGCCAGGTCAGGTGAGTCAGGTGCATGGAGCAAGAGAGCCAGGCTGTTTTTTGCCAAAACCTTGCACTGGGATGGCTGCATGAGCAGGGACATTATCGTGGTGGTAAAACCAGTCCCCTATCTGCCACAAATCAGTCCTTTTTGGTCACATGCTAGTATGCTGTCTTTTCAGAACCTCTGAGTAGAAAGCTTGATTAACAGTCTGACCTGGTGGAACAAACTCCAAATGCACTACAAGTCAACATTTTCGTTGATTCAGGAAGTTAATGGATGTCTGGAATGAAGTTTGTCATCAATCAACATTTTACCTTTTTTGATAAGAGAAAACCATTCACACTTAATTTTTTCCCATAGCGCTGTCTTTGTAAGTTGTGTTCAACATCACAACAGTTTTTGTGGCACTTTTCCTGAGCAGGAAACAAAATCACACAGTGGCACACTGTTCTCTTAAATTGGCCATCACACAAAATAAAAAGAAACTGTGAAACTGCTGTCATGAAAAAAAATTCACTGTGACCAGAGAGGACCTTCCCAGGCAATGCCACTGGGTGCACTAACTCAGAGCAAGTTGCTCGATGCTCACCTAGTGGGAAAAATGTGGACAACAAAAGCTCCGCCCAGCAGATCTTTTACTCCATTTTTGGGTGTTAGCCCTTGAATAGTTGCCTTTTGTATTGTTGAAGAAAGATATTTGTGCTGAAGAGGTATTTGTGTTAGTCTTGCAAATTCTATCATGTGATCTCCAGCTTTGTTTCTATCACCAAGACCTTATTTTCCAACTACTGTTCCTTCCTCTGTTTCCAACTTTTGTATTACAATTGCCAATAGTTATCAATGTATTTTGATTGCATGTCTGGTCAATTTCAGACTGAAGATGCTGGTAGAATTCTTCAATTTCATCGCTAATTTTAGTGGCTGGTACATGAATTTGAATAATAATTGTACTGATTGAACTTTCTTGTAAGCAAGTAGACATTATCCTATCACAGCCAGCATTTAACTTCAAGATAGATCTTGAAGAATCTTTTTAAACAGTGAATGCAGCATCGTTCCTCTTGATGGTGCCATTTCTGCCATAGAACACCATATGATTTTCTGATGCAAAATTGCCAATACCAACCCATGTCAGCTCACCAATGCCTGGCATATTGATCTTTATGAGTTTTATTTCATTTTTAAAGACTTACAGTTTTCCCAGATTCATACTTCATACATTTCATGTTCCAATTATTCATTCATATTTGCAGCTGTTTCTTCTCATTTTTATTTGTGTCTCAACAGCAAATTAAGGTCTCAAAGGCTTTCCTCGCATAGGCTTTACTCTATCTAAGTCATTATGGTAGACTCTACTTTGAGAAGGCAACTCTTCCTCAGTTATATTTTGAATGCCTTCCCACCAGAGGGGCTCATCTTTTAGCACTGTCTCTGACAATGTTATGCTTCTATTTGTTAGGTTTTCAGTAACTGGCAATGTTTTAATGCTTCCCACAGGGTTTCTATTGGCTAATTCCTCAGAAATGGACAATCTATTCCTTCTTTGTAGTCTATTCTTTATCAGAAGCTCTGCTGAAACCTGTTCACTTTGGGTGACCCTGCTGGTGTTGGAAATGCCAGTGACATTGCTTTCAGCATCACAGCAACACACAAGCCACCCCAGTGTGACAAACTGACAGGTACGTGGTGAAAGGACCTGATTGAGGGTGTATTTTCCCATGCCCTTGATACAGAAACCTAAATGAAGGAAAAAGTAATTCTGAACTGTTTTTTTCAGACCCGAAACTATATATTGGTTTTTCATTTTTAAAAATAAGAAAACCAAGGCACTCCACTCCTTCGTATGGCCTACAATATCCCAGCTGATGGATTCCTGCCCCCTCGCTTGGTACATGTTCTTCCGTGCTCTCTATAAGAGGCACCAGACACAGGAGCCTACTCAGTTCCTCAGAAATGTCAAGTTCAATTCTACTGCAGGGCCAGCTGCCAAGTTAATGAGAGCCTGGAAAAATCCAACCCCAATCCTTGTTCATCGTTGGTTTCCACTTTAAAGAGGATTCTCTTGTTTTTGTTCTTCAAATTAGATTCTCTGTCATAGTCTTTAATGGCACTTTGACTGTTTGGAGTTTTTTGGGTTTTTTGCACCATTTATCACTAGTATCTAGGTGCATGATTGTTTATTTGATTCAAATCTTTCCTCATTGGATGACAAGCTGCATGAGGGTCATTGCTTTTAACCATTTCCACATGGCCGATCATTATGTCTGAAAAATAGATGCTTAATAAAGATATGTGTTGAATGAGTGATTCATTAATGAGTGAAACAACGAGAACAAAAAATAGATACTTCCTAAATAAAGTACTATTTGATATTATTTTTTCTTGGAATCATACAGGAAACGCATTTCAGGAGAAGGAAAATTTGTAAATGGAAATTTCAAGACTTGCCTTTTAGAAAATTGCAAATAATAGAGTTTGGTTTTCAATGCCTAGGGCCACGATCAACAATGTTATTCTGTAAAGGGACAGTGAATAAATATTTGGGGCTTTGAGGACCAAACAATCTTTGTTGCAACTACTCAATTCTCCTAATGTAGTAGAAGCAGTGATAGACAATATGCAAACAGATATGTGTGACTGCATTTTAATAAAACTTTATTTATAAAAATAGATGATAGAGGAGTCATAGAAGATGCAACAGCGTTTCTCCCTGTCTAAACGAAAGGAAAATGAGGAACATCTTTCTCCCTGTCTATACGAAAGGAAAGTGAGGAGCACCTAAAGACAGATGGAAACAATTAGGCCAATGGACTAGTGGACCAGGAAAAACATCGGTTTCCATAACCCTGAGACAAGAACAACTGGTTGGTGTCAAGCTACCAGCACCAATTGCTTTGAACAGGTTCATGCTAGTAGGTTCTGGTGGAGGGAAAATGTGGAACAAACCCTCAGAATCATAAAAGGGACCAGGCTTACTGCTCAGGTAGGCAAGTGGGGCCTTCAGGAGCATGGCCTTAATCATCCTTCAGTTTGAGGCTGAACTCACCCCTGGAGTCGAATAATCTACTATCATATCAAAGGGCAGCATTTCCTCCAAAACTACGTTCAGAGGGTTCAGAAAGAAGGCACAAAGAGTAAGAAAACAGGAGAGAGTGATAAAGGGATGGTACATTGAGAGCATAGCACTGGATGAGTTGAGGCAAATGTGTATGAATTGTTGAATAGTAAATTGATGCTGTGATCTATAAACCTAGTTCAGCATAAAATGTTAGCAATCAAAACCAAAATCAGATAAGAGGGGGTATTTTGGTCCCTAGGCTGCAGTTTACTGACCTCTGGTTTAAGGAATAATGAGGAGTTTAAAATTAAAGACTGATGCAAGACCCCCAGTGCTAACCTGTGGCATCAATAACTCATGAGGGTGCCACAGCAGGTTTGGGGGAAAGAAGGTATGTGATTCACACAGTATGATTAAGCTAGCAGCATCTTCTGATGAACTGAATCAGAAAAAATTGGAGGCACAGAGAGGATTAGTGAAAAGTCTATTGTACTAATCTAGGTAAAAGAGGAGAAAAGTCTGATCATGAAAGACTGGAGAAGAAGAGCGAGGGAAATGAATGAGTAAGGTACATCCTGATGTCTGTATAGAAATGTGTGAGGCTAAAAGGTGAGAACTCTGGAGACTCAGAGGAGACACAGCTTTACGTTGAGGGAATAGAGCCACTTGATTTCCACACTGGGCCAGTTTAAGATGTGTTAGAAGTGTGTGTGGCAGCAATGTGGCAGATGAGAAAGCATTTGAGGCTCAAGCGAGGGGTTGGTGCTGTGGATGCAGATGACAGGGAAAGGCTGAGAGACAAGAAGGGCAGAAGGCACAGTGCCCAAGGCAAACCTTGGAGGCGACCTTATTTAGACGTGAAGCGAGGGGGGAAAGCATTAGTAGGTGACCCAAGATAGCAAAGGGCCAGAAAAGACAAATAAGGAGAGTATTTCAAAAATAAAAGGTGAAATTTCACCCAAACAAATCAATCTCCAGAGGCAAAGAATATCTCTTCTGTTTCTGGAATTATAAAAGACCCACAACATGGTGCATTAACCAGAAATTACGTAATAAAATTAGCCAGCATGCATGCTGGCCTTAGGGGTCATTGCTTCCCTGGCTATTCAAGAGGCGGTGTCACATGGAATGTGACACAGAAAAGAGACAGCCCTATCTGCTTTCTTGATGCTAGGCAGGCTCACATACTTCAAATGACCTAAACAAAAAAATTCAATAATCTGTTCATTTGTTAGAGTCTCTCTCTGCGACTCCATTGATAGGTGATTTATCAGAGCAGAGAGGTCCAGCGAGGGGGCATTCTTTGCATTTGCTTTGATGCCCTGATGCCAAAGCACATTATCAGGACCGAAGGCCGTTATTTCCATAGAAGACAGTGGCTCGTGGTTAATACCACCCTGTTGGCATGTAATAAGAGAGATGACTGGCGATAATGGGAGGGCTGAGAGTTCACTGCAGACAGTAAAAGCTTATCGGTTTGCTTCACTCTCCGCTGCTCCAGCATTCCCAGGAAGAGCGGGATGGCCGCTCTTCGGAAGGAAGGCTCTGAATCCTCTCGGCGTCAGGGTGAAATCCGGAGGGCAGTGCCCACCCAGCAGGGGCTGAACAGAGGCTGATTTCAACTGGATTTTTTGCTCCCCACTCTTTGAGTCAAAGGCACGTGGCAACAGATCTGTGTGGTTAGGCCCCAGAGAAACTAGCAGAAGCAGAGGAATCACAACCCCAAACAACCCTTCCCAGAAAGAGCCTAATTTGTTCTCACCTACTGATTTCTGCTCTCTTCCAGGTGCTTTTGAATCCAAACCTCTGTTTATTAATGTCTGTGCTTTCTCTTTGTGGAAAGATTTACCATCTGGCATTTCTTTGGAGAAAATTTTAAAAATAAAATAAAAACAACCAAAGATACCTTGGAAGGTATCTTTGGGGCTTTTACAACCAGGAAGAAGGAAATGGTCGTTCAAAGCTGAAGCTAATGAGAGATCATTCTGTCATCGATGGAAGGTCAACCTGTGTCTGCAGGTGGAAGGGACTGAGGAAACAATCCACCTGCTGCTGTTCTCTATCCTGCACTCTGACAAGGAAGGTTTGCAGCCTAGCACCTGTCCTATCTACAGTAAAATCAACCCTGACCACTGCAGGCAGCAGTGCACCTGGCTTTCACAAAGTTGTCTGGCTTCAAGATAATGACTTAGATATTTCTGTAGCACAACTTTAAATTGTATTGCTTTGTGGATGGAATTCAAACTCCAACCATTTTGCTGTGTAACAGCTACTAGGCCATGCCATGATCTGGGGTGGTCATTTACCATTTGCACCCTCCAGACTGGTCCTCTGTCCTTCTCTGTACTCCAGGATGCTGGCCTCTTCCAATTGCTTCACCTCAACTTCTTGCTTTCTGGCTTCTACCTGGGCTCATCCAAGCCACCAGCGGGAGATTGGGGGAAGATGGTGAGAGAGATCAGGGTATCTGTTCTCCAAACTCCTTCTCATCCTCTTCCTTGAGCAGAGATTACACTTCTATCAATGGCCCCTCTTGCTTGGCTAGCACCTCTGTGTACTGTAGTCAAAGGCTCTCCCTTGCTCCTTCTGGCCCATCGGGTGCTAATGATGTCTCACTACTGTTGGACCTTGGGTATTTCTCCACCCTTGTTGTTCCCCTCGTACCTGCCACACCCCTCTAAAAAGTCCCTTGATTATCTGCTCTTCAATGAAACCCTTTAAGGGTGCCATGTATTTTCTGCCTGCTCTCTGATGGAAAGAGAAGTCATATTTAATAAGATTCCATTTGTAAAATAAGGTAAAGGTGAGTATAGATAAAATTATATCTTTCCCAGTCAAAATTTTACCAGGGAAAGTGAGAAATTTAATAGAATGATTTTGTCGAATGGGAAAATATTTCAAAACAGCTACACCATTCTAGAAAATTAAAAGAAAAAGAAAAGCAATGATAGAGTTCTTAGTTTAATAATAAAATTGTTCATAAAGCTTCACTTACTGAAACAAAATAATACCAGTGCAAGGTTAGGAGTATTAAGTTGGGTTTTCTAGAGAATTGAAACATGTGGTTCTTATATATCTCTAAAGAGAAAAATTTATATAAAGAGAATGAATGGTTCACACTATTGTAAAAGTAGATAATTCTAGTCTATTTCACATCTATTAATCAGAGGTTAAGTTGGAGGCTCTTCTTCACTCTCATAGGATGAGGAGTTAGGAAACAGGAAGAGAAACCAAGAAATAGGAAGACGACATACTCGTAGATACAGAGCTGGATGGATTCAAGGTTAGCACATCAGACTTGTGGCTATGAAGTCAGTCCAATGATTTCAGGGCGGCAGACTGCTGATGATTCCCATGGAGCTATGCTAGAGGCCTGGAGCTGGAGGATCCATGTGGAGATCCACACCAGTGCTGAGATGCTTACACTACCACTGGATCCACAAGAGTTTCCACCCACTGGCCTGTGATCTTCCTGCCTTCAGCATCGTTGCATGTGTTTCCTAAGTCTGAAGAGGACTTTATAGATTGGTATCGGACATATGGGCTAATATTGGATTTATGGACTAGCTCTCCACTGGGCTGGGATGTTTTCTCAGTATTCAATTGATCTTGCATATAAGGCTTTTTCTTATACACACACGAGTGTCTATGAATTTGTCTCTCTAGTCATCCCAGACTAACACGTGTCAATAAATAAAAGGGAAGAATATAATTATGAAAAAGAAATGGGAGCATTAAAGGCAACCAAATAGACTTGAAAATGGAGATTTATTTTAAAAAGTAACATGTAATTAATATAAAAAACTCAGATTAAATAGAAGCTTAGACATCGTTAGAGAGAAATTAGTATCCTGGAAGATAAAGTGGAAGAAATTATCCAAGGTGCTGCACAGAATGATAAATAAGAAATTTAAAAGTTAATAGAATATATTTTTAAAAAGTCAAATATACAGCAGATAAGAGTTCCAAATGTAATAGCAAATAACCAATATTTGAAGAGATACCAAAGATCAAATTCGGGAAATCCAATGAAGCACCAAATGAAAGACTGACTGCCATCAAGTTAATTCTGAGTCATGGAGACCCTGTGAGCACAGTGGAAATTCTCCTCTTGGTTTCTAAGACTGTAAATCTTTAGAGGAGTAGAAAGGCTCATCTTTCTCCCACTGAGTGGTTATTGGTTTTAGACTGTGGACCTACAAGGGCAGTGGCCCAGTGCATAACCCCTACCACCAGGGCTCCTCCTGTGGAGCCTCAAAAACCTCTGACTCACTCTCATTCAGTGGATTCCGCCTCACGGCGACCCCAGAGGACAGGGTAGAATTGTCCCGGCGGGTTTTCAAGACAGTAACTCTTCGTGGTGATGGACACCCAGAAAACAAACATGAAACTCAGTGACCCTATAGGACAAGGTGGAATTGCCCCTGTGAGTTTCTAAGACTGTAACTATTTACAGGAGTAGAAAACCCCGTTTTGTTTTGTTTTTGCTCAGAGCTTCTGAGCAAACAGCAAATTTGCAGATGGCAGGTCAACCTGTAACCCCTACACCAAGCCTCATCTTTTCCCCAAGGAGTGGCTGTTGGTTTTAAACTGCTGACCTTGTGATTAGCAACCCAAAGTGTAACCACTACACCATCAGGGTTCCTTCCGGTGAAGCCTCAATGAAACAAAACGAAAAAGCAAAACCAAAACACCCTCACAGCCATGAAGTCCATTCTGACTCCTAGTGGCTCGATAGGACAGAATAGCACTGCCCCTGCGGGTTTCCAAGACTGCATCTCTTTATGGGACTATTAAGAAGCCTAGGAAGGATTAAAACAAGTAAACCTTGTGGAGTGGAGTGAAATTTCTTAATATGGGTTTTCAACCCAAGTCTGCAACACCCACCAAATGACTGAGTGGGACTATGCAAATCAGGCATGTATAACACTAATAGAGGGGGCGGTCAGTTTTTGTTGCCATCTCTCTTGCTCTAAGGATGGGCCATTTTTAAAGCAGCAGCAGTAGCAGCAAAGAAAGTGTAGAACTTCCAGAACACATTCCGGGAGAACAGTGCTGAGCCCATGAGATACCTTCTCCTCTGGCTCAAGACAACGGAACTGTGAGACAGAACGACTGGCAGGCTGGTTTCTTGGCTCATGGAGGCAAAGGCCCAGGGACCACATGGCTGAGGACTGGAGAGTGAGTTGGCAGCTGGCTGACCAATGACTGTACCCTTACTGTTTGCTATTCCTGACTTGTGGCAATTATTAACTTCCCTAATAAACCCCCTTAATTGTGAGTATTGTCTGTGCATTCTGAGCAGCCATTGCAATGAGTGATTGAACGCAGCTGCAAGTAGAGTGCCGTGAGAGGCACAGAGGTGTCAGAATAGGTAAAGAAGGATGGAACATGGGGGCAAGTCTGACGCCTGCCTCAGGGCACTACGGAAGCCGGAGGAGGTCAGGGATGTCCACTCCATCGCTGTTTATTGCACCTGGATACGCCATGATGAAATTATGGAACCCCAAAGACAGGAAGATTTAAAAGCAGCCAGAGAAATGATCTCTAAAGAAGACTAGTCAGACTGACAACTGGTCATGGTTTCCACAGCAGATACGGTACTTGTGGAATAATGTCCTCATTGTGAAGAAGAATATACAAAACTAAAACTCATCTTTTAAGAACTAGAATGAAGTCTAGAAAAAAATTCAACCAAAAAGTGTTTATCACCAACGAATCCTCACTAAAGGAAATTCTGCACATAGATGTAGAATTATTCCATAAAAAGTAATGGCAAATATAGGCAAGTACAAGATTAGTCTATAAAAAAAACTGCCTATGAAAAACAATATCAAGGTCTATTCATGGAGCTAAAAATTTAAAGCAAAATATTGAACAATATAACAATTTTAAAGTGTCTAATTGGTATAAAAGTATTTCAGGAACAGGTTTTATCTGGAATAAGAGTAATGAAACAAATCAACGTTATACTTTCAAATTAAAAATGTCAAAAATAACCAGTGAGCCATGAAAAGAATAGCGTGGCACCGTTAAATGTATAGCAGGAAGAAATGAAGTGCGATAAGAAGTGGGGTGGAGGAACGGAAACCCTGGTTAGGCATGCATACATGTGGTTAGGGGCAATCTACGATGGAAAGGTGAGCAAGACTGTAGAGGTCGAACCTGCAGCGCGGCCACTCTTCCTGGACTCCGTCTATGTCAGTGGAGTGAACCCCTGATGGCCTCAGAGGGGCACCTGTGACTGCCCAGTGAAGAAGGATCAACGCTGAAGAGGGGGGACCACAGGGACTTCGAGTCCAGAGCCCCTCCCTGCCTTCTCGGGCACCATGGTAGCCTGTGCCTCTTGCCTGATCTCAAGGAGAGGTGGAAGGGAGTCGATCACTCGGCTACGATGGAATTTTCACCAGCTAGATTGATGCCCTGGGTTACACGCTGGGCTGCTGCCCATAAGAAGGGTGGTTCAGAAACCCCAATGGAGAAAAATACGAGTTTCTACTCCCATGAAGATTCACAGCATGGGAAAACAGGCTGGACTTGCCATGAGTCGAAATGACGAGATGGTGATGTGTCGAGTGCATAGGCTGGTGGCTTGGAGCACAGTACCCAAGTTAGAGCGAGAACGGACAAACAGTAGCTGTTGTGTCAGCTCCCACTCGCGGAAACCCTGCGTGTGTCAGGGGAGGGCTCTGCTCCCCCGGGGGTTCCCTGGCTTTTTCAGGAGTAGATTGCCAAGTCTGTCTTCCCAGGCTCCTCCTGGGTGGTCTCGAACAGACAACGTTTTCTGAGCTGTCAGCAGGTGAGCATAGTCACCACTGGAACCATTCATACCAAAGGAAAAACTCAAGTGATGGCCAGCGAGTCAATTCTGACTTGGTGGCAGAGAAGCCCTGGTGGAGCAGTGGGTCAGGCGTGGTGCCAATGGGCGCAGGGTCAGTGGTTCTGACCCCCGCTGCTCTCGGGAGGCTGTTCCCGTGGGGATGACAGGTCCTGGGACTGAAAAGCGCTGTACCACTCTACAGACGCACTCCCATTCTGTGGGGTGAGAACCCAGTCACCCTCTGAACTTCCATCGTGACCATCTTCACAGACATTTCAGGAGATGGTGAACACCTTTTACTCTTTGATTTCTATTTTTTACATAGAAAAAAACAAAGATGCATAAAATTCTATTTCTCCTACGGTGGGATAAAGCAAAGGGCATTTTCTGTGGTTTGAAAAGGCTAATCAATGTCATGCCCTAGAACTGCCACTGCATCTATTTTCTGATGTAGTTTTTAATTCCTAAGGTGGGCTATGCTTTTGAAACCAACATTGTATTCTCTACATGTCCGTCATATTTAGCAATCACTCACACCTCAAGCGACCATTTTATCCAAACAGACCTGGAATTTAAACTGTCACAGAATACGGAGACAGTGTGTATACATATATGACACACCGCAGGACCCAGGGCATTGTGCACACTTGAGAATGGCGAATGCATGTGAATAATAGTCTTAGAAGCAGAAAATAAGATCAGAGGAACGGCTGTAATGGACACCATCCGGGTGCCTATTTTTCTCTCCTCCTTTGGCCACTGCGCTAAACTAGACTACGTCTCAGCTTTCTCCATTGGGAGATTGGTCACGAGACTAAGTTCTCTCCAAGAGAAGCACATAGAAGTCTCCTACTCTCAGGTCACTCACATCTCCCAGGCCCACCCCTTCCTGTGGTGTGTTCGCCTTCAGGCTGCCTGAAGTGGTGGATGCCCCCCAGCAACCTCGGAATGGGAATGCGGCTGTCAGCCTGGGGTCCCCGAATGACTGTGGGGAGCATGCTCCCCTGCCTCCCACCCACTCCCAAAGGAGCCTTGGTCAGTTGGCATCGGGTCGCTTCTGACTCACATGGACCTGCTATGCGCCAAGCAGACTGCTCAGTAGGGCTTTCGGGACTATGGTCTTATGGAAGCTGGCCTGTCTCGCAAGGCCGCTTTGGGTGGCTTCAAATCACCAGCGTTTTGGCTAGTCGTTGAGTGATTAAACACTGGTTGCTGTTAGGTGCCATACAGTTGGTTCCGACCCATAGCAACCTACGCAAGGCAGAAGGAACCCGCACAGTTCTGTGGCACCCTCCCGACTGCTCCGACGCCCGCCCGAGTCCATGGGTGCAGCTTGTAACCGCTTGTACCGTCCAGAAACTTCTCCTGCTGCAACTTTAAACCTCTTTTTTTTTTTTAAAAATTTTTATTGGGGGTTCTTACAGCTCTTCTAACAATTCATACATCCATTGTATCGAGCATATTTGTACACATGTGACCATCATCATTTTCTAAACATTTACTTTCTATTTGAGCCCTTGGTATCAGTTCTTCTTTTTTTTCTTCCTTCCCTCATCCACCCCACCCCTGATAAGTTATAATTTACCACTTGATAAATTGTAAATTATTATTGTTTTCATATCTTACACCAACCACTGTCCCTCCACCCACGTTTCCTGTTGTTCATCCTCTGGAGGTGGGGGGAATTATGTGCTGATCATTGTGATGGGTACTCCCTTCCTCTCCTTCTCCCCCCTCCTTCCCCTTACCTTGTGGTATCGCTACTCCTATTTCTGTTCCTGAGGGGTTCATCTGACCTGGATTCCGTGTGTCGTGAGCTATTATCTGTACCAGTGTACATTCTCCAGTCTAGCCAGATCTGAAAGGCAGGACTGGGGTCGTGATAGTGGGGGATGAGGAAACCTCAAAGAACCAGAGGAATATTGTGTTCATCGGTGCTATACTGTGCCCTGGTTGACTCATCCCTTCCTTGTGACCCTTCTGTGAGGGGATGTCCTATCGTTTATGGATGGGCTTTGGGTCTCTGTTCCAACCCTCCTCGTTCTCGTGCCCAGCTATCAAAAGATACAGCATCTGGGGTCTTAAAGGCTTGAAGTTAAACAAGCAGGCATCTAGCAGAGCAGCAGCAAGTCCACAGGCTTTTAAATGAGCAGGAAGTGAGCTGTTCTGATGAGTCTCAAGTATCTGTGTGTATTTCTTTCAACCCTCTTCCCGACAGTATGTGACTGAAAGAGTGGCAAATTTTCACGGGTTACTACTCATCAAGGCCGGAGGATGAATTTTTCCTCTTTAATGGCTTTTTGTGAAGTCTTTTCAGATGAATCCTCAAACACTGTGTGGGGTTTCACCCATGAATGTCAGATTTACCTCATTAGTTAATTTGATCTCCTGGGCGCGAAGCTGCTTGGCGTTGCGCTCAGCATGGAGCAGAGGCTCAGCCTGTGGGGTTCGGCTCAGACGCCAAGTGTTACACAGAGCAGCCTCTGCCACCAGATCCGGGCGGTTTGTTAACAAGTAGGGACGGCAATGTGATCCGCAAGTGGAAAATGCCGTTCTGAAAGTGTAAAAATAGCAGCAACAAGTCTTCTTCTATTTAGAGGAAACACAAGAGTTTTAAAATGACAGTTATAACAAAACTAAAGCCAAAATAATATGTGCTATTCTAGAATAGTTGTCTTTTCCTAGAACAAGTCCTCTGCTTTGATTGCTCTTCTTAAACCTGTCTCTGATATGACCCAGAGAGGCCAAGCCAGAAACCGAACCTATTGCCATCATGCTGATGCTTACTAATGGGGGCCCTATGAAACACAGGATGACTGTCCCCGGGGGCTTCCAGAGCTTACCTGACGATGGAAGCAGACTGCCACCTCTTTCTCCTGCCAAGCAGCTGCTAGGTTTGAACCACTGACCTTTCTGTTAGCAGCCAAGTACTTAACCACGGAGCCACCAGAGCTGCTCAAGTACATGTGAGCCATCTACAAAGATTGCACAGGTCTGACTCAAGCAGCTTTGAGAAGTAACATGACTATTTATGAAAGATTTTTCTGGAAGGAATACTATAGGACTTTACACGTGGAACACACCCATACACAGGCAGAACAATGTGTTTAAAACCCTCCTCACTTACCCATTTCTATCGGATCTCTACTGTGGGAGTGCAAACATTTCTCCCCATAATGGTCTTCTTTTCTCTTTTTCATCTTTTGGGCTCACTGCCATCGAGTCAAGACTGTAACTATCAACGGGAGTAGAGTCCAGTCTTTCTCCCGAGGAGCTGCTGGTGGTTTCGAACTGCCAATCATGAGGATTGCAGCCCATCATGTAACCAGTACACCACCAGGGCTCCATTCATCTTTTGTTAATTCCTCTTTATTTCACCCCGATACTTCAAATACCAGGAAAGCCATGCTGGATGAACAGGCTTCATCAGAGCTTCCAGAGTGAAGTAGACCAGGAAACAAGGCTGAAGGAGCTGCATTTGGAAGTTGGCCAATGAAAACAATATGTCCCAATGGAATTGGTTGGAAGACACTCTGAATACAAGCACGCCCACAGTTGTGAAGACGGGGCCGGACTGGGCAACTTTTCATTCTGCTGTACAGAACTCACTGGATGGCAACTCAAAGCAACTCTGTTCTTTTCCCCATAAATCCTGCCAACTCTTCTTCAACTTCCCCAGGTCCCTCACTTGCTGCACTCAATACCCTAGTGTCCAGGAAAAGGTTCAGGGAAAGGGATGTTGGTCTGAGGTTTGGGCTACAGGTTTAGAAAGAAAGAGACTGAAATTCTTAAGCATGAATCTATGAGGAATTAGAGCACTTGCTTATGAAGATGAAGAGTTACAGCTTTCCGGATGGATGACAACTCAACGTCAAGAGAACCAGAATTCTCACAACTGGACCGAAAGGTCACATCATGATAACTGAGGGAAAGATGGAAGTTGGCCAGCACTGGGTGGTGCTTTGTTCTCTTGTACATCGGGTTGTTATGAGTCAGTCATGAGCTTGATGGAGTGGATGGTTATTTCCTATGTTCTTTCTACTTTTCAGGGAAAAGAACTCGGTTCTCCAACAGCCCTGTAGACCTCACTGCATAGGAGTTGCGGTAGGCCGGGCCCGGACAATGCAGGTGAGAGTTTGGTCTCTATCTGTATCATTTGTTACTCTGGCTGTTGTTAAGTGCCGTTGAGTTCGCTCTGACTCATAGCGACCTTATGCACAGCAGAACGAACTACTACTGGGTCCTGCGCCGGCCTCATCGGCTCACATGCTTGAGCCCGATGTTGCAGCACCGTGTCAATCCATCTCCTGAGGCCCTTCCTCTTTTTTCCCTGCCCCTCCACTTTACCGAGCATGATGTCCTTCTCCAAAGCATGTAAGATGAGGACTCACCATCATTGCCTGAAAGGAGAACTCTGGCCTTACTTCCTTCAAGACAGTCATCCTTTTTAGCAGTCCGTGGTACTTTCAATAATCTTCTCTAGCACCTCAATTTAAATGCATCAATTTTTCTTCGGTCTTCCTTATCCAATGTCCAACTTTCATATGCATATAAGGCAATTGAAAATACCATGGCTTGGGTCAGGGTGCCCATTAGTCTTCAAACTAACCTCCTTGCTTTTCAATAACCTAAAGAGGGCTTGTGCAGCAGATTGACCCAATGCAGCACATCTTTGGATCTCTTACCTGTGGCTTCCTTGAGCATTGACTGTGGATCCAATCAATACAAAATCCTTGCCAATTTCAACCCTTTCGCCATTTATCATGTTTGCTACCTATTGGTCCAGTTGTGAGGATTTTGGTCTTGAGAGAAGTTGAAGGCTGCAGTCCTTAATCTTCATCAGCAAGGGCTTCGGGTCCTCCTCACAGTCAGCAAGGGTGGTAACTCTTCCGGATCAGTTTTGGAGGAGAGGTAATGTTCTACTTCATTAGCATAGGATATTGTGAACCGATTGAAGCCCAGTTTATTTATTTATGCATTTACCTTTAAATGCTTGATATAGTTCCGTTGTATCTGAACGGTGCAAACAGTCTGCACTCTACTGCTACATCAAGGTGCACTCTTCAAACCCACCCTGCAGTGCCCAGAACTGGAAAACTGCTTCCACAAGAGTTTGTTGTTGGGTTCAGCCCACAACCCACCCACCCTGCAGAGCAATTCTTCTCTGTCATACAGGGACTCAATCAAGCTCCTATTGGTAGGAGTCAACTGCTCAGAATGTGTTTTTTTTCTGATGCTCCAGAGTTCATAAAGGGGGGTTCTGTAAGTTTATAAAAAGAGCCCTGGAGGTTCAGTGGTTGTGTGCTGGGCTGTGATCTGCATGGTGGGCAGTTCGAAACCACCAGCAGCTCCTGGAAGAAAGACTGGGTTTTCTCGCCCCATACATAGTTACAGTCTTGGAACAGGGGCTTGCTATGAGTTGGCATTGACTCGATGGCAGTGTGAGTAAACTTATTTGGTCCTTCCTAGAACCTTGGAGGACAGGCATTGCTTCAGACTGTTTGCCCTGAGCTTTTCTCGGAAGCCAACCACAGTCCCTGCAGCGGCAGTGGCTCTGCTCACATCCCTCTTCTGTACCAAGGAGTGGTGGTGATTCCCCTCCCGCGATCCAGAGAGCAGGCAACCCTCAGATAGCTGACCTGTTATGAAGACCCAAATCCCAAAGTCCTCCGAACCAGCAGCTGCGAATCCGAGTCCCAGGTGATCTGTTTCATTTCATTTGTTGGGGCAGAAAGGCCTGAAGGATAACTTGGAGCACTGGGGGCTGTTTCCAAGGTCCTTTCCATCCATTTGCCCTGAAATCTTTGGTTTCCAGCTGCCTAGCTGACACTGCTGCAGGAGCCTCTGCCACACATTCTCGGTAGCCTCAAGTACTTCATGTTACCCACCATCCTTTCCTTTGTGACAGCTGTCAGCTGAGCATATGGCCCTTTCCCCACCTCTAGTCTTTTGCCCCTGAAGTGAAATAAAGTTGCACATTAATCATCCTGGGTTCCCAGACATGTTGCTCTGGGTGTCTTTTGAAGTTCTTTGCTGTCTAATATAACATGTGTTTAGACGCCCGGCCTCCCTGCCCTTTCATAATACATTGTGTCCTCAAAGACAGCCTGACATAAGCTTGTTTACATGAAAGGGCCAGGCCTGTTTTGTTGGCTTCTGTTTGGCTTATCTGACTTCGGTGAGATCATATTAAAGTTTCATGCTTTCTGGGTGTGTAAAATTGATGTAGCATAAATTAGTTGGCTGATCTATGCATTTTTGCTCTATTGTTTGAAAATGATTGTCTCTAGGAAATCTCCCCAGTGGATACAACCTTGTCTGCTTGGATCCTAGACAAAACATCGCTGTATTAGTATTTGTCAGAAAAGTATGCGTCTCTTCAGGAAGGGGAAAAAAGTTTTTTTGAAAGTCAGCAAAAGAGCTATTTTTGCAAGATTTGTTTTTTTCTTGCTATCATTTCTAAAGACTGTACATCCTACAGCGATGTGGGTGATCTAATGGCATTTTGTACAAGGAGTGTTAAAAATGAGAGTGACAGACTGGATTTCAAGCTCTATGGTTATTTTTTAAACTAAACACACGAGAGCATATACTGAAAATGTATCAAGTAGGAAGATGATGTGCTTGCCTTAAATACCACGATGAGTTAGTGCAGACTAATGCTTCCCACAATTAATATAAGAACAGATGTTCACCTTGGAATCCCTTAAATATAGAAATCTGGATGCAATGAAATCTAATAAAAAATTTGAGGCCCCCTAATTAAATTACGTATACAACAATATATAGATCTTTTTTACAGAGATAAAACTTCAGGAAGTTAGATATCTTGAGAGATGAATAGCTATTTCACAGTTTGTAGTGGGCTCAACAACATGTCTAAAAAAGCCTTTCACAATTTAAAAAAAACCCTCAATGGCTTAAGAAAATGTACGAGTCTGTGTCACACAGGAAACTATGCTCGCTTGGTGACTTCCCTGCAGTCTCAGACCCATGTGTACCCCAAATGAAAGCTGCATGTGGTTGCCTGCTTCAGGTGCATGGTCCCCCTCTACTTAGCAACCCACATTCACTCATGCCATTACAGGACTAGTTTATCCCACTCTCTGGGTTTCCACTTATGTCTCCCCTGAGCAACCCCACTGAACCCCGCTCCTGCAGCATGCGCATCCCACTCCAACCACACTCTTCTTGTTGTGCATCTTCCCTGTTGGCTTATGCGCCCTTCCAAGGCAGGGACTGCATTTGTTGGCTCAGCTCGGTGTCCCTGGTAGTTAGCAGGTCTCGGCATTACTGAACGAGTGGGTATCTAGCTAGGATCGACATCTCAGCAGCTCGGAATGGCTCTGGCATTCAATCACTATTTGGCATACACATGTGGGATGAGAGTTGTCTAAGAATAGACCCAGATCATTCTCTAATGGATTCCTTGGTCTCCTTTCATTAGCAGATTGTTCATTAATTATTTTCAACACAGTTGAAGTAAATTTTATTGAGCGCTATGCCAGATATCACCCTGGACATTGCAGATATGGTGATTAACAAGGCCCAGCTTTTGCCCTGTATGAGCAAATCAGATCAAGGATAAGCACCCTGGTAGATCTGTGTTCAAAGGATCATGTCAGTGGCTTTGAACTTCAGCAGAATGAAACTTGGCGCAGAAAGAGGGTGGTCGGATGGTGTTGAAACTTTATCCTGAGCTGGGGTACATTTGTGCTTTTGTTGATCTGTGAAAGTTCAATCATTGACTTGTTAGTATTTCTCAGATATGGAATGGAAGAAGCACACCAACCGGGCAGCCAATATTAAGTTTAGTTTGTGTACAACAAATCTCTTGTGTTCAACATAATTGGAACACAAATCGTCTCTTACCAAATGTTGAAAATCAGACATTTGTCAAGATATGCTAATACAAAATGCATAGAGCTACCTACTTTAAAAAGGTAGGAGAAATACCTAAATTAGGGGACTCGTTTCTTAAAAACTTAACACATTCAGCATTTGCCTGAAAAATATCTCAAATGCACTGTGTAATTTTTGCATGCTATTAAAAGGTCTCTTCTAAACAAAGAGATTGTTTTGCCAAAAAAGACTTATCAAAGTGACTACATCTGCATTGCACTGGATTCCTTCTCAATTCAGCAAGAAGGAAGGGAAGAACGAGGAGGTCAAGGGAAAAACAAACATGAGGAACACGGTGATTGTGCAGAGCCGCTAACGGTTTGGGAAGAACTCTTCACTTGTACATACAGAACTCTTCTATCCTTTCAAAACACAGAGGGTCTGACAAATTGCTCATCTGCGCAGAGAAGTCACTCCTGGTGGGAGCCTGGCGGGAAGTCGGGCAATCTCAAAGGAGTTTGACAACTGCTCCTGTCAACTGCTGGGCAGGTTGACCAACTCTGGCAGCGAATGTACAAAACCATCCTTCTCCACCTTGTACTTCTTCCCTTCAAATCTGTGTGGGCGATCATCTGACAAGCTCTACACTAAACAAGAAGCAGAGTTAAAAGGAATTCACAATGTGAAAGGGGTTTTGTAAAATTTGTCCATTTTCATCTTTGGTGTAAAGGAAACCTGGAGATGGTTGGGATTCATAGAATTTTGGAATAAAAGAATGAAGCCATTTGGGGGTGTCAGGGAGACCACCTACAGCCCTCACAGCAGGCACTGGGTCCTAATCCTTGCTGCGTCTAGGAGGTGGGTCACAATATTGAAGGCAGAGAGCTTAGCGTGAAATCACAGGGTCTAGAGTTTGAATTTGCTATGTATTAGCTGTGCAATTGTCGGTAAGATACTTCCTGTGTCTACACATTAGAGTTTACCAGTTACCAGTTACACATTTACCAGTTTCGTCACTGTTAAAAGAAAGCCCATCAGTAGGCCACTGGACACCCCCTTGCTGAAGGGTTGAGGGGAGGAGACGAACCAATCAGGGTGCAGGGTAGCAACGATGAAACATATAACTTTCCTCTAGTTCTTCAATGCTTCCCCCCCACTATCATGATCCCAATTCTACCTGACAAATCTGGCTGGACCAGAGGATGTACATTGATACAGATAGCAACTGGAAACACACGGAATCCAGGAAAGATAACTCCGTCAGGACCAGTGGTGAAAGGGGCCAGGCCTGGAGGGTGAAGGGAATGTGGGGTGGAAAAGGGGAACCGATTAGAAGAATCTAGGTATTGCCTCCTCCCTGGGGGATGGACAGCAGAGAAGAGGGTGGGGAGAGACGTCGGACAGTGTAATTTACGACAAAACTATAATAAGTTGTGAATTATGAAGGGTTCATGAGGGAGGGGGTGGGGAGGGAGGGGGAAAATGAGCAACTGATATTAAGGGCTGAGGTGGAGAGCAAATGTTTGGAGAATGATGAGGGCAGCGAATGTATATATGTGCTTGACACAGTGGATGTATGTATGGATTGTGATGAGAATTGTACGAGCCCCCCGATAAAATAATTTTTTTTAAAGGCTAAAATTACAATAAAAAAAAGAGGCTCTTAATAGTAACCCCTCCTTCGAAGACCGTTATAGACAGCACATACAATGCCTGCCCCACCCTCTGCTGCACTCCCCTTGTCGGGGATGGGTGCTTCCCAGACTGCGGCCACTACCGCCCCGATTCTGAGCAGGTGCTCGTTCCCAGGGGGCTTTCTGCCTTTCCAGACGGCTCTGTCCTAGGTCGGGCTGATTTATTTCAGATGCAAGACCTGATGCAGGCACATGAATAAACCAAGACGGTTACTATGCGCCTCAAAGAGATAAGCAAGCAGAGCAGCCTGAAGAAGGTGATAAGGCCCAAGGCTAGGGGGCTCACTTACGATTCCACAAAATCACAAAACATAGATTCTAGGCGTGATAAAGTCCTTCTGAGCTCATCTGTGCCAAATGTCTACTTGAGTAATATATTCCTTTATTATCTCCCAATCAAAGCAGGTCTGGCCTTGGCTTGTCAGGGAGCTTGAGAAGAGATGCCATGTGCGGTGAAGGGAGGGCGGGGCGGCGAGAGCTCTGCTGGGCTCGTCCCTGCTCCTCGCTGCTGGAGAGCAGGCGCTCCAGCGAGAGTCTCCCAAGTTTCTCCTAGGGACTAGCCAATATTCCAAGATTCAATGACCTTGATAACCTTAGACAGCCTCTCTGCTCATTGGATAGGCCATCTAGCTAGGGGAAAAAAAGAAGCCAAAAAGCACGAAAATGTTTTCATATACAGTAGAACCCCGGACCTCGATGCTAATCCGTTCTAGAAGGAGCATCGAGATGCAATACCGCCGAGTTCCGAATCAATTTTCCCCTAAGAAATAACTGAAAATGGATTAATCCGTTCTCAACCACCAAGGTTTCACCCTGACCTTGCCTTTTTATAGAAAACATTCCACAGAAATTTCAAAGTAAATAAGTTCAGAGTTAAATAATATAATTTAAATAAGAAACACAACATTTTAAAAGTTTTCAACAACTACAGTATGGCCCATACCTTGAGACGGAGGAGGATCTGGGCTGTGGACACGGACGTGGAGAGGCGGGATGGAGAGAGTCCTTGTTTGGAAGGGGAATCCCCTTCCATAAAATCAACTGGTAGCTGCTTCTCAGGAGGTTTTTTTCCTCCCTTCTTTGCCTTTTTTCACTAGACCTGGCTGGCTTTCTCTCTAAAAAAAATAGTCTGTCAAATGTGGTCAGCTGTTGGCATTTCCTTAACTGTTTCCTAAAGGGGTTTACTAAATTATCAACAATATCGATAACATGGTTAACCAATTCCTTATCATGATGATTCTTTCCTAAAAACTCTTTCTTAGGACTCATGCTTTTTTAAATCTAAAAACAATACAAAAAGCCACAAAACTAAGAAAATTATAGCAAAACACTTGGAACACAGCTGCAAAGGGTTTAAACAACTCATACTAACACCGCCAACTAACGAGTGACCGAAACATGAACTGCTTTTGTTTACAAAATCCACGTGCGTCGGGTCAGATTCTGATGTCTTGTTTGAGCTTGGACGCCAAATTTTCTCGACATTTCATGTGGCAATCCGATTAGGTTGAGGACTGATGCGGTCGAGTAGCCGGGTTCTACTGTATAGTCAGTCTCTGTAAGTCTGTTGTCCCTTGCTCAAGCCTCTGAAGACAGAATGAATTCCTTTTTTCCATATGAACTTGACGGCAGCGATTCAATCCCTGTACATCCTCTCTTCCCCGGAGACATCATCAGACCTGCTGTGGCTCTCTCCTGTTTCCAGCCCTCTCCGTAGAAGATTCCAGCTCCCTGCACCACGTAAGAAAGCGCCCACTATGATCTCATGCTCTGTTCTCTACTCTTGTAACACAGCCGGGCACGTGGTCTCTGTTCTCACCACCCTCAGTCAGAGCAGGGCCGGCCCTGCTGTGGGGGGCACGACCTTGGAGGTGGTTGCTGTTCACACTATGCAAAGGAACCACACATCCAGATGAACAAAGACAACAAGACCCGGGGCCCATGGACTTGACTGCAACTGGAGATAGCACCCAAGCACAGCTCAGGCAAGGCCTAACGTCTCATTTCTAAAAGTTAAGAGAAGTCAAAGCAATTCTCACTGATATGAGAGAGATAATTCTTGGGACTGAATCGATCCATGGTTGCTATTTTGAAGGATGCATAAAGCCGGAGAGGGCTGCGTTGTTACTCAAGAACAGGCCATTATCCCGTATGTATTGCTTTTTCTATCTGTCGTTCACGTTTCTACTCGGAGTCTTTTATATGGTATTTTGAAAGTTCCATTATGTCTTGTCTCAGGAAAGGGGAAAGGAGGAAAGGGACATTGGCCCAATGTTTGTCCTCAACACTAAAGTGTAAGTAACTGCGTGTAGTGGTTACGAGTTGGGAATCACAAGATCAGCAGTTTGAAACCACCAGTGGCTCTGAGGGAGAAGATGAGGCTTTCTATAACCCACAGGGCCAGTTCTCCCCTGTTCTATAGGGTCACTATGAGTTGGCATTAACTCAATGGCAAGAGTTTTTGTTTTGTTTTTTGAGTGAATTTCCTCTGTAGGCCAGGGCGGTAGTGATAAGGGTGTTTAGATCGAAAGAATTTCAAAGACTCCCAAACACAAAATCAAAAACGGACCACCACTGAATCTATTCTGACTCATAGCAACCCTCCAAGACAGGGTAGAAGTGCCCCTGTGGTTTCTGAGACAGGAAATCTTTATAGGACTAGAAAGCCTCATCTTTCTCCCATAGAGCAACTGGTGGTTTTGAACTGCTGACCCTGTAGTTAGCAGTCCAATGTGCTACCCATTATGCCACCAGGTTCCTTAAGGGAATATAGAATCCCTCTGTCTGCTGCTTTCCACTTTTTTAGATCAGATGGGAGCTAAAATGCAAATCGTGTCACCGAAAGAAAGCACTTCATTGCTGCCATCCACCTAAAGGTTTAGCTATCGCGAGAGGCGCCAGGAGGAGTCCAGCTCCTCTGGGAGGCTGGCGTTGACCAAAACCAAACCAAAGGCTGCTTTCCTCATGCCGGCCTGGAGGAGTGCACAAGTAACGGTCCTCCTAAGTGAGGTCAGCCCACCTGCACAGGGCACCTGGTCTCCACAGGCATGGCTGCCATTCTCAGAGGCCACGTGCTTCTTTGTGCTTAGCATTGTCCTTGAAGTGTGGCTATTCTTCTGTAAGTGGGGCGTCCTTTGGCTAATCAGACAGCAGATTAGCCAAAGCTACTACAGCATATCAAAAAACTCCCTTTCCAGGCCAAGTCGTGAATAAAAAAGTGCCTGAGAGCCACTCTCCGCAGTGGCTGCTAAGATAAAGAACCATGAAAACTGGGTGGTAATTGATGGGTTGGGTGAATACATAGTATTTCCTACAATATGCTGGGTCTCAGACGTTATTAAGAATGAGGCTGGACACTTCTTGGTGAGGTCCTTTGATCTGAGAGGACTTCAGTATTCACACTGTAAAGTGAGATGTCATATTCGATCTAAGAGAGGCAGTAGAAAACATATGGATTGACTTCCAGGACATTTTAATGAAGATTGTGGCACTAAAAAAAAAAAAGAGATTTGTTTTCTTCAGATCAGCAATTCTTTATTTTAGGGAGAGGCCATGGAAGGACGAGAGGGTAACGGATACAGGCTGTAATTCAGGGGGGTGTTACAAGTAAGGTCAGGCAGGCCAGAATGATGTGTGTGATCACGTTAGAAATATCACCAGATTCCTCTGGGAGTTGTAAAGGGGCCTTAATTCTTGTCCTGCCAAACATCCTGTAATAGTCTGGTGAGGTTTTATTTATTATCATAGTCAAATTGGACTCTCACGCTCTGGGTAGACCACGGGTGCAGGCTGTCAGTCGCAGCTCCTACAGCCACCAGTGCTCTCGTTGGGCGTCCAGGAAGGGGAGGGCTCCAGAAGGGAGCCTCCAAAGACAATGCCGAGTTCTTTAGGCTGGAGAGGTGCCTGTTGGCTGCTATTAGGCACCTAGTTGGTTTTGCGTTGAAAGGGCCAATTGTTTGTGTGGGATACAAGGCAAGGCGACCAATATCCCATTGTAAAAAATCACACTTCCTTGGTGGGCTAGACACTCTGATTGTTGCCTGGTTTTGATGTATTTTCATAGAGGTGCTTTACATATGTTGAGCCTTGAACAGAAATAATTACAAAGGCTACATATACGAGCATTTCTAATTACTGCATATGCATTCACAATTATATTTGCCTTCACACGTTATCTAGGGTATCAAATTGAATTAAATATGAAATAAGCAGTTGCCATCAAGTTCGTCCATGGTGACCTTGTGTGTTCGAGTCAAACCAGGCTGATTTCCTATGGTGATTTTTTTTTCCAGGGGATCCAAAAATAAATTGGTGGAAAAATGGAATTTAAAAATAAAGGCAGTTCCCCCACGAACCGTTTGAAGGCCTCTCACAGATAGCCATGCCTTTCTCCAAGGCACCCTAGGTGGGCGTGACCCTAAATCTTTCAGTTACCAGCGGAGCAACTTCACCATTTGCACCAACCAGGGACTTCAAGTTTCAATATACCAGACCAAAACCCAAATCCCAAGCTCTCTGCCATCAAGCCAATCCGTACTCATAGGTTTCCAAGATTTTAAATCTTTAATGGGAGCAGACAGCCTCATCTTTCCCCTGTGGAGTGGCTGGTGGGTTTGAACCGGCAACCTTGCAGTCCAGTGCTCACATGATAATGAGAACACAATCTCTTAAGTTAAATATGCACATTAGTTAATATGACAATCTTTTAAAAAATTATGCAAATATTGATCTATTCTCCCAAAATCTGTGTGAAGAAAGAAACAGACACTTTGGCATAATAAATAACTGAAGTATACATGTCCGAGAACCTAGGCCTGCACTAAGAAATAATTCACCTGAACATTCCTTTTGATGTTTAATCTAATTATTTTATTATAGCTTCTTTATCGTAGCCCTCCTGACCCTCAATCATACTTAGTCAAATTTCTACATAAAATACTATGATTAGATCAGTTCTCACTGGAGAGTTAGCTTTAAAATATATTCTAGTAACTAGTAGTTAGAAAATAAAGATAAAGGAGAAAATTTTCGAAGTAGGTCTATTATCCAAGCTAATACAGGACAAAGGTGGCAGGAGAATGGAAAGCCTCACGCTTTAAATACTGAAAGAAAAAAAAGGGGGGGGGGGCTGGGAGTAACATAATAGAGACTGACTAAAATACTTTTAACTGTTGTAAAAGATAATCACCTGGCTGGAAGAGATATTCCTAAATTTGGGCTTTCTATTTCATCATTAGAATGGCTTTTCAAAAATTAAAGTTTCTAAATAAATCTATTGTAATATAATTCTGTGTGACATGGAAGAAGGTCGGTGACACTAAATGTAAAGAGGCAGTATATGGGATTTTGAAAACATTTTTGGCCAATGGCTGAGATTTATAATTGGACAGAGTGAAAACAATCTATTATTTTAAGCTTTCCGAAACCAAGAGTCCCATTAAATTCCTGACTCTTGGAGACAGCTCATGGGTGGGCAGTGTTGAAGCTAAATATGATGCTCAGATATAATTAGCAGAATAGGAGACAAAGAAGCCTCTGTCATCAAAGCCTAATTAGGGTCATGGTTGCCGCTGGTTCTATTGTAACCCCACTCCCAGCTCAGGTCTAGCGTTAGCCTTCCTCCTCATAATCACTTTTAACAGCAAAAGTCTATTTAGGAATAATGAATTTTAATTGATGAAGGTTTTGTCCTTTTCATTTTATGGGGAGATTTGGACACAGTTCGGAAATGCTATCCAGTCTCTGTGGTTCTTTGGCAACTCCGCTGTTGTGAGCAAAATGGTTTAACTATTTGGCCCTAGGACATATTTTAAGAACACTCATGCCTGGCAAGGGCATTGAACAGCTACCATTTAGCAATTCGCCAGACAAAAATAAATAGAGTCACTGCCAACCACAATTTGTGGATCCCAATTTTTAAAATAATTAATGTGAAGCAAAAAGGAATGGGATGCCATTCTTTTGGGTTTTCAATAAAATCAGCAGTTTATAGATTGGAGCAAATTTCTTTCCAAAGGCATCCAATATGTTGCCCCCCCCCCCCCACACACACAATATTTAATCATGTGTCCCCAATCCACATTTAGTTACCTATAAGAAAGCTTAATAAGATGAAGTCTAGAATAACTGCCTTTTGTAATCTACGATTTGGCTTCTAAATACAAAAGTCAGCTTATGGTATTTTCAAACAAGAATGCATTGTCCAGGGAATGATCATGTATAGCTGAAGTGCAGTGAATTCCTTAAAGTGACATTCCTTGCCGTCATCTTGGTAATTCCCATGAATGACTCTGTTCCTGAAGGGTACAGTAAGGTGGAGCAAGACACAGATAGATTATATGATCAAGTTGTGGATGATTCTTAACGGGGTTCGTTGTGATTGCCATCCTGCTGGGTATTAAATGAACCATTTCAGAACGGGATGGGGATTTCACTACCATTAAGAAAGAAGAGCCAGGAATGAAGCACAAGCCTTGGACCTCCTCGATCCAGAGATACAAACAACAGAGGAGTGGCAGAGGACCACAGAAGCAGAATCAAGAACCTAGGCATGAGACAGAGTGGTGCACTCCCCAGCTCAAACAGCAAGTAAAGGCCAGTGTCTTCTGTCAGGAGGCTGGCTTGTGGAGTAGGGTGCCTCTAGGCACTTAATCGGAGGAACTGGGTCTGCTGACATGTGAAACCAGAGTCAATTGCTTTCAGGCTGAGGCTTATGGTGGAATGGCATGCCCTTTGGGCATTTATTGGCAGCCCTAGGAGAGTTGTGTAACATGGACTCAGCAGGGTAGCAGCAAGGGAGCCATGTGGCTGAGAAGCCAAAGACCAGGTCTTCTTCAGACATGACTGAGAAGAGCCTGTCTTGTTTCAATAATTGTGTTCTGAGCATCTGCAACCTGTTTACTTCCTTCGGAAAAAACCCCAGTCATGCACATGTTCTATGCCTTCTATGGGACCATTGCAATGGGAGGGACAGCTGGTGTCAGAATTGATAATGTTGGAGGTGAAGGCATGTCTGACCTCAGCTTCTGAGGAATGGCCTTGGGCAGCGAGGCTGAAAGCGGTGGTTCTCCCCTTCCCTCTTGTGTAGCTGGAGGCGGTCAGATACTCTTGCTCGCCTCACACTTTTTACAACAGCCACAAGAACACTTCAAAGTCTTTATTAACTCTTTTTGCATAAATAGCATGCTGATGACTAAAAGCATTTTGGAGCAACTTGATATAGATAACTGCATTTTCTAGGTTCACAGGAGAATTTTTAAAATTATATTTAATCATTTAAAAAAATCATTTTATTTGGGGCTCGTACAACTCATCACAATCTATACATGCATCCATTGTGTCAAGCACATTTGTACATTCGTTTCCCTCATCATTCTCAAAACATTTGCTTTCCACTTGAGCCCTTGATTTCAGCTCCTCATTTTCCCCCCTCCCTCCCCGTTCTCCCCTTCCTCATGAACCTTTGATAATTTAAAAATTATTATTATTTTGTCGTATCTTACACTGTCCGACGTCTCCCTTCACTCACTTTTCTGTGGTCCATCCCCCAGGGAGGAAGTTATATGTAGATCCCATAATCTGTTCCCGCTTTCTACCCCACCTTCCCTCTACCCTCCCGGTATCGCCACTCTCGCCACTGGTCATGACGGGATCATCTGCCCTGGATTCCCTGCGTTTCCAGTTCCTATCTGTACCAGTGTACATCCTTCGGTCCAGCTGGATTTGTAAGGTAGCATTGGGATCATGATAGGGGGTGGGGGTGGGGGGGGGAGAAGCATAATCATTTTATTGGGGGCCCGTACAACGCTTCTTACAATCCATCCATTGTGTCCAGCACATTTGCACATTTGTTGCCATCATTATTCTCAAAACATTTGCTTTCCACTTGAGAGAATTTTTATATGAAGAACTGAAATGATGCTCACTTCCTCACATATAACTACTAGATGTTTCTGTTATTTTGCTTAAATGATTTAGAATGCTAGTGAACAAAAGGACGGACACACAGGCATATGTAATTAGATTGTTTCCCTTTTAAAAAAATTATTTTCTTTGGGAAAATAAAACAGACTTGTTAGCAGCAGGTTTTTGCTTTTGGACAGCTCAATGATCGCTTAGCTGTCCACCTGTTCTTGCCAAATTCTCCACACTGGCAACAGAGTCAAGGCAGGGGGCTCTCGCTGGCTCTCTAGCCTGGCTGCAACATCCTCTGGGGAGGGCAGAGTGGGTCAGATGGTTTCCAGGGGGCCTTTTACCTGCTCCTGCTAGTGAACAAATTTTGTTGGCTCAAAACACAAAACTGTACCTCGTCTGCTCCCAAATTAAAGGTCATTGCTACCGTTTTCGTATACACTTGACTGAACACACATTTGGAGTTAAAAAACCCAGCTAACCCTCCACCCCACGGCTGAAGAGGGAGTGATTAAGGAAATAACACCAAGAGAAAATGCATAGGCACAGAGCCTCTCGATTAGTTGCTTTGTGTTTTTTTCTCCCCAGCTGAAGTTCTCCAAGTTGCGGGAGTTCCGAATTGACGCCCGTGAGAGAAAGATAGGGAGAAGGAGGGCAGTTCTTCCCCTGTGGGTGCCCAGCTGCTTAGCCTCTGCTTGCCCCAGGCTGCTGGCCTTCCTTCCAGAAGGTTGTCCTTGAGCTCCTGCTGTTAGAGACTCACAGGCCCACAGCCTGGTGTCGGGGCATCCCTGCCATCTTCTGCTTCTGGGAATGTGTGTCTCGCTTTCCTGCCTGTGCCGGGCCATCCTCGGTGCATGCTCACAGACCCCGCGCTCCCAGAGTGTTCGGACTTCGTGTGTCCAAACTGTCTGGCTGACTTTACGTTTTGTTTCTGAAAAGCCAAGTCTTCCCCAAGTCACTTTAGGACTAGATCCCTAGAATTCTTTCCGAAACAAAAGGACCCTGCCTGGCTGTCTGCTTGAATGTGTAAACATCCTTCACCCTGCTTGATAGGTTTAAAACGTAAATGAATAAATGTGTTCAGGGGAGTGAGAATTGCAACTGGAAGGGCAAAATGCACACTTCAGCTACCTGTACAAAGACAATTTAATCCCAGGTGCTACGAGAACACTGTCCCCCACTGGCTATAAACAGGACATATTCTTAGTTCTAATTAATTAACTTTATTAACTCGGAGCTGAAAGGAGGTGGCAACTTAAACAAGGAAATAAAAAGCAGTGGGACTCGTCAGACTAGTTCCATATAACTGCTTTTTACTGACAGTAAAAGCACAGCCACTTACTTATTACGCGTAATAAAGCAAAATAGATGCTTCGGAAGACCAAAGGCAGTTTACACACCGAATACACTAAGAAAAACCCAAACCAAAGGCACCCCTTTTCTCTTCATCCAGTGCAAATGCAAGTTTATTTTGCTTGATATAGAATTAAGAGTGAAGTTATCCCAGATGAGGTAAAATACTGACCTCTGCATACGAAAACCTTCCTCGGCCCATACATGAAGATCTTTGTTAAAAGTTATGGATTGTCATAGCAAAGAAGTTATGATTCTATTTACGAACTCAACAAAGCCAGACATTTGTTATCTGGGAAGTTCCAGAAACAGCGGTTGCATTCAGAGTCAGAATTACGTGGGGGAGACGAGCGAGCGCTCTGGCTTGGACTCAACCTGTCAGCGGCACCGTAAGACAGCCTACAGTCACATCACCGGAGAAGCCCACCCCACACACATCCTGCAGACAGCGTGTATACATTCCTACAACGTCGTTCTTGGAAATGTGCTCAAGGACTTTAGAGTCTCCCGCACGATCGACTGAGCTTACCAGTCCTTTCCTCAGAGAGTTGCATGGGTTTGCTACTAAAGTGGTGGCTCGTTGATTCTGATGAAGGAGAAACATGAGCCCCTGCAAATAATATACTTAGATAAGTAGCAAGGCGTGAGGCTGATGATTTGACATTCATTACTGTTCAAAGTAGTAAAGTTAAAAAAATACAGCGACTTAGAAAGATGCTATTTGCTTAAGGACACATGGCTGAGCACATGGCCACCTACCTGCTCTCCGCAGCATTGTGTGCAATTTAAGCCCCAGATATAGCACAGATGAATGCCAGCAGGCAAAAAAAGCATTAGCGCCCATTACAATCCTCAGCAAGTCAAAGCCTCAAGTACGTGGCAAAGGCCTTGCAATCATGTATTTAGCTTTACACTTCTAATATATATCATAATTTAGAACAATATAATGTCACTTATATAAAAGCAATTTTTTCAAGTGTTATAGCTGAGAGCATGGATTTATTTTTGGCCTAATCATTTTTTACCAGTTTAATTTATAAAGCGCGTAATCTTGCTAGCAGGGCTTCAATTTCAGGAGCTAATTCGTTTTTAGAAACAGGGCCAAGAAGTTCCATTTCCTCTCTTCTGTCGCTTTCTCCATTACAGGCTTCCTCCTTCTCAACAGCCTTGGTCCTCCCGGTCGGCGGAATGGTGTCTACATTACAATTAAGCTCCTTGGTGACCGTGGTCCTGGTTGAGTTGCAACTGATTCTGCGGTGTGGATGTGACCCTTCTGTTGGCGGCACTTTCTGATTTTCTACAGTAAGGAAGAGAGAAACATAAAACTCACCACAGTGCAAACCAAGACGTTTATGAAACAAATTTAAAACACTTGTCCGCAGCAGAACAAGTCCTCTTAGACTAAACTGGAAAACAAAAGAAAATACAACAAACAATTGCTCTCTTCAACCGAGTCAGGTAGATTTAAAAGAAACATGCAGCAGTGAAGAGTAAACTAAAATCAAATGGGTGACATCTTCATCGGAACTGATGTTCATTTTCTTCTTCCTGTGTCCTGGAATGCCTTTCCCATGGCTTTTGTCATGACATGGACCATATTTCACTCAGGTCTCTGTTGACATGCTATCTCCCTAGAGAAGCCTGCCTTAGTTAAAGCCTGCCACTTAACTAGCACTCCCCTTTCGATGACTTGCTATATTCTTTTGCCCCTCACCTTTTCCACCTGCCCTCCCATGGACACGCATTTATCGGTTCAGTCTCTTCACTAGAAAGAGCTGCATGCTCTATGGGAGCAGAGCTTTTCTTTTAAAGATCGGTGTGTCCCGGGGCCTGGAATGGCACCCGGGCACAATACCCCCTTGGCCAGCAGTAGACTCTGACTCAGGTGGACTTGGTGCGTGTCAGAGGAGAACGGTGCTCCACTGGACGTTCAGTGGCTGGTTTTTCAGACGTGGATCACCAGGCTTTTCTTCCGAGGTGCCTCTTGGTGGACTCTAACCACCAATTTGCTGGTTAGTAGTCAAGCACATTAACTGTTCATGGCACCCAGGAATGCTGTGTGCAAAACCAACTCAAGCTCACTATCAATGAGTCCATTCTGACTCACAGTGACCCCAGAAGACAGAGTAGAGCTGCCCCTGTGAGTTCCCAGACTGTTAACTCTTTATGCCAGTAGAAATCCTCATCTTCCTGCTGAGGAGGAACTGGTGGTTTTGAACTGCCAATCTTGCAGTTAAAATCCCACTGATAACCTCTATGCCACCAAGCAGCATTCAATAAGTATGTGTGGGGTAAAGAAATTATTTCTGTACTCTGTGATGAAGATAAACATTACTTTGAATAATAACAACATTAATTTCCCATCTGTAAAAAGCCCAGGAGGAGTCTTTATAATAGAAATGTAACAAAACCAATGATTTACTTTAAAACACTGGTGCTCAACCTTCCTAATGCCGCAACCCTTTAATACAGTTCCTCATGTTGTGGTGACCCCCAACCATAAAATTATTTTTGTTGCTACTTCATAACTGTAATTTTGTTACACTTATGTTTTCCGATGGTCTTAGGCAACCCCTGTGAAAGGGGCCGCGACCACTGGTGGAGAACCACTGCTTTAAAAGAAATATTAAGCGAATGTGGCAGGCAAATTGTTAAACCTTCCTAGCAAACCAGAATTTTCACAATTTGTCAAATATAAACACATGTGCATATAGCTGTGTACATGTAAACCTGTACACATGTCTCTATTAGTAAGGGACAAAGCTCACGACTTGTTATGGCAATAAGGAGAGAGCTAGAATTAATGGCTCTGGTGGACCGACTTTCCCAAGGAGCACTAGATTTGGTTTGGTTTGTTTGTTTTTCATTAACTGGTTCTTATTTCACAAAATCTTAGAAGTGATCTCTTCTGCAGATCTGAAAACTGAAAAAAGACACCTTTGATATTCATGTAACCTTGAACAGGGCTGGGAAATGGCTTCGACAAACTTGACATGACATTTAAAGTTTTTTGGTTATTCACTGAGAGATGTTCCATTATCCCAATAGTAATGGCTCTGGAGCACAAGCAGTCACTCATGACAGTGTATTTTATGTGAGTGTTGAAAATTCCTACCGAAAACAGCTTGTACATGAAAAGGTGGCTGCTGAAGATATTTACTGCACTGTCATTTCCTGGCCAGGGGCTTCCCGTGATGGATGAGTATTTTGTACACTTTCTTGGACAATCTCTACAAAATTTAAAAGTAGGATCACCTTTTAGCTGTCGAAAAAAAATGAACACACTTTCCTATCACCTCCATCAGGTAGGTAATTGTTACTTAAAAATCACCATTTAAGAAAGCAGTGATTTTCCTCCTAGAGTAGTTTATGCCCTGTAACTTATAATGTGCATATTGCATTTGTGGGAAACAGCAAAACTGACAGGGTGCCTCTGCAGCTCCCATGACCTCAGACACACCCCCTACTCCCCCACAGGTGCCCACCTGCACCTGCCTCAAGGTGTGTATGAAAATGGCATTTGTCGCCATGACAAAGCTTCCCCTTCCTTCGCCCCAAATCGTCCTTTCTTTCTTATTGAGCTTCCAGTAAACTACTCTGTCATATGACAATATCGTCAACTACCAGGGTTATTTGGCAAGTGGGCCACTCCACTTAAACATTTGGAGAGAGTGTGTGTTAAGAGAGAGAAGGTTCAATTGTAGAGTTAGGGTTAGGGAAAGAAAAAAAAAGAACAACAAAAAAGAAACAGTTCAATTGTCTAAAATACGGATCTGGATAGTATATCCAGATCAAGATTGTGTATGTGGATACATCTGCAAGTGGATACGTAGGTAATAGACCCAGCTGAACAGGTATAGGAAGGAGAATGAAACTATGCTACCACACCCCACACACACACACGTTTGACAGAGGATATTTCTACATATGTATTTATAAGCTATGAATATACATATGAAGATAAAAGAGCATCCACAGGGCAAGCAACCATCCCACCCCAGGTCGATGGGGGCGGCAGCTGTTTGCAGAAGGCAGGAAGGGGGAGGAAGGAGGGAGCAGGGTAGTGAGTGGTCAGCACAGGGGGAAGTGGGAAGAGCGTGGTTATCTTGTTGGGATTGCGATCAGTATTATGATTCCAAATGCTTAGAAATTGTTGAACTTGAAAACCAATCTTCTCTGTAAACTTTCACACAAATCACAACGAAAGGTTTTAAAAAAAATAACTCAGGATTTTCTTTACCATTGGCTTTAATAAATTATGGCCCTTCTTTGAGTCTCAGGTTCCTCAAGGACAACAAACCGGGGCCAAGGATCAATCTCAAAGAGTAGCTGGAGCATTCAAGGAAATAATGAGGTGGCACCTGTGGCCCAGGTGTGACTACTTGAGGACACCTGTCCTTCCCTTCTCCTTCAAAGCTTCTTCAGGGACCTTCTTCTAGCCTAGGGTCAGGGTTGGGTGGAGGCTCTGAGCCCTCTGACTTTACAGGCCTGAACTACCGTTTCATGGATAGCTGACATTCCTGCAGTCCTTCGTTTCTAAGTCACTGGTTGCCCTTGGTGCAGCATCACCCCATTTCCTAAATCAAAAAGGTGAATGCAAAAGGAGGTTAGGCCACTTGCTTAGACTTAGTTACTGACTAAATCAATGGCAGAAGTCTCCGGGGACATTCAGGCTGTCTTGAGGAAATTCGAAAAGCTTTTGCCAAAGGAAAGTGCTAAGCAATTCAAAGCCCTGTTTAATCGTGGTGTCCTGCACTTTGACTTCCAAATGCCTTCTGACACATTCAGTTCTCTCAATAACTTTGCAAAGCACCGAGTAGACCTCTGTCAGCCACTTCAGCAGAGCGTGTCAAGGTCAACACAGTCTCTTCTTTCCTGGTATTGCTAAAATTCATGATGACCTTCAAGTCTGACCCCAGTTCCCCCATAATTCCCTAGTCTGTCCACTGCACCATTCTTGGAAACAACTATTTCTCCACTTTTCCGCTCTTTCCAAGACTCCATTATGTCCGCCCTCACTCCATTTACCTCTGAGGAGCAATCACACCTACCACCGACCACCACGCACGCACGCACGCTCCTGCGAGGATCACTCCCATTAGCATGAAACAGTCTTTTGGGCTCCCTTCCGAAGTCGCCCCCTCCATCTGAGAACCAGACCCCCAGAGCTCATGTCCTCTCCTCCAGCCTCTGGTGACACTCAGCGTACAGACCTATTGCAGCACCCTCCGATCCTTGGGAGTGGGGGCCCTTTGACCCCACACCCTGTTCTCATTCACCATCGAAACCCTTGGCTCTCTTCAGAGCAAACTTCTTCAAAGAACTGTTCAGACGATGGTTCCCATTCCTCCTTTCCCATTTTTCCTCGTGAATCCCTCCCAATGCTTTCGACCTCACCCTCTGACACAGCTCTTGTCAAGGCGATGCAGGAGTGGCATGCTGCTGCAAACAAGGGTCACCTGTCTCTTAGATACCTTAGTCTTCCATGATTTGAGCTTCCACTATTTCATTTTATCCGAGGACGAAATGACCAGCAGACGCAGGGCTTTCCTCTCTGCGCTCAGCCTTTGGACTTCTTGGGGAGGCCGGGGAAGGAGTACGATGGGAGAGCAATGCAAGCGAGGCGTCCCTGCTCAACATAGATGTGGGCTTGTCGTGGGGACCACATGAGAGGGGAAAACGTGGTGGCATTTAACTCCTCTGGGGTCTCAAGTGGATGACCTTTCTTGAGAAGCAACAGGCAAGGTGGTGTAAAGAGGAAAGGGGGCATTCCTGAGACCACTGGAGAAATAAAAGAGAGAATGTACAAGGACCACTTCCAGAATGAGCTCACAGTTCTGTTACCAATTTGTAGGTGACCGCTCTTTACCTCTAGTGCACACATCTCCTTCACACCCCAGAAGCCCGAGTGAGTCCTCCACTTAGTTCTCTCGGCTGTATTTCAGGCTACGATAGACCCGATTTGTGGACTAGGGCAATCACAGCGTGGATTGCAAGCAGATAAATGAAGGGGCCTTAGTGAAGTCTCACACCCACTATTACATTGTGGTTCTACTGGGCACTCAAGTGCCAACTCTCATGGTCTCCGGGGGAAATATGTCTACAGGTAGGGGAAGTTCCCAAGTTAAAAGTTCAAGTTTATTTAGAAACTTTATTTATGAAGCCGGATAAAGGCCACATGTCTTTTGCTGTTATATTATTTTAAAGGAGTCTGCAAATGGTGCAGACGGTTAATGTGCTAAGCTACTCCATGAAGGGTTGGCAGTTAGAGTCTCCTCAGAAGTGCCTTGGAAGAAAGGCCTGGTGATGGACTTCCATCCAAAACCCACTATGCAGCAGAGTTTGCCTTATGGGTTTCCAGGAAGCTGACCAGTAGTCACTGGCCATTGTTCAAAAGTATGCTATTGGTGGCATTATGTGGACTGACTAATAGACACAATTTTCATAAAAACCCACGAACTTCAGTTTCTAAATATGTGACTTCCAAATAACAAGGGGCACCACAACCCCATAAGTTGAAGAGAACCCTCTGTAGGAGCTCCGAGGCATGACATAAATGGGAAAATTGAGGTGTGTAGGCTCATAATTTTAATATGAAATAAGATCAATTTAAATATAAGACACACACGGGCACATGAATATTTTTCCGAAGAAAGGAAAGACTGGAGCATGGACAAAGAGCTAGGTATTTTCTTTCTCAAACCCTAACCAAAGCACACTTCCTAAACTGAAAGTGGAGTCGGATGAGTCCCTAATTCTCCAAAGAGTGAAAGCCTGTGTCTTCTTTTAAGAATCCAATCCATGCCTTTTCCCCTCTGTAAGATAAGTGATGTTTGTGAAGGTAAGTCTGATATATCCAGGGCCGCTGGCGACTGTACTACTGAACGGCAAGACACCAGCTGCTGTTCTCAGCACCAGAGAAGTGAAGGAATCCAATCCACACATCTTGTGTTTGTGTTTTTGTGGAAATAAACAGGGTATGGATCCATGGTATTTCCCTTTTAAGACAGGAAAATACTCTTACAACTTTGCTTTAATTCTTCTTAGGATTCTTACTTGAAGATTTAGTTCTAGACTTCTACTGCAATTCCCCCCTCCCGGCCCGAGATTAAATGAAAATGCTGAAAATTGTTGAAAATTGAATGGGTCTTAAATATAGAGAATTCCACTGGATATAAGAACACAGGTGATAACTTCCATCCATTGTTGCGTCCCGCCCATGACCTTCGTCAAACTGTAGATTCGGATGACACAGAAAGCGACGGAACCGAAAAACCAAAGACCACCACCCGAGCAAACATTCCCATTGTTCCCCAAGGGGAACAATAGAAACAGGAAGCCAGGAAGCTGACCCAAAGGACAGGAAACAGAAATGTCTGTGGCTTGGCACGGGAGGGAGGAAAGCCAGCCGTCAGTCCACAGCCGGTGTGCTTCGGAAGCTGAGGGGGCAAAGGGAAAACCTCCTCTGTAGCAAGAACGACCAGCTGACTCGGCAGGGGCTTTATCCTTTAAGTCAGTATTGATCCCCCATCACATTGTGGTTCTAGTGGGCACTGGCTTCTTCTGAGTGCCACCTCTCAGATGAAATATATAATTGAGTCCTTGCCTTTTGTGGTCAGTGATGAGCCGGGGGCAGCTTTGACAAGAGGTGGAAATACAGAACTCTGGCGTCCTGAGCTGAATGCACCTATTCCTTCTTCCTGAAGTTTGGGCTCTCCTTACAATTCATTCCCCCTTGCTCTTCACTATTACCTAGTCTCCTAAGGAGCTGCTGTGTCTCGTCCTAGCAATGCCTTTAACTGGATGAAAGGGGCAAAATATGACCCATAAATATCCATTTTTAAGGCACCATTGGGTCCATATGATAGTAAAATGTGTGACATATATATGTTTTTAATCTATGCAATAACTGAAGTCAGCGCCGGCCACCAGCAGCCCATGTCCCTGTGGCTTTCCTTACCGCTGATTTACAGATGTTATAAATCATTGTCTTTCTTGGTTTCAGTTTCCTGTTCATCTCATGTATTGAAAATGTTAAAAATGATACAAAGAGGAAAAGGGCATCTTATATATAGTTAAACTATCTTAAGCACGCCACAAAACTCATATTAAAACCAGTCCCATTAAAACAAAAACAAAGCAATTTCTCCCCCAATTCAAATAAAATGGACAAAGCAGAAAATGATTTAAAAAAAAGATAACTCTGCTTAGAGGACATAATTGATAATTGAACTAGAACTTTTCTGCAGAAACCCATTATATATAATTTTTTAGACTTTGATTCAGCCCTGTTCTGGATCACTTCCCTTGGAATAAAAATTCAGACAGAACTATCCTTTTGTACTTTCCTATGTTAACCACTGACAATGAGTTGACTGCAACGTAGGTGACCTTACAAGACAGAGTAGACCAGCCCAATAAAGTTTCCTGGACTATAAACTTTAAGGAAGCAGACTGCTACACATTTCTCCCATGGAGGAGTTGGTGGGTTTGAACCACCAACCTTTTGGTAAGTGGCTGAGACTTTAACCACTGTCTTGCCAAAAATGCAAACCAGACTCACTGCTACTGACTCAATGCTGACTCCCAATGACACCTGTGGGTTTCTGAGACCCTAACAGTTCTGTTCACAGGAGTAGAAAGCCCAGCCTCTCTCCCGAGGAGCTTCTGAACTCCCCACCAGGTGGATAACAGTCCTCCGCGGAACCGCTTCACCGCCAGGCTCCTGTCAGGAGGAAACGCAAGGTGAGGCCGCTCAAGGTGCCCAGGGTAAGTCTCCCCTTTTCCCTCTCTGTGGAATGGTGATGTGAAGTGCTTGTCTTTCAGATTTGAAACATTGGTAGTTGAGGTGGATGTCCTTCATAATTTTGTCTTCATTATCTTTTTGACCTCTCCTCTCAGCTGCTGGCAATGCCAATTTGGCATTAATCCCTGTTGAAACTGCTCCCAAAACAAGGTTACCAAAACCCTACTGTTCCATGGCTCGTTTTCCTCTCATGTTTGCAATATTTTGGAGTGTTATTCATAGCTGGGACTATGATGATTGAATATCATTATAATTGTTAATCTCAATATCATAATGCTATCTCAAAGCACTCAGCTTTGACCTCAAAGGTCAGTGGTTCAAAGTCATGGAAAAATTCCAAGTGAGAAAGATCTGGAGATTTGCTTCCATAAATATTATGGAACAAACAAGAGAAAAATACTGTGCCTACACAGTCCTACGATAACAATGATCTATAAGTCAATGCAGGGGTGGACATGCAGGCTGAATGAACGTGGGAGGGAGAGGCGGAATGAATGGAAGAATATATGCCCCTTTGACAGAGGATATGCTGACACGCTGTCCATGAATGTGGGGAGCATACGGGACAACATTCCGAAAACGTTGGTACTGTATAGCCAAACACCTTGAGGAAACACGTCCATGGGTCTGCGGACTTAGGGCCATAATTTTGGCTGTCACCCAGGTCAATTCACATAACATAACCCATAAAGAACATGTTCCACATCGGTGTCGATGAGTCGTGACTGAAGTCTTCAAAGGTTTTCAATAGCCATCTAAGACCTCATTGTGCAGCTAAGTTGTCGCTTCTGTGCAAAGAAGACCGCCGACAATGAGACACTTGGAGACTAATGTGCTCTGAGACCCGCATAATGGGGTGGCATCTGTCTCCATTGCTAACTGCTCCGAAAGGGGTCCCTATGAAGGGCCTGGACCGAGTAGGGGAAAAATGTGGAAAACTTAAAACCATAAACAAATGAAAACAAAACCCAGCTTGTTGGTTGGATGGAGACTGGTTGACCCTTCATCATCCTCAGCCCGGAACTAACCTAACCCCTGTGACTCCATTCTCAGCCCAAATAATGCACGGGTCTACACGGGAAGACAGGAACACTGGGAGGCACACGATCTGCAGTAACCAACTGTTTGAGATGAAAAAGGTAGCATTTACCCATGGACAAAGTTGAGTAGTTTAGGACAGAAAGAGAAATGGAAATGGGACAAGGGGAAGTCGTGGGATAAGTGAGACACCTGTGCTGCGAGGATTGCCATCTGTGGCATGAAACAAATGTGTAGGAATGGTCGAATGGAAAACTGATTTGCTCTAGAACCCCCACCCAATTCACGATGAAAAAGATGACGGCCAAGAAACGCCCGTGGGTCAGTTCTACTTCCTCATGTGCTTTGCTGAGTCGGGATTGACAGGATGGCACACTGCAGTCGTTTGCAACCTGCCTCCCCGCTGCCTCACGTTGATGTCTTTGACTCATAACACCTTTATGAGAGAGGAGTTACAGGCACGTTTCCTCGTTTAGCAAAAGTCCTCAGATTCCAGAGTAACATGCTCTATGATAATATGGTCCTTTACCACACCCACTAGTTTTACAAAATAATTCTAATTTCTAACTCCAAGACAATCGTGGTTCTAGGTGTGGACATGCCCATAGTTCCATCCTTAGGCCGCTTCTCTGCCCTTTCTTTATGCTTTCCACTCAGATCATGAATGTGGCCATGTCTCTTCCACCCTCACCCCCAGAGCTATTTGGAAATGCTTACTACATTCCTTGATTGTTCTCATTCCGTTTCACTTGAACGTGCTTACGAGTCACCGGACCATCAAACACAGGTTCTGATTTCTCTGGGGGGGCCTAGGATTCTGAGTTTCTAGCAATGTCCAAGTGGCAGCCTTTCGAGGCGAGTCAGAGATTGCTTTCCCCGTTATCACTCGACTTCCAGATGATGAGAAAGACTGAAGTGTGGAGAGCTTGCACTCAAGTCTTCTGGCTTCCGGTGCAGCACTTAGTCCACTCTCTTCTGTGGTCCCTTTCCTTCTGCCTTATTGCCCCAGGTCCTCATGCTTACGCTGAACAGTTCACATATTATCTTCCTTCAACTCACCCATTGCACGTCCCTCAATGTGCCAATACCTGCCCCCCCCCTCCTTCTTTCCTAACCCTCTGTCCTCTATCCGTGGGCAAACGTTGTCCTTTTAATTTGAAGTGGCTGAACGCTGTCACAATTTATTCAACAGTCTCTCCAGAGACGATAAGTTAGAGTATGGTGAGGTAAATTCATTACTGAATTCACTGAGCATTCAGCTGACTTTGCTTGGTGCCGAGTCCTACAGCAGTTAGGACCCTGTCATTGCTTTCATGAGTATGCCAAATCATATTAATGTGGGGTTTCAAAGTCCTGGGGGGGTAAAAGGGGGACGGGAATCAAAGATAACTAGGGTATCCTGTGCTGCCCTTACTACTGTTGAGTAGATTTCGGCTAAGAACGACTCCACAGGACAGAGTAGAACTGTCCCCAAGGGTTCCCTGGGCTGTGATCTACATGGAAGCAGGCTGCCAAATCTTCCTCCGATAGAGCTGCTGATCAGTTTGAACTGCTGACCTTTCCATCAGCAACCAAATGCTTAACCACTGTGCAACCAGGGTTCCTAGTCCAGAAGTATAAAATCATTATGTGTTCACATAGTTCTTTGCAATAAAACTTTAAACAATTTCCATGTAGTCTTAATATTTAAGGTTAGTTTTAGTATAAGCTTACCAAGTTTTGTTTAAAACAATCAGTTTTTATTCATTAGAGAATTTAATCCTGGGACATATCTGTGCTAGAGACCATGTGAACTTAAAATAATTTCATATATGACTACAAACACAGAAATATTTCCTTCTTCCAAGCTGATCACTGGGTATGTACAATATTAACCATATCTAAAGAATGAAGAATAAAAACAAACAAACTCAGTTCCATCTTGCTCTGACTTAAATTGCAGGTCTGCATAAAGAGAGCAATATGATCGAGGAGTAAGGAAACCATGAGTTTATGTCAATATGAGTTCATGTTCACCCGACTCTGACTTCACTATCTAGCATGCATGCCAAATCATGGCTAGGTGTAGAGAAATGTGTGCTGGCTGAGATTAACAGGGAAATACAGTGTATTTGCAGAAAGAAATATGTCCTGAATACTGGGGGAGAGGGGTAGGAATTATAAAATATTCTTATTAAGCTAATAAATGAACACTAACACCACTGGTCTACTGGTTTGTTGTTCTGTGGTGGTTTATGTGTTGCTGTGATGCTAGGAGCTATGCCATTTATGTTTTAGATATCAGCCGGGTCACCTGTGGTGAAAAGATTTCAGTGGCATTGCCAGAGTAAGACAGACTAGAAAGAAGAATGCGGAGATCTGGGAGAAAAAGTAAAAATAAGACCAATGAGCATTTTATTACATAATAGAAGCAGAACACTGTCTGATACAGTACCAGAAAAATGAGCCATTCCGGTTAGAAAGTACTCGAAATATGTCAGGGAAGAGCTGCTTCCGCAAAATAGAGTTGCTCTTGCTGACTAGGATGGAGTAAAGCTTTGGGGACCGTCATTTGCTGATGTAGCATGACTCCAAATGAGAAGAAAAAGCAACAAACATAGATTTGTAATCAGAACGTGGAATGCAGAAGCCAAAATCAAGGAAAATTAGAAATTGTCAAAAAGTAACTGGACTGCTTGAAGATCAATCTCCTAGGCATTATCACTTTTTAGGTTTTCATTTTTTAATAAATAAACAAATCACAGATGTGTCAATTTAGTCGTGAGTGTTAAAGTTTCAGCATGAAGCTTTCCCCCCTGATAATCTACAATTGAGAAAATTGTATTCTTTGGGGAAATGGTGTGATTTCTTAGGCTAACACAGGCAACAAAAAAGAATAAGGATGGATATGTGAAACATCTCACAACATTGATCAAGCTGGGGGACAAAATGCCAAACAAAATAAATCAACCACAAAAGGACAAACCGTACCTGAGACTGCTTTGATAAAAACTAAAGAAAGTTTCTAGAGAGAAAGACAGAAATCTTTGATGGAGGTTACTGGGGAGGGAAAGGGAGAATGGTTGCTAATGGGATAGTAGGCATGTGTCAACTTTGGTGAAGAGCAAAGCAATACTATACGGGGAGTTAGCATATCTTGACCTAAACAAAGGAATACACTGAGAAGAATGAAAAAGCATAGAATAAAATAAGCAATACTGTAAATAGTGATGGCAACATCCACAATGCTACACCAATAGTAAAAACAAACAACAATTTATAAGCAGCTACAGAGGTAATAGGTATGCTGAATAGGGGTAGGAGAGCGTATAAGAGTACACCCACATACATATGTGACATAGTTAGTTTATTGTGCCAGCCTGGCTGATAAACACATGTGGGACTAATTGAAGGGCGGAGAGATAAATGGCTTGGTGAGCCTCGCCTTTCTTGTCTCTCACTCTTTGATCATCGGACAAGTGTGTGGCTGCCTTGCTTGTTCTGTGCCTCAATTTACAGGCTACACTACCTGTGGGACGCCTAGCCTGTGGACTGTGTCGCTGTAAGTTGAGGTCCCTTTAAGACCACACGATTGGAATGTACATCTCTGGAGCTGGGGACTGACGGTTGGTGACCTGGCTGATAGTTGGTGACCTGTCTTGCTGTTTGCTGCCTGTGCTGAGATAGCCTAGCTCTCTCTCTACAGAGGACTACCTGGAGGCCCTCAAGACTTAAAGGACTGCCATTGTCTCACAACTCTCACGGGAGTGAGTTGCACTGAGCCACTTGTCCTGCTTTATAATTTAACTGTTCACTTCTTGTATTATATATCTATCTATCTGTATATAATTTAACTGTTCATTTCTTCTGTTATATATATATCTATCTTTATAAAATTATTAGCAATCTGTTTTTGTCTCTCTAGAGAACCCTGTCTAACACATGTTGGTACCAGGAGTGGGGTGTTGAAGTAGCATTACTAGTGTTAAGACTAATCAGGCTGGAGAGCCAATTTAAAAGAAGCCCATATTTATGATTTTCTTTCTCTAGAAGCACTCCTGTTTGGCTATGGGTACTTTTACATATATATTTGTATGGACAGAATGTATATTCATATATGTATCACAGCACATAGGGGAGGCAATCATAGATGATTCCTAGACACACCCAAACCCTTAGTTGCTGGGTTGAGGTCCCCAGTCTTGAGGTCAATTGGCAGAATATACTTTATAAAGAAAACGTCCTGCTTCCTACTTTCGTGGTGACTCTTGGGGTCTTATGTTTGTGACCAGCCATCTAAGCTACATTTACTGGTGTCGCTCGCTATGTCTGAAGCAAAGGCGAATGAAGACAACCAAAGACATAAGACTTAAAGGGACCACATAAGCCAGAGCCTCCACTTCCCGTGATCAGAAAGGTTAGATGGTGCCCAGCTACCAGCATTGCTTACTTCTCATTGAGATCTCAATAGAAGGTCCTAGACAGTGTGTGTGTGTCGGGGTGGTGGGGGAGAACAAAATTCAAATTAATTTAAAAGACCAGATGTACTGGTCTGACCGAGACTGGAAGAAGATTATTTCTTGCCCAATGTAATTATTCTAACCACTCCCAGGGCCTACCTCGCAACCAAGTACTAGACTGAGCGATGAAATACACAACGACAACTATGACGGAAGTTCTCCTTTGGACAACCGAGTACATGAGAAAAAATGGGCAGCCTGCACCCAAAAGGAAAGAGGAGGAGGACGAAGCAGAAAAACTGGGCAAATGAAAAGGGGTGACATATGTGGAAAGGAGGGGAGTGCTGGCGCATCGTGGGGGTTGAAATGAACGTTACAAAACAATTTATGTATACACTACGAGATGTAAAACTCATTTGCTCTGTAAACTTACTCTTAAAGGACAATAACATGCTAAAAAAAAAGACGAGACAAGAATTGGAGGAAGGAATACAGTCCCTATACCAATAGTCAACATTCAACACTTTAGGAGGTAGCACATGAAACGGTGTCTCACGTATTTTGGACACGCTGCAGGAGAGACCAGGAGAAGGACATTGTGCCTAGTTAAAGTAGAGGGGCAGCAAAAAAAAAAAAAGAAAAAAAGGAAGGTGTTTGACAAGCTGGATTGACTCAGTGATTCCAACAGTAGGTTCAAACCTAAGGACAAATGTGGGGCTGGCTTGGGACGGGAAGTGCTTTCCTTCTGGTGGACATAGGCGTGCTGCGCGTCAGAACTGGTTCAATGGCACCCGACAGTAATATGTGATCAAGAACTAAGACTCTTAGGGAAGAAGCCCAAGCTGCACTGAGGGCGTTGACCAAAATAGCTCCAGAAAGTGACAGACACAAAGTGATGCACTGCTGGATGCAAAAAAAAAAAAAAAAAAAGGAAGGCAGATACCTGGAATGCATGCTGGAAAAGATCCCGCTAACGCTGAAACCAACGGAAGCTAACCCCCCAGACTGTGGGGATGATTGAAACCTCACTGATAGCACGTGCAAGTCAAATTTGCTAATAAATTCAAAAATGGCTGCAGCAGGGCACCCACAAAACACCTGTCAGGATTCCAGGCTGGATTCAGCAGAGATGATGGAGCAAGGGAATATCTCTGGTGACGTCCCATGGGACGTGACTGACAGCAGAGAATAGCACGACCGGAAGATGTTTCCTTGTAGTTTAGGGACTCTGCCAAGGCATTAGACAGTGTGGGTGATGACAAATTATGTACCACCTTGTGAAGGAAGATGGGAATGCACTAGAAGTTAATTGTGCTTATGTGGATCCTGCTCATGGGTCCTGTTCACAGTGAGGTGGCACTGTGTCCCGTCCCACCCCTCATTAGGTGGCCCCGGGACCTTTGCTGGAGCTGGATGTTGGCCCTGTTGGAAGCTGGTAGACCTGCCTCCTTGGATGGCTCTACTCAGAGCAAATCAACACCGTCTTGGACTGGGCGACAGTCCCAAGTTTCACTAGGAAAACTGAAGGTACGTCTGAGATCTGGGTTTCATACAATTTTAGACAATGAGTGAAAAGGGAAATCTGGCAGGAATCACAGATGTGACCTTAAAAGAGGCTGGCTCAACCTCATCTGTAGACAATGGGATATCCCCTCACAGAAGAGTCACAAGGAAGGGATGAGTCAACCAGGGTGCAGTATAGCACCGATGAAGCACACAATATTCCTCTGGTTCTTTGAAGCTTCCCGCCACCCCCACCCCCACCCCCCGCCCCCCCATCACGACCCCTGTCCTGCCTTTCAATTTGGGCTAGACGGGAGCATGTACACAGGTACAGATAAGAGCTCAGGACACACAGAATCCAGGTCAGATAAACCCCTCAGGAACAGAAATAAGAGTAGCGATACCAGGAGGGTAGGGGGAACGGGGGAGGGAGGAGGAAGGGGATAAGGGAGGAAGGCTTACAATGACTGACACATAAACTCCCCACCCTCCAAGGGGGACGAACAACAGAAATCATGGGGGAAGGGAGGCAGTGGTCGGTGCAAGATATGAAAACAATGATAATTATTTATCAAGGGTTCACGAGGGTGGGAGGAGGGGTGGGAGGGGATTAAAAAGAGGAGCTGATGCCAAGGGCTCAAATAGAAAGTAAATGTTTACCAAATTATGATGGAAACATATGTACAAATATGCTTGATACAATTGATATATGGAATTTTATAAGAGCTGTAGACCCCCCAATAAAATGATTAAAAAAAAAAAAAAGAGGCTGGCTCAAGCTAGAACACTACTGCCTCCTACTGTTCACTCGGGGAAAGTGAGCACCTCAGGCAACATTATCAATCTTATCCAAATTTGCATGCTAGAATCATCTGAAAAAGGGCTGATAGCGTGGGCTGCTAACCACAGGTCAGCAGCTCGAAACCCCTAGCTGCTATGCAGGAGAAGGTCAAGGAGTTCTACTCTCTTAAAGAGCGACAGTTTCCAGGGCATGTACACTGTACAGATAAGAGCTCTCTACACATGGAACCCAGGACAGATAACCGCTCAGGAACAATATTGGAAGTAGTGAAACCATGCAGGTAGGGGGAATGTGGGGGGACAACGGGGGAATCCAATCACAATGATTGATGTATAACAATCAATCTTACAGCTCTTAAGATTGCCCCCGACCCCCCACCCCAGGGTGACAAACAATAGAAACATGGGTGAAAGGAGACAGCGGTCGGTGTAAGATATGAAAATAATAATAATTTATAAATTTTCAAGGGTTCATGAGGGAGGGAGGGAGGGAGGGAGGGAGGGAAAAAATGAAGAGCTGATACCAAGGGCTCAAGTAAAAAGAAAATGTTTTGAAAAGGATAATGGCAACATGTGTATGTACAAATGTGCTTGACACAATGGATATATGGGCTGTTATAAGCCCTGTAAGAGCCCCCAATAAAAGGATTAAGAAAAGAAAAAAAAGGTTACAGTCTCAGAAACCCATATGGGCAGCTCTGACTGTCCTATAGACTTGGTTCAATAGCGTGTGTGGGAGAGAGAAGGCCTCTGAATGTCGGAGATGGGATGGGCTCTAACGGATGTGTTCAGACTGCTAGATCTGTATCCACAGCAGCACAGCAGCATCTGCGCATAAGTAGTATTTTGCTGCAAAAAAAGATTTGTTTTAAAGGTAATTCACAAAATAACATCTTCCTTTAAAATTATATTTCACATCATTTTATTTTGAAATTACTCATTTTCCCCTTCATACCCCTCCCCTTACATATCCAAGGGAGAGAGCAGAAATGCCTGTGTTATTTATAAATCTTTTGGCAATTTTCTCCTAAAAACATATATATAGTAACCACTATGACATAAGAGTTAAACAAAACCTCACAGGGTAGGACCTGTTAGTTGTCATCCAGTCCATTCTGGTTCCTGGCAAGCTGCTGTGTGTCACACACCTGTGCCCCAGAGACTTCAAGGGTGTGACCTCTGCGAAGCAGATCTGCCCAGTCGCCAGCCTTGGGCCACTCAGGGGCACTGATAGCAGGAGACACTCAGAGAGTTCACGAAATCCAGAGACATGTTTACACATTTTATGTTTCTAAAAGAGGAAGCAGGTGACAATTTAGGGAAAACATAAAACCCTCATTGTTAGAAGTGGCCCATTTGGATCCATGACTTGGGGTGCGGGCTGCAGTCTCACTGGTGCTCAAAACTGCAATTTGACTTCTGGTGGTTTTAGTCATGTCAAAGAATATCAACCTCCGCTTTAAAGGTGAGCTTTTTGATCGGCAAAATAAGTCAGGCAAGGGGGACCTGTATTAGACGCTGCTCTTTCTTTTAATGAGGAAAGCAGTAAGAGGACTAGGTCAATGTCATTTCAGTTACTTTCTTATAAATAAACACCAAGGTTGGCTTCTATGAAATCCCCGGCTGCCCGGAGATCACTGAGGAATTGGATTCTGTAAACGACTTGTTTTTAATGCAGCACTGGCTGGGCCCGCATGGCCCTAAGACTGTGGACACAACTGGATCTGAAGACCTGAGCTCCTCTTTCCATTGACTGCTAAAGGTTCCTGCCTCTGGCTTCTCTAGCCAGGAGGGACTGTTTCCTCAAAGACCTGCTTCCACTTGTCTTCCTGGGGCTTTGGAGCACCTCCTGTAACTATGGTAACACAAAACACAAAGCCCTAGCAAAGTACCATACAGTGGGTTGAACAGAAAGCAGTGCTTTTGGTATGCTAGAGAAAGTGCTGGCAGCGGGAAAATGGGCAAGGAGGTCTAGATGCAGCCGTTGCTGGTTGTTTTAGTGCTCATGCATTCTCTCAAAAAGGCTACAAGTGGTGTTGGCATAGAAGAAGCCTTGAAGCACATGGAACTTTATGGTTTACATCGTATTTGAAACATTTTTGTTTTAATTAGAGACCAACATCCACCATAAAGGTCCTGCAGGTTCTGTTTAGTAAACTATTCAGATAAATAAGAGTTCTCAGTAAACTGAGATGCAAAGTAGACAAAGTAAAACAACAACATAAAAACAAACCATTGTCCCAGTATGGTTTTTATATAGACAAAGGAAAATACATTAGTTACTAGCATATAACAGAATGTTCACTTTCTTTATTATTCAACTTTAGGATAAGGCTGATTTTCTTTTCTTTTCTCTCCGCCACCCATTAATTTGGGGCATAATAAAGTAAGTATATCTATTTAGTTCAGGGGGTTAAAATAATCAGACAACTATCTAGGTCCTGAAATTGTGGCTCAGTTCCAATCTGTTTCTGGTCACAAGGAGTATCCTTGATTCAGATCTACTGTCTCCAAAACATGGTAGAGAGAATGGGTCTGAATCAATGAGGAGGTATATATGTTATTTGTAATGAAAGCAATATGAACCTAAACATATTCATAAATACACATACCATATATACTAGAGTATAAGCTGACCCAAATATCAGCTGAGGCACCTAATTTTACCACAAAACTGATTAAAAATATGCTTAAAAACTCTGCTTACATATGAGTATGTACAGTATATCTCCACATATCAGCCATATAAGCATCTAGTAAAATATGTGCTAGTCTGGGGAGACTAGAGAAACAAATTCATAAAGATACTCATATGTGTATAAGAGAGAGTTTTATATGAAGGGTAATAGTACATTAAGAAAACATCCCAGCCAAGTCCAGATCAAGTTCATGTCCAATATTAACCCATATGTTCAATACCAATCCATAAAGTCTTCTTCTGACTCACAAATGACATGCAATGATATGAATGCAGGACTATCAGAGGCCAGTGGGTAGAAAGTCTTTGGATCCAGTGGTATTGTAAGCATCTCAGCACCAGCAGGGGTCTCACGTGGCTCCTCCAGTTCCCAGGGCTGCATCAAGGTAGGTCCATGTGGCTTCTCCTCTCAGAGATGTCTCGCAGGAAGTCAGTGTTGTCAGTAGTCTCCAAGGGAGTGAGCAGATGACAGACAGTGTCTCCCGCCTCCAAGAAGGAATACAGGATTTCCCAGAATTCTCAGGAGAAGGCCTTGCCCACGCAGAAATCTCATTGGTTATCTCCGGATTGACAGGCTAGACTCCACCTACATTCTTAATCCTCAAATTGCCACCAGATTATGGAACCACCACAATATGCATTACTATCCTATCACTATTTTAAGAATAGTTCCTAAAGTCTATGGAATAGTGCTGAATATTGATGTTGGGGGTGGGGAGCTTGCTGTGAACCTCAGAATACCTCCTGGAAATTGAGTGGAATGAAATGTGACCCACAGCAACCGTATATATTGGACATTGTAGAACTATAGGACAGAGTAGAACAGTCCCCGTGATTTTCCAAGACTGAACTCTTTACAGGAGTAGAAAACCTCATCTTCCTAGCTCACAGCAGCTGGTAGTTTCGAACTGCTGACCTTGCGGTTAACAGCTCAACCTGGCTATTGGGTTTCTGCTGTCATTTCAAGGGCCTGAACTCATAGATAAATGACTTTGAATCCGAACTCTTGTTCTTAGCAAAACTTCAATTAGTAGAACTTCCAAAACGCTAATTACAGTTACTTTCAAAACCTTCTGTGGTACCAAACATGATCTCCTTCTCCCTCCTCATGAGACGCCCGAAGTGCACGTGACTAAGTCTTGCCACACTCACATCTAAAGAGCATTGTGGCTGGACTTCTTTCCAGACAAATTGGCTCCTTCTATTAACAAGATCCAAGGTTTCATAGTCTCAGAAGGTTTTTTGTTTTTCCCCTTATTTTAAACCAATCAACGGAGATGCAGCTGTAAGATATAGCCACTAGAGGTCAGACAGTTACACCTGTCACAATCATTGACTTTAAGCGGGTTTTTTTAGTACTTTAAATTACTTTTAGTAACTTAAAAACTATGAATCATGTACACTCTTTCACAAGCATTGAGGCGTAATAATAATGTGTTTGCTCATTAGTTCTTCTATGGCTTAGACTTCCCACTACCTTTCTGCCGCATATTTTCGTTGGGAGAAAGGAAAGAAGAGGACTAGACTGGATAGTACCCGACTGTCGTGGTTGTTAGGTGCCTACGCTCTGTGCCTTCACATCGCAACCCCAGGCCTGGGCCTCCTCACCATCTTCGCTCCGCATATGCCCATTGTTGCAGCCACTGGCTCGGCCATCTATCTCATTGAGTGTCTGACTGGCTCCCTGGCCCACCATCGTGCCAAAGAGCATCTCCTTCTCCCTCCTCATAAGATGCCCAAGGGCACGAGACCAAGTCTTGCCACACTCGCACCTGAAGAGCGTTGTGGCTGCACTTCTTCCAAGACAAATTGGCTCGTTCTTCTGGTAGCCACTGGTATTCAATGCTCTTTGCCAGCATCATAATTATTCAAAGGCATCAATGATTTTGCGTTTTCTTTATGCATGGTCTAGCTATCACATGCATGTAAGATGAATGGAAATACCATGTCTTGGGGCACGTATACTCTCATGTGGCATCTTTGCTTTTTGACGTGCTACAGAGGTTGTTTGGGACAGATGTGCCCAATGCAGTAAAGCCTGGCGACCACTGTGATTACTGGTCTCCCGTTACATGAAAGGGTCTCTGCCTGGATTAAAGACCACAGAAGCAATTTTTTCTGCAGGTCCATTTAGCATGGACTTGGATCTTCCGATACGAGTCAGTTCATTTCCTTGCATGTGTACAGCTCTCCTTAGCAGAGTAAGGAATGGAGAACAAAGGGGAAAGCACTCCTCATGTCCAGGGGATTTTACTATTTGGCACACCGACAACACTGTTTTAAAACCAACAAATACCTTTAAATTATAGTACCCATCCACGGCCACTCAATGAGTCAATGCCATCTCATTGCAACCCCTTATATACGGTTTCCAGGGCTGTAAATCTTTATAGGAACAGCTAGTGGGTTTGAACCGGTGACCACACAATTAGCAGTCCAACAGTTACCAGACGGTGCCATTTGGGGCTTCTTGAACTATAAGTTTCGAAAGTCTACAAGTATTGAAAACTCAGAATAAGCTCTAGCAAAAGTTTGTTCCCTTTCTCATGATCTGGTTAATAAGATCATTTTTTGTAATAGTTTTTCCTTGGGCTTATGTTTTATCAAAGATTAACTGGCACTGAAGACAAAGCAAATGTGTGTAAGTGGGCATTCACTGCCAGGTCTGCGGGAGGGTTTTACGTGCATTGTCAGAGAGCCTACCAAGAGACATTTTCATTCTCCTGACTTCACACATGAGGAAGGGTGGTCTTTATAGGTTAACAAAGTGGCCCCAGAGCACACAGCAAGTTAGGATGAAGTTTGGGTTCAAGTCCAAGTCCTATGACTTAATTCCTGGCTCCTTACTATAGCACTAATTATCTGGTTTAGCATTTTAAAACTGTAAATGCTGAAGGATAAGTAAAATATATGCCTATTACCGAACAAAGAACTTAGAGCCAAAGGACACTCATGTTTACCAATACTGTTGCTAATAAATACCTTAAAAGTCTATTGAGTTCACTAGTTGGGTAGAAGTAGAATGACTTCTTTCCAGGGATCTTAATTATATGGTAGAAAAGTATTGTCTATACTTGTACTTGCTATAGAACTAGTTGCTCATAGAAGAACCACAGATCTATAACTCAGACTCACTAGACTATTAAAAGATACCCCAATATTATTTTGTGGCTCAGCTACTGATCCGAGCCATGGTATTTTCTATCGCCCCAAATGTAGGTCAAAGCTGGATAATGAATAAATAAAATGGGAGAATTGGTGCCTTTGAATTATGGTGCTGGTGAAGAATATGAAACCTATGGGGGATTGCCAGAAGAATGAGCAATCTGTCCTAAAAAGTACAGCCATGATCCTTAGATGGGAGGCTAGCGAGCCTGTCTCACGTGCTCTGGACGTGCTATCCGGAGAGACCAGCGGCTGGAGAAGGCCATCATGCTTGGTAAAGAACTTTTTGAAGTCCCCTCACACGGAAGGTCGCTATGAATCTGGACTCGAAAACCCCTAAGAACAACCACCATCTAATTCATAGCAAACGGGGAGATCGAAATGATGAAGCTATCACTTTCCAGGGCTGCTGTTTGTTTGAAATCAGCAAACCACCAATGTGTCAATCTCATTGTAAGTGTTGAATGTTTCAGCACAAGCTTTCTTCACTAGTAATCTATGCTTGCGAAACTATCATTCTTTCAGGGAATGGTGCCATTCCTGATGTTAGGGCAGGTTTCTCAATTTTGGGGGGCTCTCCTTACGCAGTGAACTCTCCATGTAAATACTAGCCTTTCTCCATCCCACTGCTCGCTAGTCCTACGCACTGTCCACCGCCATCTAGCGTTCCCTCAACTCTCATCAAACCCTACCTCGCGACCTCCCAGAAGGTGGTGAAGGCTCCTTCCATCAGTTGTCTAGTGCTGCGTGTGCTTTGCCTGTGGTGCATGTCCCTGTCTGCCTGGTGCTGTAGATCGATTTGTTTGTTGGGCTTTGTCTGTTTGTTTGTGCTCTTGCCACACATGAGAATCTAGCATGCACCATCTAGACTAGAACATAAACTGCTTGGTCGGGTCTCTGTCTTCTCCACAGGTAGTACTTCACATCCAGGTGTGTGGTTCCATTGTAAGAGTCTATTTTCATATGGCAGAGATTTGGTTTCAGAACTTGTCAGCGTGTTGTAGGGCACAAAGTTGATAGTTGATAGTCTGCTTTCATTTAACTGGGCACAAAGATACTGAGTACAGACAGCGGGCCAGGCCGTGCTAGGCATCAGGGATCCAGCAGAGAATGGGCACACATGATCCCTGCTACAGGAAGCCTGCCGCCTGAGCACAGGGCTGCATCTCTCCACCTGTGTTTGTTATGTCCCCATATAGAAGAGGCATGGAGCAGTCAAAGCGTTCCAAGTAGTTGGTTGTGCCTCTCACTTATTTTAGAGTGTGATTAAAATTGGTCTTATTTTTGGCTGTCACAAAATGAGGATCTCTGTCTCTTAAATGCTAAACACTTATATTTAAGTTCTGTGGGTGTGTTTGATTTTAAAAGGAAATGCTTAGGTTTGCTAGAGGAAATCTAGGGGAAATGAATCAATTAGAATATTTGGAAATCTTGACTGGCGGTCAAGATGCGGGGTGAGAACATAAAGGTGGCTCCACAGAAAGACAGGGGTGGAGGGGACCCCTTTGGAATAGTTTGTAAAGGATGAATCGGACAGGCCTTTGGAGAACAACACATGACAAAGGAAAGCCTGAGTTTGAGGCACTTCGTTCAGGACGTAGTGGCCTCCGTGCCCCGTTCTATGCAGTTAAAGTCCAGTGCCCTCCACGCTTCCAATGCTGTGCTGCAGGCGAAGAATGATCTGCAGTCCTCATCCCGTCTGGGCCTCTCTTCAAAGGGAAACCTTGTCAAAAGCACGTTGGCACCAGCAGTCACTTCTCCCATCTCCTGACACACAGCACCCCGTTCTTTTGCTTCACAGCACTAAGCATAAGTGTGATCTGTCTGTGTACCTACATAAACTTAAAGTCTGTTTCTTCCACCACGGTGTGAGCTCCAGGAGAGCAGGGGCCACGCCAGTCCGGGCTGCTCCATCATCAGAGAGCACATCGGATAATGACAATAAATGGCAAGACTGTTGCTGTCGGATGCAAGACTTCCTCTCGGACTGTGAATCATCCGCGCCAACGCTGTCCTTTGCTGTTGCTCGACGCAATCCATCATGAAAACGTCTATGAGGTAGATGCCGATTCAGTGCACGGATTCAAATGCCAGGTTCGTGTTTTCAAACTGGAACTGCAAATGCCATTCCAGGTAGTTCTACTTTCAACTGCTTTCAGCTGCTGTCGTTCGCAGCTGCTGAGTCCACCTCAAACTGCGGCAACTCCATGTACACAGAGCAGAACCACCCCAGGTTCTTGAAGGCCACCACCTTGGCACGCAGCTTGCCAGGCCTGACTTGCCAGGTACCCCTCTGGTGGCCAGTAGTCATACACTGAACCAGTAGTGCAAGCAGGGACTCCTCATCTACATTCTACAACACAGAAACTGGGGGGCCTCATCCAAAGGCAGAGAACAAAGCTTCCGCTTTCTGCGCCAGCCTGAGCAGGCGCTTCCATGCCACGCTGCTACTGGTGGAAGCCGTGTCCATTCCATGTCAGGGAGACACATCCAAACCTAACTCATCGCTGTCAAGTTGATCCGGACTTTTAGTGACTTCAGATCGAGTTTTTGAGGCTGTAAGTCTTTACAGGCGCAAAAAGGCTCATCGTTCTGCCCCTCCCGTCAGTGGCTGGTGAGCAGACTGACCTCTTGTCAGCTATCCAACATTGACCTTAGAGCACCACCTTCTACACCCAAACCAAACTCACTGCCATGAAGGCCAGTCCAATGCACGGCAGCCCAATAGGGCAGAGGAGAGCTGCCCCTGGGGTTTCTAAGGCTGGAACACTGGACCGGAGCAGAGCCCTCATCTTACTCTCAAAGAGCACCTGGTGGTTTCCAACTGCTGACCTCCTGGTTAGCAGCCCAAGTCATAACTCACTGCACCAGTAGGACTCCTTATAAAAACTCAAAAATCCCAAGTCACTGTCATCGAGTGGATTCCAGCTCACAGAGACCCGATGGGACAAAGCAGAACTCCCTCTATGGGGTTCCGAGATTTTTACTCTTTATGGAAGTAGAGAGCCTCATCTTTCTCCCAGGGAAGGGCTGGTAGTTTTAAACTGCTGACCTTGTGGTTAGTAGCCCAACACGTAACCCGCTGCACTACCAGGTCTCCTCAAGACTCTGTATAGCTCCAGTTACTCCTCACACAGTGCTACAAAGTTGGTGTTTATAAGGGAAGAAAAACTAAGGCCAAGCAGTCAGTTATTACCTGTCAGACTTTAGATTGCTCTTTTGTTTCACAGCAGGGTCTCTCTTCAGGGGCCCTGCAGAGAGCTACAATTCCCCACAGGCAAATGAAGACGCTCTGGTGGCATGTGGGTTAGGGACAGGCTGCTCGGCCAACGTCGTCGGCAGGGCAAGCCCACCAGCTGCTCAGGGGCAGCGAGATGCTGCTCTCCGCTCGTGAAAATAGTGTCAGTCTTAGGGATCGGATAAAAGGCAGCTGTGAGCCAGAATCGCCGCAACGGCAGTGGGTCTTTTGCAGGAGAAAAGGTTAGCTCTACAGATGTACCTTTTTAACTGAGCATGAGCGATCTTTTAGTTTATCAGACTGCACGCCGACGGGTTTGTTCTTCGGATTTTCAGGAAAAAGAATCACAAGCCTTTCCCCCTAGCTTACCTGGTTAGTTGTAAACTGCATTTGTGACTACTTCGATCCGAGAATGCTCTATTACAGGGTTGGTTTAGATAGAAAAAGAAAATTGTAAGTTTCCTCTCAACGCTTATGGTTCACGTTTTATATCCTGGAACGCTGTCTTACATCCTGGAACGCTGTCCGCACCTCCACACCTCTTCCGGGCAGCTCTCTGAGGATGACTCAACAAGGCGATCCTACAAAGGACTCTGGCGACCAAAACAGCCTGCGGAGCAGCAGCTTGGAAAGTGCAGCTCTTTGCACAAGCGCAAGACCTTGTGAGGTGTCTCCGCGTCACCACACATCTTCACAGAGGTGGGGTGTGGGCTTCTTAGACGGTGGTTCCTGCAGACAGATTAGTCACGGGCCCTCCTCGAGGTAGATACCTTTCGGGGAGAAAATAGGGCCTAGGTGCTTTTAAAAATAATTGAGACACCTTTCAACTTGGTGAGGGGAAAAAATCCATTTCTGAGACTTTAAAGGTAGCTTTACCACCCCAACAAACTGCTTTATGCTCACAAGTAGTAGCGTGAGACTCAGAGCATACAAACATCCACAGTTAACGTGACATAGCCTGCGAGAGGTATTTGTGCGTTAATTTTATGGAGATAATGTGGGTGGATATCTAAATGTGGGCAAATATATCCAAGGAGAATATACTTATGGATTAAAGCTCTTCCTCATTTAAAACCATCTGACAGCTTCTTCTTACGGCCCAACGGCAAGACACTTAAAATCAAGTTTGAGGGTTTCAGGCTGGGCTCCTAGAGTTTTCGTGTTAAGAAAGAAAGCATAAGCGCTTTTAAAACTGTGCGGTGGAGGGGAGGGGAGGATGGAAGGATTTCCTTTTCTTAGAGCTACAGAAATCTTCCCCAGTCTCCAAATGCTGGTGCTTCTCTGAGTGACTTCCTTGTGACTCCCACTTTCACATAGCTCGAAATAGACTCATCGGTGACATTTACTTTTCTTAACCCAGTAACTCACACATCATGTTCATGAATAAACTGGGGAGGAGGCAACCAACGGGGAGGAACCATTGGCACCTGTTGTCTGGCGAAATTGCAGCCTTCTTGTCCTCGTGCCTTCTTGTCCTCGTGGCCCTGCCTTTCCCCAGCTGACTCAGCCCTCCCAGCTCTGGCTGGCTAGTGGGCGCAGGTCTAAGATAAGCAGGTGTGTGAACATAAAACACGCGTTGAATCCTCTTGGGAGGTGGTTGTTTCTCTCCATGTGCCAACAGGAACACCGAGCACAGTGGATGATGCCATGACAGAGATGGGATGAGCGGATCCCATAGAAAAACTTAGAACCATCTTTAAGTTTCAGGTGGCCACTGACTGTCTTCTGGAGCAGAGAGTTGCTGTCTGGAAAGAGGGGCTCTTTGCTTGAAAAGCTGGTATAGAGGCTGCTCTAGATAGAGGCTGGCTAATATGAGCAGGAGACTAATAACAGAGATAGTATAGGCGGCACGCATGTTGTGCGAACCAAGAATACATTGAAGTGGCAGGAAATCTTAGCAGCTACCGGTATAAACAGTTTGCAGATAACAGAGTTTAAGTAAGAAAAATACAACAAAACAGAATTTTGTAGGCCTTACACACGAGCTTTTAGTTAGAATCTATTTAGGGCTTAAGACATTTGCTTTGCAATTCCTGCGTTTAGTCCCATCCACTGCCTACACACACACACACACACACACACAACTTGGCTTTTCTCTGTGAGAGAATGAAAAATCTCCATTCAAAGCTAACATTAAAAAAACAAAAGCGAACATTTTAATGTCCGGAAGCTGGGAATCCCCCCAATTAAACCTGCCACTTCCCTCGACTGGCCCTTGTGCAGGCTGCGCTTCTTCAGTCCTAAAATGCACACACGACAACCCTGTTTCCTTCTGAAGTCCTCTAAATCCAGGACGAGGAAGAGAAACAAAACACCACTGAAAACACCGTGAAAGTATCTGCCAGTGGAATCCCCTGCAGGAGAAACAAGACTGGGAAGCCCCACCAGGCCTCCTTGTTTCTGGAACACGGGGCACCAAAGGAGCCCCACCTTTCGGGTAGTACAGTTAGCGGGCAGTTCTAACCCTGCAGGTTTGCTGGTGATTGCGGGGCGTATGTAGTGCGTAGAGATGTCCCGGATCCTTCTCTACCTCCCGCTTTAAGAATAACATCACCAAGGACAGCTGCTCCTATCAAGGCCCCATTTGACGAAGAATAGGAAAAAATCAGCCCAGAGGTTGTTGACAAGCAAATGTTCTTAGTTTCTGAAAGAACAAATGAGGAAAATGATGAGGCATTTGGGGCTCTTGACAGAAAAAGCTACTTTCATTTAATACGTCCAAGAATCTTTTCCTTCTGAGATAACGTATTAAATGGTTTCAGTGACAAAACAAGGTATTGTTCTGTTACAATCTACTTGTGTTTTGTTAACCATGTACTTGGCCGCCATGGCAAGCGTCACTGGTGAGGGCCGGGTTTGGGGGAGGCCGGGAGGCCCTTTTGGTCTGGCTGGTGGCGGGCAATCATCTCAGGACGCAGCCAGGTTAAGCCCATTCTAAAGCGGAGCCTGTCTTCACACACCGTCAGGCCACATCCACGTGCACCTGATCTACGCAGGACAGCCTTCAGAAGCTGAACAGAGCCCCAGTTTCACAGAGAACAGCATTACAAAGACCAGACGGAATCGTTCCTGATCTCAGACAAGTAATCGTATATAAAACAGTACCAACTTCAGAGCTGTCTGGGGGCCGGGCGTTCATGTATAAAGTACCATCCATTTCTCTTTGTCTGCTCTGGCTTGAGCTTCCCTATAAAGGGTGAGTAGAGACCAAGCGGCGATATTAAAAACAAAAGGTTAGAGATCATCAGGAGACATTAATTATGCACACACACAAAAAAGGGCAAACTGAACTGAATCAGAAGTGGCAGACTGTGCAGAAAGAACTTTCCCTTTTTGACAGAAGCGGTTAGGAAAACATTTATGGTAATACCACAGCATCTGCTGATTGCAGTCGAAGCGGCAGGACACTGGCGTTAAATCACTGAGCCATCCTGACAGCTCCTGGGTGTTTGAGTCACATCTCAGCGCAGTTCACAGGGAAAGTCATCCCAGTCTGCAAAAGCAGCCGGCGTGCTTAAGCCAGAGAGAAATAACTTAGTTTGGGTTTAATAAAAGCCATTTAAAATGGAATGATAGAAAATAAAACTCTTGATCTAATAGAAGTATTTGTCCCTCAGCATATAATATATTTTAAAGAATGTAATTTAACTTTCCCAACCCATCAAGGTCTTTGCATGCAGTAAGGTTTCTGTAGTTTGTAGAAAGCAAGTATTTTATAAGCGGGTTAAAAATAAGGGAAGGAGAGTTTTCGTTCTTTTGATCAAACATCAGCCTTCTTCTTAATGCTTTAAAGTGGTGTCTCTGAGTCAGAACTGATTCTATGGCAGTTGAGTTGGAAGAGTTACCAAGTAATTAATTAGAACTACATATTTTTAAAGTTAACTGTGACTTGGTTACTAAGGATATATGGGTGAAATTGAAAAGCTCAGAGAAATAATGAAATACAAAGTAGGATGGGTCTTCCGTGAACTACCGATGGAAGGATATTCAGAACATCATGACATTATTACCCATTAGGGAGTTTCTGAAGTGGTAATTAAAAGAATAATGAAATGGCACATCTATCAACTAAAACTATCGTACTCCGTTGCTTCAGTGGACTATCTTGGGGTCAAAAAACAGATGAGCATTAAAATTGAAATTGTTGAATGACCCAAGAGCCCAGAGAACACAAGGACTGTGTGAAATCCGAGGAAACATTCATAAAGATATAAATGCCTTGTATTTTGTCCAAAACAAGTGCCAAAGATTCTCTTCCTGCAGTTGCTCTGGGAGTTCAACTAAATATTATTCATAACATGAGGGATTAAAGGAAAAAGGAAATAAAAACTTTAAAATGACTATTTTTGAAGGAATCCCCTGAAAACTGGCCGCAAGGGATAGCTAGCTCCATTGTTGTCATTTCTGCAGCTAGATAATTTGTTTCAAAAGATGTCTGCTACAGTTAATCACTAACCCAATATTCATCTGCAGTTTGAAACTTTGAACTTCTTTATTCAATTTCTCTTTCCCCAAACACCACAAATGTCTCTAAACTTGTATTTACAGATGATGGAAGGAATGCCACTGGGCAATCATTCAAAACACTCGGAAACCTGTCCCCCACTGGAAAAAAAAAGTATCAAATTGTGTTGACATTTACACGCAGAAAATGATGCTATGATAGAGTTCAGCCACTAGCAATTATTTAATCAGAGTGGGATACTTCCATGCACTAGTCAGTACCCCCAACCCCAACCCCTACCTCCACCTGGAAGTTCTTAGGCAGGGCCAAGGGTTAACACTCTTGGGGGCTTCAGTCAATCTACTCCGAGGTAAGTCAGAAGAAAGGCCTGAAGATCTCCTTCTGAAAAGTCAGCCACCACTGAGAGCGGCCTGGAGCACCTACTCTGAGACACACATAACAAAGTCACCATGGGCAGGAAGCCCCGTCCCTGCCGCCTCCCTCCATGTGAGCCTAGACGTAGGAGTGAGCAAAGATTGAGGAAGAGACAATGCGAATCCTTTGCTGTAAAGAGTTAACAACGTTGGCATGATCGACAACTTCTTTCTTTTGTTCTTAACAGGACTGAGGCTTAAGTATGGAGGGGAAAACAAAAGGAGGCGGGGCAGCCCGGGGAGGGCGGCACTTCAGTGGTCAGAGAGAAGAGTCTGAGCTGCGAACATTTGGTTGAGAACACAGTCCTCAATCCTGCTGTCCTTTCCTTCAGCCACACAAAAGGAAGGGATCAACTGGAAAGGTGGGAGGTACAGGTGTTAAGATAAAAACAGACGAAGAAACTAAAATGGATTGCATTAAAATAAACAAAAAACAGAGTAGTCATCAGCAAACAGATGGCACCTAATAGGGAATAAAGTCTGATTAGATAGTTAGCTAAAGTATATATGCACTGCACCAGAACCAAGTGAGAAATTCTTTGGCAATTCCTGAAGGAAAACCTGTTTTTCACGGGCAATGTCGAATTTCCGGGTAGGAAACAAGAGGCGTGTTATTCTCCTTTGGATTCAGACATGATGGTAGATTTTGATGGCAGATGCTGGGGAGAGCAAATTGGTTTGAAGATGGACATATTCTGCAGAGTAAGACAGAAATTGTATCAAGCATAAAAATATAATGTAGGCAAGTGGTGCTTGAAGTAAGCTAATCGTAGAAGAGTAAATTGAAGACATTCAGACCATAGAATAACAAGTCATCAAGGGCATTTTGATGCCGTCAGGGTTACAACTCTGTGCAAATGATTTCCCAGGTAGACCTCCAGACTGTAAGAACAGGAAGGTCATTTGTTCTGGACAATGTCACTTTACTCAAGAGGAACTTCAGAGCCAAGAGGTTAATGGATGTGTCGCTGAGGCGGTCACATGGGAATGTCGTAGGAACCCAGCCCCTTGTCATGGGAGTCAGACCAGCTGAGGCTTGAAGCTCCAACTTGGCTGCTTCATTTTCTGCTACATGAAATGTTTTCAATTCTGTTTGCTTTCATTTGTCTGTGGGCACTTTTGACCTTGATACTCATTGCATTTATAGAGTGTTCTGCATATTCCAATGTGGTTTTATATATAGATGTCCTGGCCACTTCTTTAGGAACAGCAGGCAAGGATTACAAAGTCTGATGAACAGATGTAGAAAGGTAAATCATTTATAAGGCAAGTGAGTGAAAAAAAGCCTGGCCTATATCCACACAGCGATTCTGCTCTTGTTGCTAGATCATGCTACACCTGCCCACTGGTATAATTTGCCCTGCATTTCGGTTTCTGTACCGAACGAAGAGGAATTGTATTTACTTAATGTAATGAAAACACTGCACATTTGTAATAGGGTTGCTTTCTGCTATTTTTCATTACAACTACATAGTGTTGCAGCTACATTACGGGTTAAATAGACTCTTGAGGGCTAGCCTGGGAATCTAACCACCATTTATAACGCTGTTTCTATGGGAAATTGCTTTGTGAGTCCAAATACTCGATTTAAAAATTAACTTTGGGAATACAACTGGCTTCAAAATAGACAGCTGTCTGTCTGGCATTTCATGTACTTGGTTACTTACTTCGTGCAATGAAGCAACTAATATTGGGGTGCCTCCTACGTATTCACCGAAGCCAGTGGCTGGGGTGAGGCCTGCAGAGATGAATGAGCTTTTAGGCCTTGAGGCACTCATATCTAGCACTGAGAAACATATTATTAAAACAAATAAATTATAAATAAGTGCCAAAGAAGAGATATGGGGAAAAGTGCTGCAGGAGCAGTGATGGCAGGAAATGGCCCTTTAAGAGTCTGCCATGGAAGCAATATTTGTACGTGTCTCGGCATCTGACTACCAGTATGTTTAATAAAGACGGGCAAAAGGCATGCCAGGTAGGAGGAGGAGCACATATAAAAATAGTAGGAAGTCAAAGGGGCTGGCATGTGGGGAAATGAAGGTGGGACTGAGGCAGCAATGTGGGCTCTTACCTCTCTGTTCACTTTTTAGTAATAACTCAAACTTAAGTCATTGCTGGAGAAAGGGCTCCTAATAATGAAGGGATCAGAAATAGCATGCAAGCGAAGCCTTCTTAAATCATCCTACTTTCTTGGACTTTCCCAAGCAAAGAGGGGGACTAGATAAAGATGCCTACAGATAACCCTGGTGGCGCAGTGCTTCAGCCCTGGACGACTCAAGAAAGGCAGTCTGTTTCAGTGCAGCTCGATAGCCGGGGAAGCGTATGGGGGCAGGTCGACTCTGTCCAAGGGTTACGCTGAGTTGGAATCAGCTTGATACTGCTGCCGCGTTTGAGTTTGGGGTGTGCCTGCATGAGCACTGACTTACTGTTTATTCTTTTCATTCGTATTTTATTTTTAAATACTAATCTTCATTTTGTTTTAAATGCACACCCTCATTTCAAGCTTCATTTCTTGTTGGCTGAACCAGAGATCAAAGATTCTGAAATCTAACTTGATGCTCTCTGCAGTTTTAGGAAACACAGTAAAGAAGCAGCAGTTAAGAATCTTAAAAAGATACAAACTGGAATATGTTAACCTTTTCTGTAGGCTTAGTGCTGTTAATATTATGCGCTTTAAAAAGTTTGTATCTTTTTTGACTACAACCAAGAAACTCGTGTGAGACAGGGTGTGTATATTATTCCCATAAGCATACATTTTGTTTAAAACATGTAGAATTATTAACAGAAGCAAAAGACAGGAAGCAAGGCGAGAGAAAGGCAAAGAAGGGAACAGGGAGAAAGCTTGTTTTAGCACAAGTTACATTTTAAATGTATAGGCAACTTTAAAAAATTCAAGTACATACTCCATTTTCAGATGGCTGACTGAGGGTGGTTTAGACTATGAAAATTGCTTTTCTTCCGTGTGCAACGTAAACAAGAGGATACAGTCCACTGATCTATCCTACACAGTCGTTAAAAATTATCCCGACCCCTTCAGTGTAAAGCTTACGCAATATACACGTTAGGACTAAAATACTTCTTTCAGTCTAAGACAAGTAGAAAAAAGGATTATTAAGAGCCAAGTACCAGATTCAGAATGTACAAAACCCAGGATATAGAAAACTCCAGAATGCTGGAGTTTGGATACTTTGGATACCAACAAACAACTTTGGATACCATACTTTGGATACCAACAAACAACAACAACAACAAAAACAGGCCAAAGTTGACTTCCCCCCTCCTGTTATTAGTCAGTATCAATCCTTGCAATGTTAAGAAATTAATGGCTAGTTCATTTTCTTCAGCAGAAAATGCACCAACTTACACATTTGTATTCTTAACTGTTTTGTGAACATGTAGATTTTATCTATGAATTATGACAGGAAGGAGGCAAGATTGAGGGTTAGGGCTATTAGATTAATAAGGGGTGGTTAATGACAAAGAAAAACTTCATGGCAAATTTACAACCAAAGGGGCCATTTAGTCCAACAGTGTTTAGAGTAGCAACCCCCACCCCCACCCCCACCCCCAGTTTTCACTGTGCTCCATTTTACAGGTACTGTGACTTTTCCAAAGTCTATCAGAGATATATTTTCAACAGCATGTGTTCGATTCATTCTCTGAGTTACATTGTGGTCAGTCTCACAATATTCCAAGCTTTCCCCATAATGCTGCCGCACATTCAGTAGACTACTGCATAACATCAACATAACTTGTATAGGCACAAAGACATACAAACATGCTTGATGGCAGCATCTGTTTTATTGGATGGTCTGGAATGGAACTGGCAGTGGCTCGGCAGGCTGCCTGCCTGTCTACACGCATATCCTCAACAAAACAGAAAGCTCTGGAGGGACGACTGGGTCTGAGTTCTTGGCAAGGCCATGACCAGATGTCATCATTTGAAGACCAAAGAACACTAGAGCTTAAGGGTGACATTATAATCCTAGAACTTTAGATTCCCTTTACTGAAAAACAAAGCGAGGCCCGGAATAGTCAAGAAGCATGCCCAAAATGACATAGTGAGATGGTCAGGGTACACTCTATGCAAAATCCACTCCACCACCACTACCTCTTGCTCGCCGATTTGCCTCAGGAAATCGGGCTGATGCAGCCCTTCTCTTACATCTCACACTGGATTTCATCATTTTCAGGCCCTGTCTTCCTCCCTGGGAGTTATTTTGGGTCTAATTTACCTGTCAAAAGTGTGAAATACTGATTATAATAAAGTTTTTCCTCTGACTCCAACTCTTTCTTTAATCATAGGACTTATGCTCTATTGGGAGAGGTAGGCATTAAACAAATAATCAAACAAATATGTAATTATAACTTGCGAATGCAATGAAGGAAAAGTAGAGCAGGCAATGATGATGTGTAAGGATGGGGGACCTGATTTACGTTTCAGGGGCAAGGCTTCCATTAGGAAGTGATATTTAAGAGAGACCAGAGGGGTAATTAAGAGTTAGCCAGACAGATTTAGTGGAGAAGCACATTCTGAGCAGAGGGGACAGCCTGGAGCTCTCGGGGAGGGGTGTGTGTGGGGGTTGGGGGGCGAGTATCTTGTGGTTGCAAAGTAGTGAGCCAAAGGAAGGGCAGCAAACTCAGACCACAGGTGGCCTGGAAATGAAAGGAAGTTGTTATTGGGACCTGGTAAGAAATGGGAGCCATTAAAAGACGTTCAGTAGGATTGTGACTGATCAGATGAGGTTTTTTTGTTTTGCTTTTTTAAAAACATTTTATTAGGGGCTCATACAACTGTTATCGCAATCCATACACACATCAATTGTGTAAAGCGCATTTGTACATCATTCTCAAAACATTTTCTCTCCACTTAAACCCCCGACATTAGGTCCTCATTTTCCCCTCCCTCCCCGCTCCCCCCTCCCTCATGAGCCCTTGATAGTTTATAAATGGGTATTTTGTCATATCTTGCCCTGTCCGACGTCTCCCTTCACCCACTTTTCAGTTGTCTGTCCCCCAGGGAGGAGGTCACATATAGTTCCTTATAATCGGTTCCCTCTTTCCTACCCATTCTCCCTTTACCCTCCCTGTTTCGCCACTCATACCACTGGTCCTGTAGGGCTCATCCGCCCTGGATTCTCTGTATTTTCAGTTCCTATCTGTACCAGTGCACATCCTCTGGTCTAGCCAGACTTGCAAGGTCGAATTCGAGTCATGGTAGCGGGAGCAGGGAGGAAACCTTTAGGAACTAGAGGAAAGTTGTATTTCTCATCATTGTTACATCGCACCCTGAATGGCTCATCTCCTCCCTGAGACCCCTCTGCAAGGGGATCTCCAGTGGCCTACTAAAGGGCTTTGGGTCTCCACTCCGCACTCCCCCCATCATTCACTATGGTAAGATTTTTTGTTCTGATGATGCCTTATACCTGATCCCTTCGACACCTCGTGGTTGCATAGGCTGGTGTGCTTCTTCCATGTGGGCTTTGTTGCTTCTGAGCTTGATGGGTGCATAAGCAAATGTGGCGAAGAAAGCTGATGGTGCCCGGCTATCAAAAAGTATAGCGTCTGGGGTCTTAAAGGCTTGAAGGTGATCAGATGAGTTTTTAATGGATTGCTCTGCTGGTTTTTGTCCTATGACACCGTCAGGGGTCCTCAAAGTATGGCCCGCCTGCAGGCCACATGCGGCCCACTGAGGACATTCATCCGGCCCACCGAGTGTTTTTGCCCAGTTTTGTTTTTTACTTCAAAATATGATGTGCACTGTGCATAGGAATTTGTTCACAGTTTTTTTAAAAACTATAGTCCAGCCCTCCAACGGGTCTGAGGGACAGTGAACTGGCCCCGTTTCAAAAGTTTGAGGACCCCTGATCTACGTCATCAGTCTAAAAGGCAAAGAGATATATCAGTGCAAATCATTCTCTACCTGGTACAGACAATTCAAAGCAAACATGCTTTTGATAGTCTGTCTGTCATCTCGGGGATTTGCTCAGAGTTGAATATGAAAATACACATCAGCACAAAAATAGCACATTTTCCGATCTTAGAGGTAAGCAACAAAGTATGTGTAAAATTCAGGAACTGTGATATATTTTCAAAAATAATTCTGATATATTTTTAAAAGTATAAAGACAGAGAAACTTATCACAGAACAGCAACATTGAGTTTTTGACTTGCAAAGTGAACATAGAGTCTTAAGTTATATTAGAAACAATATTTTTACAATCTAATTTTAAATGATCTTTATGCTCCTCATTAAAAATGAATTTTCAAAGAATTGTATTTTAGAGTACATTATGAGATGACAGTCTGCTGAGCATTACATTAGAAATTCATCAGAAAGGAACAAACCTTGGTAACGATACTGAATTACGACTTTTGAAATGAGACTTTGTTTTCTGATCCTGCGATGTTCTTTTAAATGGGCTGTATTAATGGCATGTTTTCGGAGCTCTTCCACTTGTCTGAGGTACCCTCTTTCCACTCATCCTGTTTCCCTGCTCCTTCCTGTCTTCTCATCCCTGTTTGGGTGCAAATATTGCCCTTTTTGTCTCACAGGAGCATCTTTTTTCATGGGTGTTATTGTCTGGTACGTAGGCTGTTCTATTATTTGGTTGACAAGAGGTGGCCTGTGTGGGTGGGTTCAGTTCCACATTAGAAAAGGGACTTCGGGGAATAATAGTCCCAGGGAGTCCGCTGTTCTTCTTTTCAAAATGAATTTGAGTTTTAGTCTACATTGTCCTCTGCCATTCTAACCAGGCTGTTCTGTGTTACTGCTTGGTAGCATCTAGTTCTTCTGGTCTCGGGCTGAAAAAGGCTGCGGCTCATTAGCAGCCCCTTAGTTCTTTGGACTGATTTCTTCTTGGGTCTTCGGGCTGACTTTCCTTTGCTCGGTGTTGGGGGAAGAGACAAGTAGCGCATCCTAGGTGGTGGCTCAGAAGATTTTAAGACCACAGATACTCCTCACCAAATTCAGGGTGCAGAGCACTGACTCTGTGTGCTACGCTGTGCCAGTTGATCTCGAAGTCCCCTGAGGGTGCGGTGTGATTCTCGTCACAATGCGGAGAAGCCAGTGCCACCTTCAATTTGTTTTACATCATTGGAAATACAACAGATAAGTGCTTGCTGCTAAACAAAAGGTTGGCAGTTCAAATCCACCCAGTGGCTCCCTGGGGAAAAGACCTGGCAAACTGATACCTTAGGCAAGAAAACCCTACGGACAGTTCTATTCGGAGATGGGAGGGTGTTCTGACTTGTAACTTAGCAACAATCACCCCGATAAAGTACAGATAGGAGAGGGAATTGTTTTTGGCTTTGAAGTTAATATTAATAACCAAAGGTCAAGCTCACTAATATTAAGAAAATAATTCTTTGATGGGATCTAATCCAGACAAAACGAAAGAGGAAACTACTGGCGGAACAGCAGAGAAATGCGTATGACCCCCCCCTCCACCTGCAGAAAACACTAAGTTTATTTGTTATATAAATCACAAACTGTACTAGGTCAGGGTTTACTCCAAGAACAAAAGTGTGTGAGGAGGATATACTTTGAATTTTGTCCAATTTATTACTAAAGAAGTTTGTCAATCTCCATTCGCCACATTTTAATTCTTGTTAGAAATACATAGGGTTGTAGGTCAAACAGACAACATATTACATGCAAACATATTTCCATAGTTTCTAAAGTTAAATCTGTCCTTTTTTGGGGGGGGGGTATTTAAACAATCCTAGAATAAAAGTAACTGAACACATTGCAAAACAGCTAGTTTTATTAATGCTTGCTAGTTGAAATAAATAATGCTTTGGGGATGCCTAGATTTCTGCTTCATAAAATCAATTAACCTTCACGTGGCTTCTTAATGCATATGTAACTTTAGTAAATGCTTACTTTGTTTCTAATTTGGGGGAAGACATTATTACAAACCAAGTTTAAAAAACGTTACAGTTTCAGAATGAAAGATGGTTGTTTAGTTCTCCCAAACATCTGGTACAGAATGTGGATTTCTTAATTATTGAGAGGGCCCTGAAATATAAATATTCACAGGTTACAAAGAGTGCTGCCAAATAGGTTATCAAGCAAAAAATACCCAACCACCTGGAGAACAAAATCCATCTGTCTGACTGAATTTAGTTGAAAATAATTTTTTAGACTTGTTAGTAAAAATCCTCATGTAAAATGTATTTGATTGAATAATTCACTAAGAATTATTTCCATACGCATCATAAAGTAGTACAGTCGATCAAAATGGATATACTAAGCATCTTTCTAAGTTTGGACCACTGCCACAGCTTCTAATAAACAGTGGGCCGGCAGGCGGCACAGCGGTGAAGCACTCGGCTGCTGACCCCAAAGGTCGGCAGTTGGAACCTACTGGCAGCATCACGGGAGAAGAGACTTGGAGATCGGGGTCTGTAAAGCTTTATCTCGGTGACTGCCCGGGCAGCTCCACTCTGCCATGCACGGTCACCGTGAGCAGGAATCTGAAGCTACTTGATGGTACACGGGAAGAGTTAGGCTTCATTGTAGCCGTGATCTCAAGCTTAACAACAAGGTCGCTATGGATGTGATGTGATTTGTCCCGGCAAGCATCCTCTTGCAGGGACAAAGGCGGTGAGAATAAGAACGTAGCCCGGGTGGAGCCTGAGAGTTAGCTAAAGGTGAGCATACATGTCTTTTCCTCGGAGATGTGTCCTGGGTGCTTTTCTCATCTTCTCAGGCTACTGGAAAAATCCGGTGGGAGACTCAGGAGAGAGAAAGGCTGGTGGGGAGGAGGTGGGGATGGGATAATAACAAATCTATGTTCTCTCTCCTGGAACTTGCTCTTGCTTGTTTGGAAACAGTGCACAGTAAGACTATACCAGCTGATTCCTCCTTCAAGAGTCACAAGTTACTAGAACAGATTAAGTGAGATCCCCCAATGCAAATGCCTCACTTAGTTAAGTCATTATGTCAATATCAATGCCATCACTCTTGCCACGTCCTGCTTCTAACAGAAAAAGATGTCTACCATCAGGGAAATGATGGGTTAATAAGTGAAACAGCAACACATAACTACCCTGGAACCACGGTTTTTATAGGAAAACGTACACGCATTCTTTCTGAAGCCTCAAAGAAGCACTAAACGAAGGTAGTAGTTAACTTTCACCAGTCAGTGGTTTACAACAAAAGGACATGAAGTAATAGAATACAATGACCCTTATTTTAAAAAGAATGACAATTCAAGTTGAGTCAGGCAATTAAAAAGATATGCACTGGTACCCTTTTTATTTTAATAGTATGGAAAAAAGTCTTTAAAAATTCATTTTACCATCAAAAGTCTCTCCATGTGATTATCTTAAAACAAAACAACAAATCAGAAACCGTATTTCTTCCTCTTCAAAAGAAAACAAAGACAGATTAGGAAATCCTTCAGAAGGATGAAAAGTAAGAAAACATACCTCCTGTCTTTCATTCAAAAGACTTTCCCTTCTAACTGCGCACAATCCCATTCATTATTTTCCATTCAGATAAGATAGTTATGTTGCTCTAGCTTATGCTTTGGGGCCAAGATCAATCAAGATAATATAGGAAAAATCAGAATAGAGGTGTTATTTAAATTAATAATCACTTTTTGGAAATATGTAGCTCAATTCATTTCATATTACCTGGATTGACTTTCAAACATTTAACAAGAGATGGTTATTAATGATGCAATATTAGAACATAAAACTTAGGGCAGCCTGAAAACCTGTCATGATATGATTGCCATTTGCGAACACGTGGGGCTATTTCTGAGAGACACTGCCACGTTCCCTTATGCCACACACCTGTTTTCACGGCAAGGAGGACAAATGCCTGCCATCTAGTGCTGTGCCTTCCATGACAATGGTTCGTTCATATTTATAATGCAATCTGTGATGTCGACGCAATCACCCCAGCTCTCCCTGTTATTTCACACAAATCCATAACTGAGCAAAAGGCAGGATGTTGACAGGAGTTAATGTAGGCTTTACGCTGTTTACAACTGCTTTCTAATCTACTAAATGGCTGGGAAAATTGATGCACTGTTAGGAGTGCTTTTATATACCAGTCCTGATCAAGACTTGTGTTGCGGTAATCTCTGTAAGGCTAAATTGAATTTTCTACAGTGCTTTTGTTTCCCCTAATTGTATGTGATAAGTAGGCTCCTCATCTTATATAAACCATTAATAAAGAAACCGAAAGCATCTTCTTATTTTATTAATTGAGATGTATTTGCTTTTACTTCACAAGGAAAGACAAAGTAAGCTTGTAATTCCATCCCACTTAATTGTAAAAAAAACTTTTAGTTGTATTTCAAGGGAATTCAGACCAGAGGAATCACGTTCCCAAGGGATCTGGATGATCTTGTTCTACACAAATGAAAGATCTCGGATAGCATCGCTGTTAAGCAGTTGGCTATTAAACCACAGGTTGGTGGTTTGAACTCTGGAGGAGAAAGATGTGGCAGTCTTCTCTACAGATTACAGCCTGGGAAACCCTATACGTAGTAGCAATTCCACTTTGTCCTAAAAGGCCAACATGAGTTGAAATATTGTTGGCAGCAATGGGTTTACTGAAAAACTCTTCTTTCTCCTGAAAGGCAGTAGGTGGATTCGAGCCACCAACTTTGTGGTTAACAATCTAACAGCTAATCCATTACATCACCAGGACTCCTTTATCTTGACTAGTATATGGCATGTTGATGGCTGTCGAAGTTAAGGAGCCTTGGTGGGGAAGAGGTTAAAGACCTGGCTGGGAACCACCTATCAGTTTGAACCCACCAGACACCCCACTGAGAGATTTGCCATTTGCACCCAGGGGTTGCCTTGGAACCCCTGTGGGGCATTTCTTCCCTGAACTATAACTCTGAGTTAGAAGTGACTTGATGCCAGCGGGCTTGGTTTTGGGTTTGGTATATAGCTTAATGAAAGCTGTAAAGATTCCAAGAAATCAATATGAAATATTAATAGTGCTGTCTCTTAAAAAAGGTTGAACTGATATTTTAAAAGCTAATCACTTAGTGATGAGCTTTAACATGATGGTATTAAGAAAGTTCTTTCAAAAAAGAAATTGAGACTCATGTATTCATACCTATCATTATTTTATATAGTGTACTTGTTAAATATCACTACCAACTGACAATATATGAAAGCCTATAAATCATCATAAATACCAGGAGACAGCCTTGTCTCTTTGACTGTGACAGGCAGATGATTACAAACAGGTGACACATTTAATATTCATTCTATCCTATTGTGAATTTAATTCCCATTTGAGAGTCACCTTTGGGATCAACCTGGAATTTGCAGTCTGGAAGGTGGGGTTCTCTCTCCCCAGGCTATGAAAAAGACTACCTACAGGCTGAAAGTTTTTTTGGGGGGTCAAAGCCACCAGCCCAAGGAACTTTGGAAGACAGACCTGTCGATCTGCTTCTGCAAGGTAGCAGCCTCGAAAATCCAATGGGAGCGTTCTACTCCACAATCTTGGGGTCAATCTTGGGGTCGGCCGTGAGTCCACTCGGCTAACCACACAACAATGGGAAACTGAAGAACAGAGTTCATAATGTTTAAAACAGCTTTCAAGCACCCAACTAATGATCTCTTTTATGGTGCTACTGTAATGGTTTTATAACTCATAGAAAGGGGTAACCAAACCCACGGCCATCAGGTTAACTCAACTCGGTCAGGTTTCTGAGGAGGCAAGCCTTTGGAGGAGTAGGCAGCCTCATCTCTCTCCAGGGGAGTGGAAGGTAGTTTTGAGCCACCAACCTCCTGGTGTGTGCAGCCCAATGCTTACCCAACAGCACCACTGGGGTTCCTATAAGAACTGGGTAAGAATGTATAACTATGCCTTGCTTATAAGATACAGTGATTGGGAACCAATGGTTGCTTTTAGGTAAAATCTTGTTTAGAAGTAAATAATGCACCTGCCTTACTTTAAAATTTGGTCACATATTAGCATGAATAAAGCATTCATAAAAGTGCAATAAAGTATGTGCACTGAAATGTAAATAAGCTTAAGAATGTTCATTTTATGCCTATTGAATGGGAGAAGTATCCTTTCAAAGATTGGTCTTCTCCCCGCCCATAGTTATCAATACATCGTAATGCTTTTATTATTTTCATGCTATGACAAGTTATTACATTGACACTTATAAAGTGCATCATTAAGAAAATTAAATAATTGGCTGTCTGATTATTTTCACTTTGAACTTAATATGGGCTTTGAAAGACTTTCGCCGATTGCTTTCTTTGATTCTCTCGTAGCAGACTGGTTTCCAGAAGGCCTAAAAGGAACTTGGAATGATGGTTTTCTCATGAAGGAAGGCAAAACTATTCAACTGCCTTCAAACCACAAATAAAAGGAAAGTAGAAAAAAATGAAAAGAAGTAAAAACAAGCCTATAACAACCTGCTACTTTCATAAACCAAAGCTTCAAAACAGCAGTTGCTGAAGCAACTTGAATATGAAAATAGTATTTAACGACACTACAGATATAAAGATAATAAACACCAGCAATACCCTTTCTCTAGTTTTAAAAAATTCCTGTTGCCCAAACATGAAGAAAAAGCTTTAAATTAGTGCATGAAAAAGTATTGTAATTTTATATCTTCACAAAAGGAGTCTAAATAACACAATAAGCTACATTTCAGCTTCCTTAAAAAGAGGAAGTAAGCAATATTCTTATTTCTCTGAATTAGCTTAATGTAATTCATTTCCTATGAATAACACAAGCCCACATGGCAAGGATCTGTCGTCCTTAAAGAATCACCATGGTGTTGTGGTTTCCAGCAGCTTCTCCCAAGTGTTCACTGAGGCAAAAAAAAAAGATTTCTAAAGCTAAATTTATACACATTTTAAATTAAGACAAGTCCCCTTTCCTTTGTGGGGGAGGGGGCTGTTAAAATGCTTATTAAAAATGAAATATGAGTGATTACAAAGGATCGTTCTTTATGCTATTCATTCACTTGGCAATTAGTTATTGGACTCCTGGAGCAGGGACATCGTGCTCTTCTCCTGGAAGGGTAGAGGTCAAACCGGAACGAGCCCTGTCCTTTGAGAGCTTGAAGAGAAATAAAGCTGGAAGAAGCCCACAACAACACACACACACACACACACTATAGACATAGGAAGTATGTCTGGTGCAGATATGCATCATGGAGGAAAAAGGCAGTAGAAACATGCTGAGATAAACAAAGTCATTGTTCCACTTTTCGTGGAGCAGAGATCTATAGTAATAGATGAAGGTGGAGGGAGAAGGAGGTGAAGATGGGGTGGAAAATATTGTAGAAAGAAGCATTTAACGTGTGGGAGGAATGTCAAGACGGCAGGAGGAGGGGCTGAAGAGCAGTGGGTGAGAGTAGGGGTCCGGGAAATGACTTCAAAGAGATGATGGTGATCGATGGATTGACCTGTTCTATTACCTCATGGGGGTGGGGGTGGGGTGGGGGGGGGTGAGAAGAGTTATCTAATCTCCCGTACCATGAGCTTATCCTGAAGTTTTGTTCAAAAGTCAGTATGAGTCGAAAGTTTCAAAAGATGATATGATTAGAAATCCAGGTGACAGATGATAGGACTAGATGCCTTCTCTAAAAAGATCCGGAGAAGTTGTGAGATGTCCACCCAGCAGCAATTATTTTGATAATTACTCCCTAACTTAATCCCAGTGTCCCACTCTTTTGAGGGGTAGAGATTTACCTAAATTGCATGCCTTTTTAAAAGTAGGCAATTTCAAAATTTTCATTTGGAGCTGGATTCTCTCTAAGAGTAGCTTATAGCCCTGGGTCTTTGAATCGTTTTTGGAATTTGGAATCAGGAGCTCCCTGAGAACAGGTCAGCAGCTAAGAAACTCACATGGGCTGTTGGGGTTGAATTAGAATAATGGTCTTACTTAGATTTTCTAATTGTTTAAGTTGGCTGGAAGTTTTCTTCCTTTCCTTCTGTTTTCTTCCTTTCCTTCTACACTTCTTGGTATATCCTGTCATTTCTAAATCCACACGTCACCCATTTCTATTACCAACTGACCCTCTTGCCCCCCAAGCACACCCTCTCCTTTAAAGACAAGGCCTCTCCCTGCGCGACCCCCTTTGCCTCTGGGGCTTCACCTACAGGCTTTGGCTCCAAACGTAATACTCTTACTGCTGAAGACTGTTCTCAGGTGCTCAGTTCGGTTTTTACTGTGTGTTCAGAGCATCTCTGCATCCTTCTTCACATTTCTCAAGTCTAAGTACAGGCTTCCTTTCTCCGGGGCGGGGCGGATTGTTCTCTTCTTTATAGTCCCTATTTTATTTAGTAACAACAAAAATAAAAACAAGAAACCCAAACTTGCTGTCATCAAATCACCTTTGCCTCACGGACGAAGAGTAGAATCTTTTCATGGGGTTTCCAAAGCTGCACATGCTTTAGAAGCAGTTAGCTAGAATTCGTCTTCTGAAATGCTTCTGGGTGTGTTGGAACACGAAACTTTTGATTAGCAGTCAAGTGCTAACCCATTTACGCCACACAGGGAGGCCACTTGTCTCAACCCTCATGTGGTGGTGGTGGTGGTGCACTAGTTCTCTCATGGGGAATTATAAAGCGGAGCAAATAGTAATTCTCATAATAGACTGTCTCTTTACAGTGTAAGACTTAACTGGCTTCTTCTCTTTCATCCAGAAATCACTCAGTCAGAAAACTTTGAAATAGTAGTCAACTATTTCTCTGATGGAGACATCCTGTTTTGGAGAACCTTGGAATACAGGTGCACACAAGGGGATACAAATTCATTTTGCTCACAAGTGTCACCAAAGAGTGCAATTTGGAAGACATCCAAATACATAGAAAGGTAGATAAGCAAACAAATTCATGGTCATTGAGTGGATGCAGACTCACAGTGATACTATAGGACCCTCCAGGTAGAATTGTCCTGTGAATTTCTGAAACTGTAACTGTTTTAAGAGCAGAAAGCCCATCTTTCTCCCTATGGGATGGAGTAAACTGTCCCTGGGGGTTTCCAAGCCCTAGATCTTTACTGGAGTAGAAAGCTCCATCTTGCTCGGTCAAGTGTCTGTATTCCAATTGCTGACTTTGTAACTGATTGCTAGCCCCACACGTCACCCACCACACTACCGAGACTCCTGTGGAAGACACAGTGCTCACCCAATGTTTTCTGGGCCATCTGACAGTTCCCAGACTCCTCTACAAGAAGGTTGAGGCCGTATGACTAGCTCGAGCCAATGAGCACAAACTAGAGTAGCATGTGAATCATGAGGCAACTGAAGGCCAAGGTGTCTCCCATCCCGTTTCCTTGTTGCAAAGACACATCTTCCAGATGATATAGCTGCTGATGGAGAGCCATTGCCTGGCCCACGATGGACTTCATGTGGGAGAGAAATAAAGCTTTATTATAAGCTACTGAGCTTGCAGGGTATGTTTGCGGTGATTAAAGAAAAAAAGGAAGGAAGGAAGAAAGAAAATGCCTAACTCTTTGCCACAGAGTTCACATTCCCAGACTTGTAAGCCTTTAAAAAGACAGACAGCCTCATCTTCCTCCTGTGGAGTGTGGACTTGGAATAGCACCATACACAGAGCTACCAGAGCTCCTTTCTGCTGTAATAAGTATTAATTACTTAGACTAATATTGTTCGGTGATTTTTTTTTTTGCCGAAATTAACTTTTAAGTGTGAAATAGTGGTTTTAGTTGAATATTACTATCATTCTAAACTCATCACTATCACTATTAGTTGGAATCCCCTCTGCCAGTGAGGGGTGTTTTGGGGTCATTCTAAACCAGGAGCGGGTTCTGTGTTGCCCTGCTAATTGCAAGCTCAGCAGTTTGAACTCATTACAAGATTTTAGGGAGGAAGACAAGGCTGTCTGCTTCTATAAAGATTTACAACCTCTGAAACCAAAGAAGGCCCAGTTCTACTCTGTCTTATAGGGTTGACAGTCAGAATTTACTTGATGGCACTGAGCTTTGTTTTTGGAATTTTGGGATATCAATAACATCGATCATGTTGTATAACTTACATACAAAATCACGACTATCTGTATCCTTCCCAGAGCTATTATCAATGTGAGGTCAGATACCAAGTTTATCTTACACTCTCGAGTTCTAGAACTGATTATAATAGGGTGGAGTTTAGGGAGGAAGTTCAATACGTATCTGTTCACGTCTTTCTGGCACTGCAGGTTACTTATGGTCACTTTAAGATGCCACCTGAGCAGGGAGACGGTGGGACACAGGTAGGTAGAAAAACAAAAGCTTTCTTGCCACTCAGATGCCTTTTTATCTTGATTCAGCCTTTGCGTTACTGCTCTGACACGCTGACTGCTTTCAGAGTTCTGACACATTGATTCTGTCCATTTCTGCTTTTGAGGGGCAAGGAGGCGGGCTGGAAGCAAACATCTGGTTATGTCATCACCTTGCTCAGGCCTGTTTGCTCACCAATTTATTGACTCTTTTCTACTTGAAAGTTTAGTGTTCTCTAAAGTCTGTGACATTTGGTTGAGTACTGCCTTTCTGCAGAATATTTGTAAAAGTTTTAAGTAAGCCCAGAGCTAACATCAGTCTGCAAGGAAGCCTATCCCTTAAACTCCAACCTTTTCGTTGTGCCATTTGTTTTACTTTTCTGAGGTAGTTCCTTTACCACCCTTAAACATTTCTCCAACCCCAGTGAATGAAGACTAGTCTCTATACTCCCATCTTAGTTACAAGAATTATCGGTTTAGATATTTTTGTGGAGAAAGACAATGTACACCGCCCAAGCATCCTCAGTTTAAAGTCTTCAGTTGTCAGAGGTAGAAATGTCTTACCTGGTTTGCTTGCTATCTTCCTATCTCTTAAAGGAGAATCAAGGAAAGGCTGCTACAATTGTCAAAATGGAAGTTTTTTTAAAAAACCTATGCTTCCTTTATGAATACAGGAGATTATTTTCATTAAAAAATAAAACAAAATGAAAGCCATAGGAAAAGAATTGTCTTGATCATCTAGCTACATTATATCCCCAGTGTAGAAAAGTTGTTCCTTTGAAGACTGGACCTTGTCCTGGGAACAAGGACTTTTGAGACCCTCAAAACAAACATGCTGTGGCAGTTACATATCTCCTGTCAACTTGCGAAGGCATGGAGTCTGACCTGTTAATGAGGTCGCAGCTTGAGGACCTCATTTGCAGACAGGAAGAAGATAAATAGCTCAATGGAGGCCAGATACACTCTCTGCTTGTCTCCCTGGGAGACATTTCTGATGACAAGCCACATGGAGCTATGCTGATGGAGCCAGAGCCCTGGAGCTGGAGGAGACACCTGGAGAGCTGCACCAGCACTGAGATGCTTCCAAAAGACTTTCTACCCTCTGGCCTGGGATCTTCCTGCATTCAGCATTATTGCATGTGCTGCGTGAGTTTGAAGAGGAATTTATAGATTGGTATCAGACATAGGGCCTAATATCGGACTTATGGATTTGATCTGGACTGGGCGGGGATGTTTTCTCAATATTCAATTGCTCTTGTATATAAAGCTCTCGTACACATGAGTGTCTATGAATTTGTTTCTCTAGTCAACCCACACTAACACACACACACACACACCCCTCTCCTGATATGCCTCATTGATTAGTTAGCAGCATGCCCAGCATATATCACATGACCTTACAGTGGGGGTGCTGTTGTTAGTTGCCATTGAGTGGATCCAGCTCATGGAGACTACATGTGGGCAGAGCAGGACTGATCCACAGGGTTTGCAGAAGCAAATTACCAGATCTCTGGGTGGGTTTGAACCACCTACTTTGGGTAATAACCACTTCTATTAAGTTATCACATTTTTAAAATTTACAATGGCAGAAAAAAACCCAGAACTAAGTTTTAAACCCTGAGGTACGTCACTCTCTCTTTCTCCTTAATATGAAATGAAAAACAAATATATAGATGTTTAGATATATTCTTTATCTCTGAATAAACTTCAAGAGGTCCTTCAAAGCTTTATATGATCTTCCTTTTTCTGACTTCCTTAATCTGCTTGTTGGATCCCTACACCACACCCAGCTTTCTTGATTAAAAAAGAAGAAATCAGCATATTCTTGCCTGAGATCCTTGTCTGCAACCTTCATATCTCTTTCTTCTGTTGATTCACGTAAGGCCTCCCATCCCCATAACCTCTATCCTCAAATGCAGAATTTACGGCCAGCTGTCTATCTTCTGAAGGCCCATCTTACCAACACTAGGCTCTTAGTTTCACATTCTATGTAACAGGGACTTAAAGATAAGCAGCACCCCCCCTCCCCCCATGAACTTTATAAAGCTTCTGAGTATTTTTCAGTTCAAGAACTTTCGTAAGTTTACATTCTCTGGGGAAGGACTCAAACTTTTCAGGTAGTTTATTTCTCATTATTTTCTTGAATATGTTTATATCAATTAAAACTTTTCTCCAGATTATTTGTAAAAGCATTAAGGAAAATGCAGAGTTAAGAGGGATCTCTGAAGAAGCCAATTCTTTTAATTTCTCAATCATTTCTTCTAACCATTTGTTTCATATGAAAAACTCCAACAGCTGGGTCATCTATGTACTGTATGTCTGTCTACGAGGTCTTTGTTTAGATGTCCTATCTCTTTGCACAGCTAACAATGTGTTATTGGATTCTATGCATTAAGTATGTACTAAAAACAAGGACTAACCAAACAATCAATAAACAACATCTAGGAGGTCCCAGATAATTCTACTGCCACAGATGGAGCACCATTTCCTCTGCTAGGCAAAAAGCCTGAGGGACTGATTAATCTAATCAAGGGCTGAGTTGAAGGAAGGCTGGGGGAGTGTTTCTAAAATTCAGCCTACTCTGTTTTGCCTCAGTTCCTAGGCTTGTAGCCTTTCAGGGTTTTCAACGGATTGTTTGGCAGGTCTGTATTCACTCACACTGAGGAGTTTCCTGCGTAGATTTTCAGTCTTTCTTGTAGTCCATCACCAATCTCCGTATCACAACTCAGTCGACCAATCAAAGACACTGGCTCCATGTTGATGACCTTCAACTTTCCCTTTGTGCTGTTACAGCTGCTGGTGACTGACAACATGTGGCTGCTGTTTATACCTTGAGTTTGACCCCAGGTTGGTGGGCTCTGTAGAATTAGTTCAGTATCAACTCACTGAAAGGTGGTCTGCTCCAGACTTGAGTCTCTCTCGGCCTCGTTGTTTCTTTTTTTTTTTAATCTGACATTCTACCTGTTCCTGGAGGGAAGACTGATCTGCCACCAACCCCTGCCTTCAGTTTCTTATCTCTCTGTCTTCTCCCAGCATCATGTACCCTACAGGAGGGCTGCAGTTTGGGTCTATTATTTCACAAATATGTCGTAAGTTTACAAAATATGTGTGATGAAGGTAAAAATAAAGAAGGGATGATTCATGACCATCAGTACCAGTAAAAATAAGAGAAACCCGAAGGAAAACAATTCTTAAGTAAAGATAAACTGTTCTGTCCTTCCAATCTTATAACTGAGAAAAGAAAATATTGTTCTACCATCACTGACTGGGTCACTGCTGCGTGCTAAGATGCCTGGGCGGCACAGCCGTCCGTTTGTGAATGGTTGGTAACGAGAGATGGGGGGTTCAGCCCGCTCAGTGGCTCTGCAGAAGAAAGGACTGATGATCTGCCTTTGTCAAGATCACAGTCACACACACCCTGTGGAGCAATTCTACTTGGCAACACGTGGGGCTGCCAGGACTCACAACCGACGTGAAGATAACAGGCTTATTATTATGATTGCTTTACTTTGTGCTAAACACTGTTAGGATTTGGCAATCAGAATGGAAAACAGCAAGCCCTACCCCAGAGAAACAGACAAGTGGAAACAAAGGGGATAAAACAGAACAAACCCAAAAGACTTGTGTGACTCATACGATGACAAGCGAGCAGCAACAGACTTTTAAACATATGAGGAGCCTAATTAACAATGAACTGCTCAAAGTTTCCATGGGAAGTTAGACTCTTTCTCCCAGGATGCTCCTCTGTGTGGTTCTGTTCAGAACAATCTGCCAATGTTTCTATAATTGCTTTCAGAGCCCGAAGCATCTTTTTTTGAGTGGTGGCAGTGCCTTGTTTTGTTTTGTTTTTCCCCTTGAAAGTAGATATATTGTTAGAAACAGTCAGATGCCCTTTGGAGTGAGATGTGATAAAAACAGAACCTCATAGAATTATTTCTGACCCATGAGGGACACTATGAAGTGGGACTTCTTTTCTGGTGTGGTTTATAAGCTGGTTGTGAAGGCAATGCCAAGAGATTTGAAATTTCATGAGCATGAAGACATATTCGAAATAAATATTTCAGTGTTTTGTTTCCTTTAGTCTTCTGATTAAAAATATATACTTTTTGGTGTATGCGAGGGGGCTTCAAAAAATTTGCGGGGAAATTCCATTAGTTTTAATCCCATTCTTCCACACATTCTTTGACGTTCCGTTGCATACTGCTCACTGAAAGATAAGAATGAAGGAACACAGGAAATAACTGGCACATGAAGGATGCAGGGGACAAGCGTGGCCATTCTCACCACTCTTCCATATTGTAGTAAGAGTCCTAGCCAGAGCAATAGCACATGAAAAAGAAAAGGTATCCCAATTGGAAAAGAAGTAAAATTTTATCTTTGGATAATTTTATATACTTCTTACATTAAAAAAAAAATCCCAAAAAGTTCACAAGAAAACTTCTAAGAATTTTTGGAATTTTAACTATTATTAAAATTTGAACATTACACACAGTGATTCAATTGCATCCCAATGAAAGACCCAAAAGCCTTCTTTGCAGAAATAGAAACCAATCTCAATTTTTAAATAAAATGTAGAGTCCCCAAATAGCTAACACAATGTTGAAAGAGAAGAAAAACATAGGATGATGCACACATCCTGATTCTAAAACAGACTCTACAATAATCAAACCAGCATGGTGAAGGCATAACAGACACAGACCAATGGAATAGAATTGCGAGTCCAGAAGTAAACATCACAACTTGATGGCACTGATTTCTTTCCAAACTCAAAAAATCAAACTCACTGCCATTGCATCAGTTCTGACTCAGTGACCCAACAGGACAGAGTAGAACGGGTAGAACTGCCCCCGTGGGTGTCCGAGACGGTAACTCTTTAGGGGAACAGATAGCCTCGATTTTTCTCCACTGGAACAGCTGGTAGTTTCAAAACTGCTGACCTTTCTGTTAGCAGCCCAATGCCTAAGGACTACGCTACCAGGACTCCTACAAAGCTAAAGGTGGGCTACAAGTAATGGGGGTTGATTTATCTTTAGTAGATTCTTTGCAAAGGTTCTGCCATTTTTATTTAGAAACTATAGGACCCAAAACGAATATAGAATGAAAATTATCCATATGGCATATACATTCAAGAGGCGCAGACAGCAACTTTTAGGAGTCTTGGTGGTGGTGTGAGTTATGTGATAGGCTATGAAGCAGAAAGTTAACAGTTCAAAACCACCATCCATTCTACGAGAGAAAGATGAGGCTTTCTATTTTACAGTCTGGGAAACCCACAGGGGCAGTTCTACCCTGTCCTATAAAGTCACTATCAACCCGAAGAGACTCTGGCAGTGACACAGCCACTTTTTGAGACTATTTCTCTGAGAATCTAGATGCCTGAATAAAATTAGTGTTAGCCCAGGAGAGGTTTACTAGTAATATTGGCGAGTATAATTCCTGAGAGCTCACCTTCTTTCTCCCTTTTTTCCCTCTCTGTCAGTCAGCCTAAGAATACTATTAATAATTCAAGCGAGTTTTATTAGTATTTTTGGAAATAAAGATAGTTAAATTGATTTTTAAAAATTCAAATTACTAACAAAAATATTTTAATATTTCTATTGCTATCATATTTTCAATAGGAATATTTCCATTGAGTAGTATTGACACATGCATATAAATGCAAGGAAGTACTTAGGATTGCATTATTAGCAGTTATTGTGGCAATAATTTCAGAAAATGGTTATATCAATCTGTCTGAGAAAACAGACTTTATACAAAATTAAGTCATATTCATTACATGAAAGAAGTGATTAGAACCTCATAGTAAAGCCAGTTAAATGTGTTTCTACCAAGCTCCAAGTTTAAATTTTAATGCATTTTTAAATGTTTCTGGTCTCAAAACATTGAACAGCTGACAATTCCCCTCCAGAGAACAATACCTTGAGGGGAAAAGCAATTAGAATATGGATTGACCAGCAATCAGTAATCATTACTTGGTACATTAAATGTAGTATGTTGGCACCTGGTTAAGTCATTTAGGAACTGGTTAAATATCTGGAAAACAGCCTTTCTAAGTTAAATGTGAAAGGCTCAGAGAAATAAAATGGACTTTTCCACAGTTACAACATATCGGGAAGAAAATGGCAGAATAAGGTTTTAGAAAGTTAAAATTGGGTGGAAATATTAAAGGCAATTGGAATAAAAAGTGATTGAAGTAGAAATCCTGCTGTTTTCTGCAAAGTTGAAATTCCCCAAAGTTTATCTATACCTTAGAAGAACTGATGATGCATTTCATATCAAGGTTTAATATTTCTATGCAGGCGGTTTAAATAAATTGTCAATCTTGAGAAACGCTTCTATAAAATTCTTTAACCAGAGGAGAAGGAATGAAAACGTAACTAAACCAGTTAGACAAGAACTTTTGCAAACTCCAGTCTCTGGTGACATCTTCCCTCCCACCCCCATCCTCACATCCATTCGACCTGCCTGCCTATTTCTACAGACCAATGAAGGAGAGCCCGTCCACCTGCAGCCTCCGCCTCATTGCCTCTTATTGATAATAATGTTCCAGTAATTTTCTTATCCCTTTTCTAACATCACCACCACCACCCCCAACTATCCCCATCAGCAAACAGACATGCTATTATTTCTTTCATCTTAAAAAACAAACAAACCAAACACCTTTTCCTTTTCTTGACTCCATAACTATTTACTCCTCTCCTTCAATTTACAGCAAATGTCCTTGAGGGGGCTTCCTAGAGACTTGATCTTTAAGGTCTCATTCTCTTTGGAACCTCGTCCCATTAGATGTCTGCCGCTCCACTCCGGCAACACTGCCCTTCTTCCTAAGGGTCACTCAGAAGCTCCACTTACTAAATCCAATGGCCATGTCTCAGGTCTCTCATTACTCTATCTCTTGGCAGCACAGTAAGTATCTCTTCACAGTTGATACGCTCTTCTCTGGAGATGTTTTCTTCCAGGATATCAAACTTGCTTTGTTTTCTCTTTCAGTGAGCTGATGTTTCCTCTGCACCATGCTGGTCATGCATTTTGACCTGTCCAGGCTTAGTCCTTGAGACTTCTCTTTTTGATCTACATTTATTTCCTAAGTAATCTCTTCTAGTCTGATTTAAATATCATTTATCCACTGACAACTCCAACATTTATGTCTCACAGCAGTGCCTTGTCTCCAGAAGGGCAGACCTATATATTCAACTGCTTATGTCCTATCTTCATGATATGAAATCTTAATAAATACTGCAAAGGGGAAGGTGGGGGAAGAATGGGGGAGTTGATCACAAAGATCAATATATAACCTCCTCCCAGGGGGACAAACAACAGAAAAGTGGGTAAAGGGCGACAGAGGACAATGTAAGATATGAAAATAATAATCTGTAACTTGTCAAGGGTTCATGAGGGAGGAAGGGAGGGGGAGGAAGGGGGAAAATGGGGGGCTGATGTCAAGGGCTCAAGTAGAAAGAAAATGCTTTGAAAATGAGATGGCAGCATAAGTACAAATGTGCTCGACACAATGGATGGATGGACGGATTGTGATGGGAGATGTAAGAGTCCCCAATGAAAGTGTTTAATAAAAAGAAATACTGCACACTTAGGTGGCTAAAACAGAACTTCAGTTATTACACACATTACACCATTTCTCATCCCACATTTGCCCCATCTGGACAATTGGAAAATCTTTGAAGAATTAACTTCCAAATAGAAGCAGAACTTGGCAACTTCTCATGAACTCTGCTGCCATCTCCCACGGGTGGAAGGCACCAGCGTCTCGGGTTTGGGCATTTCTGTAGGCTGTCTTCTGAGCTCTGCACTCCCTGCGTCTTTCCTACCGCAGACACACTTTGCTGACACTGTTGAAACATAGGGTCACGAACCTCTTCTTCCTAAAATTCTCCAGCATAGGGCGTATAAGCGAGAGGAGTCCAGGGTAAATGCGTGCAGGATTCTCGATGGAGCAGTGAGAGGAATCGAGGTGCTTTAAGTGAGTCTGCTAAGGGTGTAGGAGGAGTTGGTTTGGGGGAAGACGAGGGAATCCGTTTAGAGACATTAAGTTGAAAAATGTCTATTAAACATCCAAATAAAGGTGTCAAGAGGTTATTGGCTATGCAAGGCAGGATTTTGTTTTGAGGTTAAACACAAAACAAAACTAAACAACAATAAAAACCCTATTGTCCTTGAGTTGCATCCAACTCAGTGAACTGCTGAATAGAACATAACTGCTCACAGGGTTTCCAAGGCTGTAAAAAAAAAAAAATTGGTGGTGGGGGTGGGCAAAATGCAACAACTTTAGTCAAAGGAAAATGCAATGAAATTTCTTGAAAGCTTAAAAGGAGGCATAATGTAGGCATCTCTTTCGTAGACACCGACCCTTTTTATGGTAGATTCTTTCTGGATGTTGTAGTCAGGCAGGGTACACCCATCTTCTGCTGCTGCCCCCCCCACCCCCCCACCCCCCCAGCAAAGATTAACCCCTGCTGGTTGGTTGGAATGACTTCCTTGTCTTGGATCTTTGCCTTGATATTCCCCATGGTGTCACTTGACTCAGGGGGAAGTTTTCCCAATTAAAGTTTTCCAAAAGATCTGCATTGTCAAGAAGCAAGGGCAGCCCAGCAACCAGGAAGTAGTTCACAACTCCAGTCTCGATGGATCTTGGCTGTAATGGGTTAGGTTTTGAGCTGTGAGCCACAAGGTCTGCAGTTCAAACTGCCACTCCAAAGGAGAAACATGAGGTTACCTGCTGCCATAACGATTTACAGCCTCAGAAACCCAAAGAGGCAATTCTACCCATTCCTTTTAGAGCTACTATCCATTTGCATGCACTCAATGGCAGTGGTTTCGGCTGGGTTTGGGTCTTTGGGGACCCTGATAAGACAGTTTGTGGAGGAGAGAAAGGAGAAAGCCTGTTGGGTGGGTTCAAGAGAGATCAGGGGAAAGAAACAGAATATGTTGTATTTAAACAATCCTTTCTTCTGTGGTACTTCTGAGTGGGCTCAAACTCCTAATCTTTCTACTAATTGTTTGTGCCATCCAGGTACTCACTGTAAGCTTCCTTGTAAATGGTGAAGGGAGGCACTACTTGGATAGGGTGTGTAAGGTGAAGATTATTTTCTTTTGGATCAGGAGAAATCTTCAATTAATGAGCTATATTTTTTCTGCCTTGCAACCCTTAAGTTTTAAGAACTTAGGATATTGCAATTTGCTGATTCTTAGAGTAAGCCTGTCAGCTATGACAGCTGTTATTAAAATTATTACCATTCTAGATAAGCCAAAAAGGAGCCTTGGTGGCATGGTGGTTAAAGCATTCAGCTGCTATCTATAAGGTCAATGGTTCAAACCCACCATCCCTTCCATGGAAGAAAGATGTGGAAATCTGCTTCCTTTACATAAACTTGACAGCCTTAAGGAAAAAACCCTATGAGGCAGTTCTACTTTGTCTCATAGGGTTACTAAGAGGCCGACTTGGTTTGATGAAAGCGGGTTTGCTTTTTTAGAATGAAGACAGGTTTTGAACAATTAAATGATTTATCTAAAGTCATCCTGCTAAAAAAGAAGAAAAAGAAGGTGCTTCATATTAATGGACAAGGGACTATACAGTTATAGCCTAATCCGAGATCAATTGCCACAGCCAATTTCAAGTAACCGAGAAATAATATATATGTCCTTTGTAAGAGTTTTGAGCTATTTTCTGAAAGAGCTCATATTTTGTATCAAAAGAGAGCATTACAAACAGAATTTAAGCAAGAACTGCAAACAATATTTAGTCTGATTTCATGGCATGGAACAATTATGAAATGCACTTCGCAAATATTGCTCATATGGTCTGCTTCTAAAGAGAGAGCATGCAGAGAAATACACCCACCTTTATGGAGACACATAAAAATCTAATTAAACATAGAAGAATTCCAGGGGCAGAAGCTAGCACAAGTTACCAAAAAATTACAACTAGTTTTCTTCTAAGGACTCTATAGATATGGAGCCAAACTGGATACTATCCCTAACACTGCCGCTTATTAGTTGTATAACCTTGAGCAAATTTTTGCATCTCTTTGCCTGAATTGCCTCTTCTTTAAAGTGAGAATAACACTATCCCTTCCCCGTACGCTGTTGTGAAAACAAAGTGAGTTAAAACAGGGACCTTCAAGAAGTTCATGGAAAAATTCCACTACTGTTCAGTTCCATGGTCAACAACCTTTTTGAAGATCCCTCATAGACTGAAAGCAATTAGAATTGTAACAGGCGCCTAAGCACTTGTAAATGTGAGTTTTTCTTTTCTTAATTTTATGTGCGAGGTACATGGTTGAATGAATTTGTAAATCGTGAAAACAGTTATATCAATGAAAGAAAATATCTTATGGAAAAAGGGTGTCCCCAGTTCAAGGTTTCTGATAGAGCTATAACGAAGGTGGCAGCGTAGGGTACAGTCAGCTCGGAAGTAAACTAGGGAATGAACTTCTTCCAAACTCATATGCTTGTTGGCTGGCATCTGGTCCTCTTCACTGACATCGGTTCCTTGCCAGATGAGCCTCTACACAAGTACCTCACACACAGCATCTAACTTGCCCACGAGAAAGACCCTCAGACCGAAGTTAGAGGTTCTTTTCATAACCTAATCTTGCAAAGGGGCACTACATCTTCCTTCTGCCTTATTCTATTCATTAGAATCCTGTCTGTAAGTCTGACCTGCAGTTCACAGGGAGGAGATTACACAAGGTTGTGAACACCATGCAGTGGGACACTGGGGGCATCTTAGAGGCTGCCTACCACAGGCATCCATGAAGATTGAAAGTCGCCGGGGAAAGGTGCCCCAGGATGGGCTAGAATTGGGGAAAAAGCTTCACTTGGCATGGTCATGATGAGAACAACTTCATACTTAATATTCTCAGAATTTAGTCGCTCTCAGCTTTGGCTGCACATGGAAAGCTCCCAGGGGCTTTGAAATAGTGCTGGTGCCAAGTCCCATGTTAAGAAACTGGTGGCCAAGGTCATGGGTACAGGTGACTATAATCATGGTTGAGACCCTAAGGTTAAGTCTACACCATTGTCAAATAGACGAAGAGTGGAGATGCCCATGTGTCTGGTGGCTCGACTGAAAGAAAACAAGAAAATTAACAGCAGAGATGCACTTGAAGGCAAGTAAAGAGCCACCTCCTGTGAGATTTTATCCTTTAAGAGGAAGGCTCAATAAAGTTTATGGGCAAGGATATGGGAATTGTTCATCAAACTCTTCAAAGCTTTAGGAAAATCACTTATGGTGTAGGTGGTAAATCTATAAAACTCATTACCCCAGGATGTAGTATAGATTGAAAATGTAAGCATGAAGGTTCTGATAAATTCATAAATGACAGAATCTCTCACCCTCTCATTGTAAAGGTCAATTTTAACCTCTCATGAAATATTCTACCTGTTTAATTTGTATAAACAAGCAATGTGAGGGGTGGATCATTATGTCTGATTTTACTGTGCTTATTTTGTACAAAGATTTTCAAAGCATTTTTATGGAGTTATAATCGAGATACAACACAAAACTTCCTCCTCAGATGTACAGTTTGACAAGTTTGGGTAAATGGACAGACCTGGAAACAATCAATGCATCGAACATTTCCTCGAGCCGTCTTTGGAGTCGATCCTTGCCGTGACTTATTGCTCCAGGCAAGACTTTTTAAAGGGATTTTAATCAACTCTCCAAAGCATTGAGTTAGAGATTGGGAGTTGATCTATTATAACTTATGCCCCCGTTGTTATTATTGACACTTCTCTTGTTGGCAATTTTGACACCAGTGCTGTGCTCGCTGGGTGCAATTTTTTGCATTTCAGAATATTTTACATAAAACTGCTTGTCTTCAAGAAAAAAATAATATGGATCTAGTTTTCCTACAATTATCTAACCTGATGGTCTATTTACTCAAAGAACCCTTTACTAGCACTGTAAAGAGAAGAATCACAGAGCCCTGGTGGTTAAGCACTTGATAGATAAGTTGAACCTTCCAGTACCTCCACAGAAATAGCTATGTGGCCCTCGGCTTCTGTAAAATTTACAGCCTCCTCCACCTACGAAAGGAGAAAGATGAGGGTTTCTACTCCCATAAAGAGATACAGGCTCAGGAGTCAGGGTGCAGGGTAGCAACAATGAAACATGCAACTTTCTTCTAGTTCTTAAATGCTTCCTCCCCCCACCCACCCCCACTATCATGACCCCGATTCTGCCTTACAAATCCGGTTAGACCAGAGGATGTACAATGGTACAGATAGGAACTGGAAACACAGGGAATCCTGGACAGATAATCCCTTCAGGACCAATGGTGAGAGTGGCGATACCGAGAAGGTGGAGGGAGGGTATGCTATAAAAGGGGAACCGATTACAAGGATCTACATATAACCTCCTCACTGGGGGACGGGCAACAGAAAAGTGGAAGGGAGACGTCGGACAGTGTAAGACATGGCAAAATGATAATAATTTATAAATTATCAAGGGTTCATGAGGGAGGGGAGAGTGGGGAAGGAGGGGAAAATGAGGAGATGATATCAAGGGCTCAAGTAGAAAGCAAATGTCTTGAGAATGATGATGGCAACACATGTACAATGTGCTTGACACAATGTATGTATGGATTGTGATAAGAGTTGTACGCGTCCCCAATAAGATGATTAAAAAAAGGTTTACAAGCTCAGAAACTCACAGAAGCAGTTCCATGCTGTCCTACAAGGTCCATATGAGCTGGAACCGACTCCATGGCAATGAGCTGCTGGTTTCAACTCGATGGAAGGAGACCTGGTCGTGCGTTGAGACAGTTAGTGGGCTGCTAACCAGCATGCCTGCAGTCCACTATTCACTTCGCAGGAGGACAACGAAGCTGTCTGCTCCTGCAGAGTTACGGTCGTGGAAATACAATACAGGGTCACGGTAGTGTATCTATTTGAGTTGGAATCAGCTCAATGGCAGTAGGTTTAAACCCTCTGGGACAATTCTACTCTGTCTCATAATGGGACATAATCAACCTGATAAGGGGTTGAGTGAAGATTAAGAGTCTCTAGGCAAAACAAATGGTCAGAGCTTGACTACTAACTGCAAGTTTGCAGTTTGAACCTAAGCACGGAAGGCAGGCCTGCCCATCAGCTTTGAAAAGACAGTCTTAAAAACCGGCAGACATCCAGCTGCCACGAGTCCAAACCATCGCAATGGCTAACTAACAGACAACAGTGAAGAATGAAAGGCCTTTGACCTCAGCTATTGAGATCTTCCTTGCTGTTGTGTGCTCTCTTAAAGGGCAGGGCAGAACCGTTACCCCACAGAAGGTACTAGGCTGTCATTTTTACAGGCGCAGATCATCAGGGCTTCGCTCCCTTAGAGGTACTGGTATGTTAGAACCCCTGGGAATTCTTGCCCGATAGCAGTGTCTTTTGTTGCCTTGGGGTGTGGCCACCCAACCGCCCAATAATGTGACAGATGGAAGAGGCTGGAGACTAAAAGATCAGTAACTCCACAGTCTATGATTAAGCATCAGTAAAACCTCTGGACATCAGTGACCCAGGCAATCCTCCATGCTTGGCTATGGTCAGGTCCTGGCAGGAAGCAGTGCTGTCCATGACTGCTGTGGGGAGAGGACAATTGGAAGCTCCATCTTTGGACTTTTCCCAGACTGCCAGCTCTTCCTATGGCTAATTTTAACCTTTGTCTGGTCTCTGTAATAAAGTATCACAGCTTTCTGTAAGTTCTGTGAATCTTTCCAGCAAATTATCCAATATGAGAGTGCTTTTGGAAACCCTTGAACATAAGTTGGTGAGGGAGGTCTTATGGAGACTGTTTCCTCCAGCTTAGTTAGTTGGCTACATTCCTTGCAGACATATATGCTTTTTCTTAATTGCTCAGCGTGAGAGATATTACGTTAAATAGAAAAGACTTTAAATTCTCTGGCTTCCCATAACCTATCATTACCTACTTCCAGACAAGTAGAAACTCATGGTAAATATATATATGTATATCACCTGATAAATAATTTTTATAAGGTTTTTAAAATATATTTTTAATAGATTTTGTATTTTCCACAGATTTTAAGGAATACTTTATTTTTTAGTAAGTTGAATTTATAGAACCATTCACTTAACATGAATTACTTTTATGAAGTTAGTCTTCATACTAAGATGGACAAGTTGTCTTAGAAACAAGAGAAGGTATAGCCTGCAAACATTTTTAAAGACTCGTTATTGTTCGTGAAAATTCATTCTCTGCATTTAAACTGAGTTAGATGATGCAACAATGATAATCGAAACTGAATTTGAAAATGGCACATGATTTTAAATTGAAAAATCGATTATGGATATATTCATAAAATGGTTCAGCTAAAGAAAGCATACACTCGAGGTTCCACTAAATTTAAGTACAGTCTACACTTATCCAGTTACTGCTAAACACTAACAGAAGGAATAGTGAAGAGCTTGTTCAATTAACAATGGGGTTAGAAATATGGATGCTGGCTCAAGTGCTGGTCCGATCTCTTGGTAGCTGTAAGTGCATGGGCAAGTCTAAATTTTAATTACCAGTAGCCGTAAGATAAAGATAGTACTGGCTCCTATATCATGATTATTGGGAGTATTAAGTGAGACATACTGAGTAGAAAGCCTGGCCTATAAACAAAAAATTCACTGAAGTCACTGCTACTGAGACAGTTGAGATTCTTAGTGACCCAATAGCACAGAGTAGAACTGCCCCTGTGGATTCCCAAGGCTGTCAGTCTTTAAGAGTGCAAAAAGCCTCATCTTTCTCCCCCCAAAGCACCTGGAGGTTTCAAACTGCTAACTTTTCAGTTCGCAGCCAACATGAAAACCCACTATGCCACCAGGGTTCCGGCCTCAAAGAGCGGAACAAATGTTAGCTATTCCCATCCCTGCAATTAATTTCTTAAACCTCTTTACTTCCCCCTTGTTTTGGCTTTTATACCAAAGCCATTCAAATGAGCATGTAACACAAAATAATTAAAACCAAAAGAGAAAATCCACACTGAGCTCTGAATTCATCAGAAAGTTTTAAAACAACACAATTTATTACCGAGAACAAAACTACACTCTGAAACCCGGTTGTTCTGTCAAAAAGACAAGGAGGAAAAAGAAAGACGAAAGAAAGCAAGCAGCTCCGAGCTGTCACTGAACGACTGCAGTGCCCTGACCTGCAAGTGAGGCTGCGACTCACTGTGTGACGCACAGGCAAGCTGGCCTTGCCAGTTTTACATGGGGACTTTCCACCGCTAAATGGACTTTCTGAAACAGATAATTGTTGTGCACTTTTAAGTCACTTTGTCAGTGTTCTTGAACTGTGAAAGTAATTCAGTGTTGAACTCATAAAATATACTCTCCAAGGTCCAAGTTTAAGCGAGCATAGTGATTTGTTTTCTAACAATGGAGCTGAACTAAATTTTAAAAAATCCTTTGTACTGGACAGTCCTTGAAGCTCTGAGCGCTTTCTTATGCACAGCCCTTCAGAACACAGCAGCCACAGGCAGTTTGGGGTACATAAGCCTACCACCAATACCACTTCCACTTTCATGCATACTGCCCCCCATCACTCCCATGCCTACCTTGTTACCCTCACTGCTTCAACTGCTGTTCCGTCAGAACCTTTGTCACTCTTAATGCCATCAACACTGCTGCTGTCACTCTTAGTGCCAGCACACTCGGTCTCTTTCCACTGTTAGCACTGTTATCATTTTTGAAACCATTGGCACGCTTGCCAACACCACAATTGATAGCTATAAAAAGGGGACAATTTGTTAGGTACACCATTCATCTGTCATTTTGTCATTGTGGTGACTTGCATGCTGCTGTGATACTCGAAGCTGTACGGCTGGCAGTTTGAATACCATTTCGAGTCCCTCGTGATGGAGAGGTTTCAGCAGAGCTTCCACACTCAGAACAGACTGCAAAGAAGGAACAGGCTGTCCATTTCAGAGGAACTAGCCACTGAGAACGATATGAACCCTAGCAGAATGTTGTCAGATATAGTGCCAGCCGATGGGCCCCACCTGAGCTGGAAGGCACTGACAAGACAAGTGGGAGAGATCTGCCTACTCCTTAAAGTAGAAGTGACCCTAATGACATGATAGAGCTTTCCCGACCTTCCTTTGCTGATAAGGCCTAACTCAGAAAAAGAAACAGCTGAAAACATCCATGAACAATTGCCACATGGAACTGAATCCTCCTTAATAGTTTAAGTTGTACCCATTAGACAGATGATGAATGAAGGTACACAGAGAACTTAAGTAGAATTTTGGGGGTCTATTTTCATATATTTCATTAACGGGAAAGTCAGCATTTAAATAAAAGATCCAAAATAGGTGGTTCTTTGTCTAGTATGTTGTTAGACAGTGCTGAACACAAACAAACAAAATACATTTGTTGCATGAAGGAATAGATAAACATTGCCAGGATTGGGGCACTCCACGGGGAATGATACTTGACCCCAAAGCAGGGTGGAGTTGGTAAGAGGTCGGTAAGTACACAGGGCATTGTGTACTAGCTATTATCCACTCAGGCCATCAATTGCACAATTGGCAAGGAGACACATTGAGGCACATGGAGAGGGCCACGAATAGTAAAGGGCCCCAGTCGAGGACTTGAGAGAAGGCCGTAGGCCAGAGTCATCAAGTTGAGAAAACCATTTGTAAACACATGCCCCAAACAGTAGCAGTATGCCATCCAGCTAGCAATGACAACAGGAGGCACAAGAGAGGCAGAGAAGATGCATCCCCAGTACAGCACGGCACTCTGGGAGCTACGACAATATCTGGGACAGCTTGCGGGTTCTCCAAGTGTCCTGAGGGGGGAGGTGCTGATGCTCTTTTTGTTGCCTCCTCTTCCTCTAACCAAGCAGTGATCATCCTTCTTTCAGTAAACAATAGTTTCAGTCATCTGCTTAAACTGTTGAGAGTAAGATGTTTATTCCCCAACTCTATCACTTAGCATTTTCTGTATTTTGCTCAGTCCAACTCTGGTTCAAAGTCGCTACTCTCTCTTGTCTGGGCTCCTAACTGGTCCATGGCCTTTTGACTCTTGTCCACTCCCCAACCCCCAATCCATTCTTTATGTAGCCAGCACTCCCACCCACTTCCTTCACCCATCTCAGGGTTATTCAACCTCACTCAAAACCCCATTTCTTCAAGTAAGGTTGGTCCTCCTGTTCTGGGTAGTGCCGTGAGCTGGGATAAGCACGAGACGGGCAGGTCAGAAACTAAGCTGTCTCATCCTGAAGAGCAGTAGTTCTCAACCTGTGAGTCGCGACCCCTTTGGTGGTTGAATGACCCTTTCACAGGGGTTGCCTGATTCATAACAGTACCAAATGACAGTTATGAAGTAGCAGCAACAATAATAATTTTATGGTAGAGGGGGGTGGTCACCACAATATGAGGAACTGTATTAAAAGGTCGCGGCTTTAGGAAGGTTGAGAACCACTGCTGTAGAGATTTACAGTCTTGGAAACCTTGTCCCATGTGAGCTCACTGAGATTCTGAAGCAACTCAATGGCAATAGGTTTGGTTTAGGGTTTTGATTTATTTTTCTTTCTTAATCCTCATCACGTTTATAATTACTTGTTCATTTCCATATGTCCTCTTTTCTAGACTTTAGGCTCCTTGTAGACAATAGCCAGTTTGTTTTGTTTAATTTTATGCTCCAACTCCATGTTTGGCTAGGAACATGTGTTAGCCAAGTATAAACCTGGCCAACTAGACGTGTTAAATAAATATTTGCTTAATAATTTTTCTATGTCTTCAGATAATAAATATATCATCTGTTACTTGGGGACCTCCAGTTTGGAGGTGTAAAAAGAATACTCAATATGATCTGCAATGCGTTTATAGATATTATGTAATTTACGAGACCAAAATCTGATCCATAGTCACAGAGGTCTGAAATCATGCTTGCATTGTGCTGGATGATCTGGGATGGGGACGGGATATGGAGCACAGGTTTCCTTTAGTATCCAAAGGGGAGTCAGCACCATTTTTTTAAGCATTGGAAGAACCTGATCAAGTCTATGCCTTTGGAAGAAAAATGGGTGACAGTGGGGTGGACTGAAGTGTGTACAGATATGAAGAGGAAGAGCAAAAATTGAGGAACTTTTAGAACCGAGAAACTTTTAATGGTAAAGCCAGCCGATAATATTAGAGGCTGCAAATGCCAGCCAGCTCCACTTACACCAAGGTGGTCGCCGAGACTTAAAGAGAAGTCGTTTAAAGCACTTCTGGAGAAGGACTAGAGAAAAGAGAATCTTTCCCCAGAATGTTATTGGTCGGTTCCTGGATGTATGTGGATTTGACACAGGAAGCTAGCTGTCTTGCAAGAAGGAGTTGGTAAGCTTAAGGACAAAAGACAAGAAGGGCAGAGAGGAAAGGCTAGAAAGTTGATGCTGATACCTTTTTTAATGGCTTAAAATCAGGAACAGTGTGTGTCAGGGGTTGTAGCCACTCATCATACTTATTCAATCTTTATGCTGGACATATGACCCAAGAAGCAGGACTACATCAAGAACTTGGCATCAGGATGGGAAGAAGTCTCATTAATAATCTGCAATATGCAAATGATCAATTGTTGCTTGCTGAAAGCCAAGAAGACTTGAAGATCTTACTGATGAAAATGAGACTACAACCTTCAGTATAGATTACAACTCAATGTAAAGAAAAACAAAATTCTCACAACTGCAACAACAGACAGTGTCATGATAAATGAAGATTGAAATTATCTTGGTTCCACAATCAATACTCATAGAAGCAGCATTCAAGAAGTCAAATGGCATATTGCACTGGGCAAATGTGCTGCATAAGAACTCTTAGAGTACTGAAGAATCAAGATGTCCTTTTGAGGACTACGGTGCGGTTGGCCCAGTCTAGGAGATTTCCAATAGTCTCGGATGTATGTGGAAGCTGGCCAGTGAATAAAGGGAATTGCAGGGAAAGTAATGCCTTTGAATTATGATGTTGATGAATATTGAAAATATGATGGACTGCCAGAAGAACAAATCAATCTGTTTTGGAGGAAGAACAGCCAAAATGTTTCTGAAAATCGAAGACAGTGAGACTTGGTCTCCCAAACTTTGAACACGTTATCAGGCTAGACTGGTCGTTGGGCAAGGACATCGTGCATGCTAAAGTCGGAGAGGAAAGACCCTCCACAAGGTGCAGCGATGCCGTGGCTGTGGCCATAGTGGCTCAAACATACGGATGCTTGTGAGGACGCCACCGCCCAGAGCAGTGTCTGGCTCTGTTCTTCAGAGCGTCACTAAGAGCCAGCGCCGACTTGATAACACATCATAATATTATCTTGACATTGATTAGAAAACATCATTGTTTCCGTCCTCAGAGAATTCATAATTCACCTCAAGAAAACTTCACAAATTATCTGCTCAGCAAAGTTCCCAGCATATGGTAGTGATCGAACATTTGCTTAATGCATCTGTTCTGTAGTGCTGTATTTTTAGAGGATTCTAAAGAAACCTTGTGAAGGTGAAAATTTTCAGGATATGACATCTGATATAGGAAGGAATGAGAAAACAAAGTCTGATTAGAATTCTGAGCTATGGAAAATCCTTAAAATATATGAACCCCAATCATTTATGTGAACCTCAAATTCCTTTAACATCACTGCCGACCAATCTTGCCCTTCCTTGTGCAAATATTTGATCCGATAAGGACCCCCCCGGCGGCGTTGCTGTACTATAGACTAGCTTAGCATTGTGCAGTTGGTAAGAGCACTGCCCGGGTGAGACAATGGAAATTCCCATCGTTGTTCCCAGGCACAGCACAGTCAGAACACAGTTGTGCTTGTTGAAGTTAATAGTGAGTGACCTGGTGACACAGACTGGGTATATCCTTGAATGAGGCACCTAAATTCTCTGAGTCACATTTTCTTCTTGTAAAATAAGGATGATAATCCTCACCTGATGGTTTTATTATGAAAAAGAAATGAAATTATGTGCTTACTTGCACATAAGTTATTTTTTAAGTGTACAATAGGTACTTCTGAGATCACCCTTTGCAAAGATGAGAGGAAGATCAAAGCAAGATCAGCCACATCAATGTTAATTAAAATGAAAATCTTAATGCACAAATGCGTCATTTAATAGGTAGTCTCAGATAAATTTTACTAGTAGTTCATTGTGGACAGATTAATCTTTTGATGACAATTTTGATTAAAATGTATAAATATTCATGATTTCACCTTTCTTTCATTATGCTTAAGACATCCACCGCAATAATGTGTGGCTTGAATATCCAAGAAATGTTCATTCAAGAGATGATAATGAAAACGATCTTGACAACAATACGCTCCCTCTCACAGGTTCTGGGGCAGGCCTTACGGACACTCCTTCAGTGCTCCGAAAAGTCATGGTCTACATCTCTTAAATGTGTATGCCACATAGAATATTTTCATTCTCAGTTCATTTTGGGTCCTATAATAGTTTATAAATAAAAATGGCAGAACCTTTTTTGCACAGTTGATATTAAGAAATTAATTTAAGGTAAATTCGTCACCATTATTTACAGCCTGCCTGCTTTTACTTGTGTCGGAGTCCTAGTGGTGCAGTCGTTAGAGGTCGGTCTGCTCACTGCAAGGTCAGCGATTCAAACCGGCCAGCTGCTCCACTGGAGGAAGATTAAGGCTTTTTATCCCCATAAAGAGCCACAGACGTTGAAACCCATAGGGGCATTTCTACCCTCTCCTTTGGGGGAACTACGAGTCAGAAATGACCATAAGGTTAAGGTGAGAGGCAGGAAGGAGACGACCACAAGGACATTTCCAAAGTTTGTTGTACTGCCTTCTTACAATATTTCTAAAATAACACACACGTATATTAATGTGTTTACTGTGCAGTCCGTATCACTGAGAACATTTTAACTCTGAAATTTAAGAAAGATAGAAAAAGTATACACTAACACACACATCTATAAAGAAATTATTTGTTAACTCTTTTGGGGAGCCTGCTTTTCAACACGGTGACGTTTTGTAAGGAGTCCTCAAGCACCATGGACATAAGGAATGGCTTTCTGTGTGTTTTATCCAGGTTTCTTGAGAGACGTAATAGATCATTTAACATTCGTATGTTTATATAACAGGACCACTTCAAAATAGTTGCCCCTCTCCCAATTCTACTAGCAAGTTAAAGAAAATATATTCAGGATCCAACATCGAAACAAATACTTAAGCACAATATAATGACCACTGAGATCCTACCACATCTCTGATATGGAAATACCTTTGTCTGAAAAGCTCTAATGGTTTGCTTTAGCACAAAAAACCCCAAAAACCAGATGATTTTTGCCTATTTTAACACCTCATATAATAGTGTCACCCTTCCAGAATAATTCTTCTCCCTTGAAATGAAGCCATAACGTAAAATGCCTTGTTTAAAAAATGGCATTTTAGTGACGTGGGATACATGTACATATGTAGTTTGTGTTGAGTTATGGAACTATATAATAAAGAACTGCCTTTCACTCAGTGAAGCCATCTGTCAACTATACAACCGATATTGTTTAGTTTGTGTTTCCAGGTAAAATTGGAGTAAATAAATAGAAGACTATGCTCTTAATAAAGAATGGGTTACTTGCCAGCTGTAATTCTCCTAAGAAGGGAAGTCAGTGAAGTCTGTCTCCTCTGGCCTCTGTTGTCCTAGTGATACCCACCCCCTTCCTGCCAGCCACCCCAGCCAAGAGGCTCTCTCTCAGTCAGCTCGGAGATTATCTACTAAAAGCATTCCTTTCAAATGGAGCCTCTGTGAATTGAACATTAGTCCATATCAGTGGTTCTGAGACCCCTTTGGGGTCGAACGACGCTTTCACAGGGGTTGCTCAATTTCCTAACAGCAGCAAAATGACAGTTATGAAGTAGCAACAAAAATAATTTTATGGTTGGGGGTCACCACCACATGAGGAACTGTATTCAAGGGTCGCGGCATTAGGAAGGTTGAGAGCCACTGGTCTACATCTTCATTTCTTGGGTTGAGGAAACATTCCTTAAAGGACAGTATCATTTGATTCCTATTGATTTCCGTCTGCTCCCTGGAATAATGAAATGACGGCTGGGGCTTCAGTAGCCGAACTGGACCACGAGGCAACCTTGACGTGAGAGGCTAGAGGAGAAGTCGGCAGAGCGTCAAGACAGAAAGAGTCCCAGTTCCCGAGGACACTGTGCAACCCCACACAAGCACTGACTTCTGACTCGGGGATTTCTCGGTAGGAGAAAACAGACCTCAAAGAAATTCACCCAGTGCCATTGGGGCTTTATCTGACGTGCACTTATACCTAATCCTAATCATAGGCTTATTTTTGTTTTGCTGAGGACAAACTGAGTGACAGAAGGACATGGGAGAAGAGAGAGGGTTTTCATTGTAATTTTTGTTGGATACTTTGAAATTCTGAACCATGTAGATGTATTACTTAGTCAAAGGTTAAACTGTGATAAACAATGAAAGAAATAAGCTATATTGAAATATTAGAAGTTGTTATTGCTACATTAAATCAGAACTTTAATTTATGAAAAAAGCTCACAAAATTTGGATACAACATACCTATTTTTATAAATACAGGTAGTTTGATAGAAATCTCTGTCATTTCTTAAGCAAAATTGTGATTTGCATCAACACCGATACCAGTGTGTTCACCCCCATAGCCAGAGCTATGCAGAGTCAGGGAACCTTCTGCATGTGGTTGTTGCTTGAAAATGCTTGTTGAACAAATAAAATGTCATAAAATGCATTGCTATTGCAAAAGTGCACTCATCTGTATGTGCATGACAGATATCCATAAAACGGGATGTATGAGGGAGACTTTATGCAAACAGAGAGGGAAAAGATTAGAATTTTTGAGTAGAAGCTTAGCAGAACACAGTTATTGGTAGTTATTTAAGCTAGCAGGCAAACATTTTAAGTCCATTTATTTATCTGCCCCAATAACTCATTTCCCTCTATGAGCACTCGCTGGCTTTCTGGCAGATGTAATAACCGCCAGGTGAAGGGCAAAAAACATATTTTGTGGGGTTGGGTGCAGGGTTGTTATTAAATAACCATTGTAAAAACTTAACCCCAATTCTCATGACTGTTTTTACTTTTCCAAAAAATACACTTAAAAATTTTTTCCCCTCAAAGTCAGTCAAATTCACCAGTGGGGAAAAATACACTTTTTTAAAATGTTCTGCTAAAACAATCCAAACAATTACATCTTACTAAATGCACACACGGCTAAATTTTTAAATTGAGCACTTCAGAAATAACTCTCTAAGCAGGTGGTAAGTCAGAAATGTTATCTATATTTTATCACCAATGCACTGGAAAACTTTGTTTGTTTGTTTGTTTTATTGAAAAAGAAATCACCTATCTTCGCAAAAGGGAATGCTAACAATTATAACCAGCTTATATGAAAATTTGATTAGATGGATTTTGTAAGGAAGGCCTTTTTACTGAGCAAATCCGTGAAACTTTGGAAAGATTGATAGGGATGTATAATTTACTTTGTCAGGTTCATTTTTCATGTCTTGGTAATAAATGTTATTTTGATAAATAAAGATGATTTTCATTGCATTTATTGCGCTGTGATTTTTATTCGGCCGTGGTTCCTCGAGTAATATGAGAAGAAGGACCACAACCAGCAGGCAAGCCGTTAACTCCTGTTTCTGTTTAAGTCCTTTGTCAGCACTTCTCCATCTGTTTAAGAACTAGGTGAATGGATGGCATGGCTTTTGCCACATCATACACACCGAAAATCCCAAGGGTGTGTGTGTATATGTGTGTGTATATAGAATAGCCTCACAAATTTTTCGATTAGCACTGATGAGGGGCTGTAAAATGCTTGAGGAAAATTCCTATCATCTTTTAATTTCATTTCCCCACCAACTTTTTGAAGGGCTCTTGGATTATTCTGCACGATTTCTCCCTCACCATTACCTCTGGAACCTTTCTGTGTTAAGCCTATTAAGCAAAATGATGCCAATGAGAGTGTGGGGGTGGGGGTATTGTACACACAACAAAATAAAGTGACAACAATAACAACTTGGGGGACTTCAGTACCTGCCCCTTGGCATTAACCCAGGCATCACGGCCAGGGGGAGGAAAGATGCTGCATGCCCATTAGGTTTCAGGCTGGTGTCTGAATTGTGTCTGACGGAAGTAAAGCAAACCCAGTGAAGCCAGATGCCAGGAGCTCTGAAGGAGGCCTCGTGGCACCCCAGTAAGGAGCGGCTAGAGTGGTACTGGCTGCCTGTGTCCTTCTAGGGACGGGCTTGACTTGAGAGCAGAGGAAAGCTGCAGCTGAGGAAGAAAGATACAACCATGGGACGGCAGTTTTTACATTTGATATCAAACTGTTGTCAAAACATTGTCCACAAGGTGCATAATTTCCCCTGTCAAAGTCTCTGTGTGATATAGCCCTTTGGAATTCAAGGGCAGGAAAAAATTTTTAAAGTTGACCATTCTTCGAGAATGGCTACATTATAAGAGGGAAATAATAATGATCAGACTTAAGAAGCTTCTTAGCAAACACATTTCCAAAAGAGTAAGCAATCCTTCTGACATAACATTTATTGATTTTGCTCTCTGTTGGGCTGCTAATTGAAAAGTCAGCCATTTGAAACCAAGAGCCACTGCTCTGGAGGGACGGGCTTTCGAGCCCCATAAACAGTTCTGTCTCGGAAACTCCCAGGGGCGGTCTACCCTGTTCTCTATGGCTGCTACGAGTTGGCATCGACTCAATGGCTATGTGTTTGTTTGTTTTTTGGTTTTAGAGCCCCAGTGGCGCTCTGGTAAAGATCTACCTTCTAGGAAACCCAATATAGGGTCAATAGGACCCAGAATCAACTAGCACAGCAGTTCTCAACCTGGGGGTCACGACCTCTTTGGAGGTCAAACGACCCTTCGCAGGGGTTGCCCGATTCATAACAGTAGCAAAATGATAGTTATGAAGTAACAATGAAAATAATGTGATGGCTGGGGGGTCACCACAACCTGAGGAACTGTGATCAAGGGTCGCGGCATGAGGAAGGGGAGAGACACTGAGATGGTAATGGTCTGAGCACAGCAGACGAGGGAAAAGCAAGCACGTGGCCACCGAGTTGACTCGAACTCAAGGGACCCTGAAGAAGGTTCCCAAGCTTGTAGTTCGTTAGCACTCGTAACTCTTCCCTGGAAGTGCTCCCCAGGGCTCAGAGGAACTGATATGCCGCTACTGGTGAACACGGTGCTTGCGACTGGTTATAGTGGACTGACATCCCACATCCATTCCACACATCCGCCAGAGTGTCTTTCTCTCTGGCTGGAAAGCTACAAACCATGTCAAAGACTCTAGGATTTAGGTTTGGTTAGTCTCCAAGTAGGGAGGAAGCCCTGGTGGCATAATGCTTGCGAGTTGGGCTGCTAACTGCAAGGTCAGCAGTTCAAAAACACCAGCTACTCTGAGGGAGAAAAACGGCTTTCTAGTCCTATAAAGAGTTACTGTCTCAGAAACTCACAGGGGGCAGCTCTATTCTGTCCAATCAGGTCCCTGAGTCAGCATCAACCTGATGGCGTGAGGGTGTCTCCAAATGGGTCAAGGTTTAGAAGCTGGAAGTTAAGTGGCACCCAGACTTTGGTTGTTTTGGGTTGCTGAAAGGCAGTTATGCACCCAATATAGGGCATGCTTGCTTGTACAGCAAGTAGCAGTCGTGGAAACTTCCAGATGGCATGGACTTCCTGTAAGGGAGTGGCACGGAGGTCCTGGACCAACAAAGGAAGCAGGGGCCTCAATGCCATCCAAATCCAGATCATAGAGGTGGAGTACCTACTTGGGTGATGGCTTTGGATATTGTCCAACCAAGTTCAAATGAGAGGGCTACTTCAGTCCTCTCAGTGGTTCTTTAATCCACTCAATCGTTATGAATTCATTCATTATAATTTTTTGCTCAATGTAATTTTGTTATCTGCAGCAGAGTACACTACAGCAAACATATGGCTCCGAAGAAACGGGCTGCATATTTGTAGTGAAAAAGAATAATAATATAAGGTCTAAAATCTGCAAAGAATGGGCATTCCAGAATTATGCTCAGGACTAATGGGTGCTGACTACTTTCCATGACTCACAGAGAGTAAGAATGAACTTGGTGACTTCAAGATATAGTCAAAGACTAGGAAAGTCTAACGCTTAACATATTCTCTTAGGTGGAGATATTTAGATGGTTAATATTAGAATAAGAGCAAGATTTAAAACGGCAAGTCCGAAAGGAGTGCTGGAGTGAAAACTGTTGGTGAGAACCGACTTTCTTAAGCAAGTATTCATTGCGTATTAACTCATAGTCCTATATATTTATTTGGCAACTCTAGTTGATGAGTGTACGCTATTACTGCTGAATTGTCTTATTCTGTATCAGCTTATAGACCTGAGGCTGTCTCGAAGATTTAAGATATCTACCTTCAAACAGAAAGAACAAGCTCATTGTGGGAGTTTTGTGCATTGTTAAGTATCAGAGGCTAAAGGGTACATGAAACTCATAGTTGATCTCTTGGTGGCCCTATTCAGGGGATGCACCCCATTTTTGGCCCTCGTTAGCCAAATCTGTGTCCTTATCCCCATTGGTTGTCAAGAAACTAAAAAGTCACAGAAGAATTCAGTTTCTTCTTATGCCTCTAGATAGATTTACTGTAAACCATCTCAAATCCTTGTAAAAGAGAGATGAAATATAAACTATTAATTGAAACAAGTAAACTGCCTTTACTCTGTGGTAGTCAGGGATGGTCAATGAAAGAAATGTTTCTGAAAGTTACACACAACAGAATCAATTCCTAATTTCTCTGCATTTGAACAAAAAATCTGTCTTGGAAGAAGTACAGCCAGAATGCTCCTTAGAAGGAAGGATCACGAGATGCCGTCTCACATGCTTTGGACATGTCGTCAGGGGAGACCAGTCCCTGGAGAAGGACATCGTGTTGGTAAAGTAGAGGGGCAGGGGAAAAGGGGCGTCCCTTGAATGGATGGACTGGCACAGTGGGCTGAGACACAAGTGTGAGGATGGCAGGGCCAGATGCGACTTGATGGCAGGGTCGCCATGACTTGATGGCATCTAACATCATATTTTGGGGGTGCATTAAATAATTTTTTTATTCACTTCAATACTCACATAAGTTAGAAGATTGGCCATTCAAATTTTAAAACCCAACACTATTGTTGCTCTGATGAATATATTCTTATTTTTTCCCTGAGAGTAAAAGAGGTATTTTAAAATTTCAACTTTTATTTACCAAAGAATGGACTTCATGAGACAGTGAAGAGAGCCATATTAAGCAGGTAAGTCTTTTCACTGGTTAAAAGTGTTCTACCGCTAAAGCACAGAGAGTGAAAATGTGCTACACTTTGAAATGCAATATATATTTGGAAAAACAAAGTAAGTTGCAACATAGCTAAATGCTGCTCATATCTAGAGAGAGAACCGGAAACACTCTGACTAGCAATTAGCTGACTAAGAAATCACTGCACTTCAATCAGCCTAATATGGCAGTTGTTTCTCACAGGCCAAGGAAAGCTATGGCAGACTTACCGTCTGTAGGCATTCAGCCTATCAGGGCAGAATCCGGCTGCCTCGTTTCTTCTTATCCTTGTTAGACGCTTCCCAGATGAGACATTATTATCCACAAGAAGAAATAATAGAAGTAAACAGAAACCAGAGGAAAGGTCCAGACTGGCATGCATTAACTGCTTGTCAACTCTGGTTTTCCTAATGAATTGCCTGTTGCTCTGTACTGCACTGATTACAGTACAACAGCTTTCATTAGTCACTGCAAATACAACTTAGTGCCACCTTATTTACATTCTATTGCAAATAATTAGCATTTCATATGAGAATCATCCAAGGCACTTCTGAACTTGCGGCAAGATTATTTGACATCATCCAATGCTTGATTCCATCACGAACAAGCTTGAAAACAGACTCTGTACTCTTTAGTTACAACGGTGTCACCAATGAATTCTACCATGGTTTACATTCTTGCCAATATGGTAGCTGGGGATATCAAAACGCTGCTGTAATTAGACCTTGCAAGCCTGACTTCCCTAGGGGTAGGACTGTCACAGAAGGAAGGAATTGATATTCAAAGTTCATAATAGCACAAACCTCCACAATTATTGCTAGAACATGAATGCTACCACTTTAAACAGCAGAAAGCATCTTAAGAAAAAGCCTGATTGCAAAGGTAAAAGACAGAGAAAAAGATGCATCCTATGCTCTGATGACCAGTGCCTTTCTCTGTCTAACATTTGTAATTACTTATTAAAACCCAAACCTGGTTATTCACTTGGCAAGGAAGTAGTGCCTTCCAAAACGTAGCTGCCATTCTTAACAGAATGGAAAGCCTATTCTATTATAAAAATCAAAGCCCATTTTACAAGTACATTAATTCATAGAATTAAATATATAGATCGGCACACTATATTACTGCATCTAACTAAATTTATAGAAAGCATTTTGTATAAGACTAGTTATTTTCATCCATTTATTTATATGACATGTGGATCTAACTAAATTTATAGAAAGCATTTTGTATAAGACTAGTTATTTTCATCCATTTCTTTATATGACATGTGGGTATTCTTACATGTACATACACAGATGAGATACTTTAATTAACTGGCATTTTCTCTAGCATACACATCTAACAAAACAGGAGCCAATGAATCAATTCCAATTTTGTGTGCATGTGCTGTTCACAGAAATAAACTAGCTAATCTGGACACAACACCCCAAATTTCAGGCAATAAATGAACCCAAATTATCCAATAAAAATGGGGAAAGGCAATTTGGAAACTTAAGATACAATAAAAAAGAGAGAGCAAAAGGTACGTCAAAATGGAAGTCGTGCACATGTCCGTTGTCGGGAGAAGGGTAAGGCGCCTGTGGTGCATACACAGAATGGAAAACGAGGCTATGTGAAAGAATCACCGTGGGTCTGTGAAACACCTCGTGACATGGATACATCTGGAGGTCGTTATGCTGAATGAAATCAGTCAGTTAAAAAAGGGCAAATAATATACGAAGCCACTGTTATAAAAACATTTTTTTTAAAGAAAGGGGTGAGGGGCGCACACTATAAGAAACCGACTTTGATGGTTACTAGAGGGAAAGAGGGGTGGAGAGAGGTGGAGAGAGGGGAGGTCATGGGCTGGAGAATAGACAGGTGTCCACTTGGGTGAAGGGGCGACAAGCTCCAACGAGGGAATGCCCCCAATGACGGAACACAGGGAAGGACTTAGGGAGGTTTGAGGAGTAGCTGAATGAAAAATTGATTTTTCGCTTTGCAAACTTTCACCCAATTCACAATGAAGATTTACAAAAAGAAGAAAAAGAGAAGAACAAGAACAACACTGCCAGCTCTAAAGGGAATCCTATAAACAGAGTACAGGAACAGGAGGAGTCAATCTTTCATAAATTTGATTTTCGTGCTATAAGAACACACTACACATTATAGATAAAATTAATTAGAACCTGAAAATAATGGTCAATTTGAACCAGTTGAATATGTACAAACACTAGTGAAATACAGCACGAAACAGGAAAATTAGTACAGTAAAGAAGTACTGTTATTATACTGTATACACATATACTGGTTTATTAAAAAGGAAATGTGTTGAAACATGTTTCTGTGATTAATGGATAGCTGCCGACAGGTTCTCTCAGTCATATATGGTCTTAGTCCCCTTAGGCTGCCTTCAATTAAAGCAATGGGTCCAAGGGGAGATGTGGGCCAGTTAAACTCAAGGCTTGGAGATCAGCAATGAAGGTATAGCAATTGATTTTTTTTTGGATTCCAAATGACTAGTCTAGATAAATGTTCTTGGAAAACACAGGACAATCATAAAGGCTTGTTAGAAAGAAGTTTCACGAAAATGAAAAACTATACTGGTGAGAAAAAGGCCAGGAAAATTGTGCCAATAATTTTTGTTCCATCACAAATGATGCACGTGGCTCGTTTTTTGAGGGCAACAAGAGCTGTCCTTCAAGAATTCTGCTGGTAAACCTCGGCCAATCCTCCCTACAGCCGTGATCTCTCCTTTTCACACTTTGTTTCTTAATGAAAACATCAAGACCATATAAAAGGAACACAGGCTTTGAGTTCCGCCAGATGCCCAAACTGCCGGCCGGATTAGCGGGACGGAATCATCGCCTTGAGAAGTGCACACGACTTGGTGGAGCCTCTATCGAGAACAAGAGCCGCACATTGGATGATTTTACTTAAGAAACACTTCTGTGATTTTAGAGCAGTAGTTTTTACGTACTCACATATAAACACGGGCAAATGTAAACCAGGGTATCGAATTCTTTTTACCAGTTGAATGTAGAGGAATATTACTTAATAAAATGAAGCCAATACCCGTGCATATCTGTATTTTCCTCCATCTCTATACGTAGAAAAGAGAATGATGACTAAAGAACCACAGGCCCATGAGGTAGGGTGCATCAGAAGGACAAGGAGAAATAGCAATCCCAAAGAAGACTTGTTGGAGAACCGAGAAGTCCGTGTGTTGAGAGGAGAGCTGAATGTGCAGCCAGAACCCATCCTAGTCCTTGGGAGTTAGAACTGCTGGACGGCACAGTGATTGTAACTAGGTAAGTTACAGGCAGAACAAGAGGCCCTGGGAGCTGAACTGGGAAGACTGACTGCTTGTATGTGAAGTTACTCTGCATACTAGCCATCGTCTCCTTACACCTTTATTTAAGGTCTTTGAGGTTCACTTTTGCTACAAAATGGACATGCTATTACCATCTATTTGCAGAGATGTGGTGATGACCAAGAGAAACAATGCTTGTGGACTACGCAGTACGTATGTAACGGCTTCATACATTGAAATAGTATCACTGCAGTCAGGGCTGTATCTTCTCACTGTTCTTATTCAGTCTGCATGCCAAAGAAAATCACCAGAGAAACTGGATCACAGGAAGACAAATGTGGCATCAGGACTGGAGGAAGGCTTATTAGCAACCTGTGCACAAGACATAATCTTGCTTACTGAACTGAGGAGAATTGGAAGTACTTGCTGATGAAGATCCAGGATCACGGTGTTCAGTATGGATTATGACCTAATGTAAAGAAGACCCAAATCCTCACAACTGGACCCAGAGGTAACATCATGAAAAACGGAGAAAAGATCGAAGTTATCAAGAATTTTGTCTTGCTTAGCTCTACATTCAATGCTCACAAAAGCAGCAATCAAGAGATGAAAAGATGGTGCACACGGCCTCTTTAGAGTACTGTAAAGTGAAAGTGTCATTTGGTGATTAAGTTGTCCCTGACCCAAACCATGGTATTTTCAATTGTCTCATATGCTTTTGAAATTCAGGACATTGAAAAACGAAGACGGGAGAAAAACGGATACATTCGAATTGTGCTGACGAGGAATATGGAAAGTAGCAAGGACTGCTGAAAGAACAAACTGGTCTGTCTTCAAAGAAGTCAGGCCAGAGTGCTCCTCAGAGGCCAGGATGGCGAGACTTTGCCTCAAGTACTCTGGCCATGTCTTCAGGAGAGACTGGTGGCTGTAAGGTGGGGGGCAGTGAAAAAGAGGAAGGTCCTCAGGAAGATGGATGGGCACAGACACGGCAACAAGGGTTCCAACACACACTCTGTGGCACGGCTGGCGCAGGAACAGGCGGTGTTTTGTTCTGCGGTGCCGAAAGTTTGCATGGGTGGAACCAACTCGATGGCACCTAATCAAAAACAACATCATTGCTGTCAGCCAAAAATCTGAATGCTCTACCTTCTCACGAGCCGACTGGAGCCTGATCCCAGCCCAGCTCCCTAACTTCTTTGCTGCTCAGGGTTCATTCACCACCACGTTGTCAGTATTGCCCTCTTGCTTGCTCCTCTGCCATGTCTCCGACTCAGCGCAGGAATAGTTCTTGCTCCTGAGTTTTGCTGGGTGCTTCTGGGTCTTTCCTTTTTAATGCTTCTCAAATGCTAATATCTAAGAAACGTTTCTGCCCTTTGTTATGATCCCTCATAGCATTTTCATAAACCGGACGGAATGACTCTCTTTATTTACTTACTTGCTATTTCTCTTCCCACAGAAAGAGGTGAACCTTTTAAGAACTACCAGGGTAGAGACAGGCCTAGCTCAGCACCTAGAGCAGAGGCTCTGGGAGCTGCACAATGAGCATCTGCTGAATACATGTCTCAGCAGTAAACCACAAAGCAATGAGGAAACTAGGCTTTATATCCAGCAGAAAATTATTTTCTAAACTCATGTTATTAATTCTGATTAATGTCCCATATGTTTCAAATAAAATAAAATCCAATCATGTAATTATATTAAGAAAGAATATTCAGGACACTGAGATAAGCAACAGGACCATAACAAAAAAGAAAGCTTTTGGATAAATATTAAGCAATCTAATTAGGCAGCTACCATACCTACCTCGGGGTACAATATTTCTGACCTGCAAATTGTGCCTTCGCACTAAAAAGGCAGTTCTGCAATTACACCAATCACCACAGTCTAAAAGCTCAGAAACAGAGTGAGTCAATCAACATGAAAGACATAATTGCCATCTTCATACAAGGTGGCTTGTTATCGACAGGCCAATAGAGTTATTCAACGAAATAAGAAAGAAACAGAAAGGAGAGTCATTCAAGTCGCTTAGCTTTATACAGCTGAAATGAAAGGAGAAAATAATAATAAAAAAATCTCTATCTCAATTGAGAAAGATTTCTATCGGACTGGATGTACTTGGTTTGGAAGATTTCTCACTTCAAGATGGCTTGCTGACCCTCTGTCAGAATCCTAGTGTCTGTGTCTGAGAACGGATCCACGGGGTTACACTACACTGAATCTTTGTGGGATTTCAGATTTATTTAGAGCTGGGGGGGAACATCAGGCCCTCGGGCTCCATAGGGCCTCTGAAACCATCAATTATCAGATAACATCGCAACCTCACCAAAGGGCAGCAGTTTTAGCTATCAAATAGGCACGATTTAATTAAAAGGAGCAGTATCATCCTTGAATGATGTCATAAATATCCAAATGTTCCTTGTCAAAAAAAAGGTTCTCCACCCTTGATTTACAACAGCATAATAGTGTTTTCATAGCCAAAGTGAGTTAACAACTTCAACTCTGATCCTATTATTCTGAAAAATTTGATTCGTCCTATTTTATCTACACAGAATCCTACAGTAGCACCTTCCCCCAAAGATTATCTTCTGGGGAAAAAAAGTGTTCAATTTTCCCCACTCCTTCAAAATTTAACTCAAATTACACATTGTTCTAATCTTTCTAGTCTGTACACAATCTTATCATTAATATTTACTTATAATTCTATTTGTTGTAAGCTAGGAGTAAGGGAGTTTATTGTTAGTGATGTAATATATGCATGCAGTGTTAGTCTAATTTACATTTCAGTCTATAAATTCAGCATGAGGTCTAATTTCATGTATTTCTTAATAAGTAGACATTAGGGTTTGACTTTAGCTTATTTCTTTTGATACAGGACACTTCTCGGTTTTGTCTTTAGTTTCTTCATCAAAAATATGAGAAAATTAGGATAGAACAAAATCTTCCAAACTGTAGGTTTATTAAAATTGTCTCCAGGGTAGCTTTTAAATGGCAACTTAGTAGATTAGAACAGTGGAAAATAACATCTGAGTAAACTAAGTAGAAAGGAAGAATGAGAAATTGTAGGTAGAAGGTGTTAGTATCGGAGCCCTGGTGGCACAGTGGGTGATGTGTTGGGCGGCTAACCACAAAAGCGGCAGTTTGGAACTCCCAGCGGATGCAAGCGAGAGAGAGAGAG